>NC_057877.1:1247806-1585459 GCF_019740435.1 Gambusia affinis
AACCTCTAGTTGAATAATGATAACCAAATTATTCTTCCATTGGGTATGAATGTGGCTGGATGCCAGAGAAAGATAAGTAATTCCCCTTGCATAAAGGCAGCTCCATCTTGGCTCATTATATTTGGAAATGTCATCAATCAGGTGTAAATTCTCCTCACGCTAGCAGCTGTGCCAGTGATCACTATCTTGCACCTGCACTCACCAACATAAAACCACATTCACACCAGCAACATGTTTCTGCTGTTCTTTGACAGAAGATAAACAAAGCAGTGGGAGAATCAACATGACTGCAGCTGTGACAGATTACTGTGGAAAAAAACTCAAAGAACCAGAGAGGGAATCTCGGTGCCTGAAGATAAAGGTAAGAGGAAGGTTATGTTTGGAGCGCTAAAAATATTTCACCTGCTTTTATTAACACAATCAACCCAAACAAAGAATTAGCATGCTAAAAAGGCAAAATATGTGAAATGGTTTTGCAGTAAATGTGCTGCATCTGTACTTCATAAGGACTTGGAATGTATTTTTTATATTCACTTAGTTAAACCTCAACCTTGTCCTCTCTCCATGTCTGCTCCCAGAGGAGCATATAAGTTACTTATATTTTCAAATCTGTCTCAATTGTGGAAACAAGTGTCTATTTTTTATCCAGAATGTGGCTCCCTCATGAACAAAAACTCTGACTGTTTTTTTTATTTTTTATATATATGCTCAGAGAAGACCATCAAACTTGTAGACTTGGATCTCAGTATGAAACTAATCAGATCAGATGTTTTAACTGATGCTAGATCTGAATTTACACACTTGACGATCAAATTCCTTTCCACAAGAACTAAGTGAATTCTGTAAAAGTAATTTGAATTCATAGATTGTGTGTACGTATATTTCTACGTACAGTATACACAGAAATACTACTTGTTTTTCAAGTTTCTCCACCAACAAAGAATACAACTTATCTCACATATCTACTGTTAGCTACTAATAATGCTAACATTAGCATTAAAAAACCTTAAAAAAAACTATTTCAAAGTTGTCTAATAAGTCTGAACTGTATTTGATTCTCTTTTATTTTTCAACATAAAAAATATTCATTGTGACAAATCTGGATTGTATACTTAACAACATACAGAGATTCTTTAAAATACAGTTCGAGATTTATGAAACCGTCATTTTATTTTTAAAAAGCACAAAAAACGACTTGGTCAAACTTACAGGTAAACAAGCAGAGCAGCTGCAATGTATCCTGGGATGGTTTTTTTTTTATCTTGGTTTTTGGGGTTAAAAAAATAATTAGGAATCAGACTTTCATTGAGAACTTTTTTTTTCTCCACAAGAAGTAGGTCTGTCCAGCCAGCACTTCTACAAAGAAAAATCTTTGTCTTTACACACCTGAAAAACACATAACAGCCCAAAGAACAGCAATCCATTCATCTCCTAAACCTGGTGGCACATACTTGTCTTATTATTTTCCAAGCCACTTGTCCTGACAATCCAAACACAGTCACTGTCATCCATGATATTCTCTCATCTGCTAAATAGAGCAGCATGCAGTTTGTTTGACAGCACTAGCAGGTGATCTCATTGCACTTGTCTAAGCTTCATGTGGGCAAAGAAATACACTTGAAAACAACTGCAAACCTCCTGCAGACACATCACTGTCCACGCTGCTCCATCAACTGTAGGTACACAGTTATCCATCTATCAAATGGATTGTGTTTGCCTGTATGTATTTTATTATTTAGGACTGTACTACAGAGAAAAAGGTTTACACCCTTGAGTATAGTCTGTAACAGACAGCACACATAGAAACAAGTGAATGCCACATAAACCATTTACTCAAAATGTCCTCTCTGTGTCACTCAGTTATATATAGAGGAGAACGATTTATCCTCTGACTTCAAACTACCAGATGTAGGTGTAAAAAATAACAAAAAACTTTTTCTATGGATCAGAATATATCTGAACGTTGTTTTCAGCAAAGTAGCAGGCTTCCTTCTTGCTTTTTGCAAAAGAAGAAAAATAGAAATATCTTTTGTCCTGAGCAGCAATGCAGTGAAGAATTTTATTGATGTACATAAAGGGATAGCTCAAGATTTTTAGAAAGGATTTCTGATAAAATGTTCTAAGCAGTTAATGCTAACTAGTGGTTTTTCTTGATGTTTTTATTAACTATAAATCAAGATTTACCGAACCCTGATGCTAAAGCTAATAGCTACACCAACAGGGATCAAGTCCAAAGAGGAGGTCTGTCATTAATAACTCTTGTTTAAAAACCATCCCAGCCATCACTACGTAATGAACCTTTAATCAGCCATCATATTTGGAGTGTGTAGCTATTTTCAGAGCAGCTGATGATTATGTACTTGGGAAATGAATGAATGTGGCACCAATGATCCTGTCTGAGAACAGAAGACTGAACTTATGATGGCAGTGACTGTCTCATCAAAATGGTAATAATACTAACATCCAACTCTGTGTTGATACAGACTTGGGTTTAAAAGACACACTTGTTAAATTTTGATACAGTGAAAACGTCTAAATTCTTACTAGCTTTTATTTCAGTACACACAAATGCATTGGGAATATTTTCACTTTTATTCCAAATGGAAACTTGAATTATTAAAATTTTGTCTGGAGTTTTCTTCACAAGTTCGAACAATTACTGTGAGAGACGGGGTACAACCTGGACAGGTTCTCAGTATATACATGTCATCGTCCTGTGAATTACAAAGATATATAATTGTAGAAGGGGTTATTGCTCATTACTGCTTCATACCTGTGTTACATGAAGGGACAGCTGGACTACATTAATTAGTTCTTTTTGCACTTCTTGGTTTTTCTTTTGAAAAAGCAAAGTTGATATGACTCTACTGCGACAGACTGGCGACCTGTCCAGGGTGACCCCGCCTCTCGCCTGGAACGTAGCTGGAGATGGGGAAGAGCAACCCTCCCAACCCCATTAGGGACAAGAGAGAACAGAAAATGGATGGATGGATGGATTTGACTCTACCAGTTTTATACTGCATTCCTTGTATTAATCTAGAGAATCAAAATAATGATTTTTACTTGGTTATGATGTCTCGGTCTCTGTCTTGTTGTGTCATACGGTCGTGTGATCTCTTCTAGTGTTTAGATAAACTCAGATTGAGCCATGATCTATGCCTTATTCTGAGCCAGATTGAACCGGAAGTGTTAGGTGTTAGGTGACATTTGATAAATATGGCTGACAAACGCCCACACACACACGTACACACACAAAGGTCCTGTTCAACATTGTGAAATGGTGACCTTCTAGCTGTGAGGTCACCACACTTCACCCAAGTGTGTATGGTGTAAATACATAACATTTGTCATATCATTATTGTGGGTGTGATATTTCTTTCTTTTTTTCCTCCACAGGGTCTTTTGTGGGCTCTACTGTCCCTTATATGAAAGAAGGCTGACAGGAAAGGGGGGAAGACATGCGGCAAATGTCGCAGGGTCTGGGAATCGAACCCGTGACGGCTGCGTCGAGGACTCGAGGCCTCCAAATATGGGTTGCGCTATCCCCTACGCCACCACAGCACACCCAGGTGTGACATTTCTTTTCAGAATACCTTTAGTGGCACTGATACTTCAGAATGTTCAACCCACAGATGCAGAGGACGGAGGAAAAATGAGGCATCATGCTGAGGCATCATGCATGCGCACATTGAGTTAGAACAAGCCGTCCTTAGTTTTCATATTTGTTTCGAGGTCATTGAATTTCTGCACCTGTCTGTGCAGATGAAGGAAATGGGTGTTTGAATCAAATCAGGAGAGAAAAATGAGCTGCCAACAAGGTGCCTTTTAAAAGAGCAATCACCATCCAGCAGAGATGGACTGCATGTGAAGGGCGCCTGAACACAGAACGCCAGTACTGTACGCTGCCAACACACACACATACACACACGCATGCGGCAGTCAAAACTGTTTATCATTTTTCATCTACAGTATTACCAACTTTAACTACAGACATGTTTGAGGATATATAGGAGTGACAGTGGACAGGTCAGATGAAAATGAATCCTTAGGAATGTTCAGGGAAAATATTTTAGTGTATACATGTATTTAATTCAAGAAGCATTCCCACAGCATGACACTGCCACCACCATGTATTACAACATGCACACACAGGTCCTTCTTCCACATCTTCGAATCGTCCTCTGAAAAGCTTGCAGGGAAACTTTTCCGTTGAATCTTTATGTCTTTCTTCCAACAGTTTCCATACAGGCCAGATTTGTAGCGTGAACCATTTTTAAAGATTTGAAAGATTGTAATCGAGGCATTATTTTCTTTATGTTTAAAAATTGTGAACTACTTCATTTAGGTCTGTCACACAAAATCCCAATAAAACACACAGATGTTTGTGGTTTTGAAATGATTAAATATAATGAAGTTTTAAGAAGTGTAAAAGTTGTTTATCTCAATACTCGATCGTCACAACTTTTTAAAATGTTTTTGACTAATTGGAACTTCTTTGATTTAACGCTGGATTTCAGGGGTTTAAAATTTGTGATACTATACACAGTCAGAAAGAAACAGCAATAATTCGTGTTCATTAGTCTATCATAAGAGAAACAAAATGTGGCTTTACTTTTCAAGGTCATATTTTCACCATGGTATTCAGAGGCTACATATTTATAAACTAAATATTTGGCTTGATAACTAAATATTTAGTTGGAAGCTTAATATTTAGCTCCTTTCTAAATATTTAGATTGGAGCAAAATATGGTGAAAATATAATTTTGAAATGTGAACCCACATTTTTGTTTTTTTAAGACAGGCTAAATAACCCAAATTATTGCTGTGCCTTTGTGACTATAAGTGCAGAAAAGGTGGTCTTATTGAAGCAGTAATTGTTGTAGAGATTTTTTTTGTTTTTTAATTTTCAGCAGGCTTTCTGGGAAGCAAAAATAAATTAAGATAAATAATTTATTTTTATAAATCAGCTTCTTCTGAAAATCTGTGTACCTTTGAATTTATTGAAGGGATGACACGTTTAAAAAAAATTCTGCAAGCCGTGTTGAATGAAGGGTGATTTTAAACGTTTGCGCCGCCCAGGCAGAGACACCAATTTGAAGAGTCTTCATTTAGAGCCAGGCTCCATAAAAGATAATGAAAATGTCACAGAGCCTTATGTAATTTGTAAGCGCTGACAGCTTTCCCACAGAGGTGATAACTATTGTTAACTGGTGACATTTATAAGCAATGAGAGTGTTCTCTTTAACAGGCAGGGCTATGTTAAAAAGGCCCAGTTACATGAGATAGAAATTTTCATTTGACATCAGCTTACGTAAGCTCTGTGTGTTTTATTGGACTTTTATAAAGATGTCAAAGCGGGACAAATGAGAATTTATTCATGCAATGAAAATAACAAGAAGATTTTAACCACATCATATTCTGACCATCGGGTAATATCTTTCTAGATTTTGCAGACAAAACATTTTGGGTGGATAAACTGCTTTTTGAATTGCAGAAAAGTTGTTGCAACTTTTTTAATTAGATCCGCCACACTGCTGAACAGAAGAGAAAAGTAAACTGCTGCTGCTGCTACAATGCCTATATTAGCTCCAGTTTATATTGTTAAATAGGACAGGGTTTTGACTGACAGAGATAAAAATGGATGTTTTATGCTGTACTTAGCTAATAACCCTGCTGTTTCCCACTAAGTGACTGACTGAAGTTGGCTTTGAGGCTGACTGTAAATAAAAGACATTCTCAAGCATCTACTTTATAAGGATGTGCATAATGAGCAGCTGTTGATGAATACATCAACACTCCCTCAGAATTTGTTGTGCACCTTATATAAGATGACATGTTAACTTGGATAATGTATGGCTGCTGTGAAGCTGAACATGCGGCAACAAATGTTTGACAAAACCAAACTTTCAGCCAATTAATTGGCCGAACGTTTGGCCAAGCATCCCTACCTTTGCAATGGTTTCGTGGAACTTGAACAATGGGTCGAGTTTTTCTGGCGACTGTGCAGCGAATTGGGCCTCCGACAGGAAACCAGTGGTCTGAAGAGCAAAATGGAATCGTTAGACATGATACAATTAAAGCTTTTACTTTTTGTCAATTAGCCTAAAACTAATCTCAGTCACTTTACAGGTAATTTGACTTCATCAACAAAACTCTTCATTACAAACCTTGGTCTTTAAATATAAATATTCATACAGGATTCTTTTTTTTTTTTCTTTTTTTTTTGTGTGTGTGTGTTTGGTGTTGCTGTGTGAGTAATTCACGGAATATGAACCAAAGATTCTGACAGAAAATTCATAAACAGTCACAATTAAACCAAAGTGGGGGCTGAATTCGTCATTGTTACTATGGTAACGGAGCCTTATCCCAACCAAACCCTGCTTTGGTGTGTTGAAAAGAAGCTAAAATGAGTCAGACTTACAGGGCCTTACTCTAAGCACACACCTGTGGATAAGCACCCCCTCACACCCACTCCCAGCTAGCTCAGAGCCGTTAGCCTTAGACACGCAGTGCTAAAGAGCAGGCCAAATCAAGCACCCTATTCTATACTTCACAGGGCCAGCATGAATGGCAAGGGAGAACTGAAGGTTTTAAACAAAAGAGCTTTAACCAAGATCAAAGACACCTGAGTTTCATTCCTATTAGAGGCCTTTGTGTTGCTAATCTGCACCTTACTTCATCTTTCACACAACAGGAGCTCGCCATGCCTTCATCTCAGCTCTCACGCCTACTTTTTTCCTTTCTGCTTTTTTTCTGGTAAGAATTTAAATTAGAATTGCAAAGAAAAATATCATTAGAGGTTCATATGAACAAGCTGCTAAACCAGTTACCAGATTTGGTTATGTCACTAATGGGTTATAAACGGCCTATCAAAGCATAGAAAATGTTAGCCCATTGTGAGAGCTGCATAGCTTGTAAATAAAACTCACCTATCGGCCCTGCTGATGTTTTTTATGTCATCACATGTATCAACTGAGGTCTGGAAAAATGAAACGATCACATCATGATCTCCCTGTATGAGGTCTATTTCAGTTTCAGCTGAATCTGAATAAAAGCAGACCCTATTCTACTTACTGAAGTGGTTGATTAACTAATTACCTGAACCAAACGTTTTATTTAAAGAAGGGTGAATTTTAAAATCACTACCAGGGTCATCAACCTTACTCTTTCAATAGGACCAGCAAGATTCCAAGACAATGTTGATGGTATCTAAAAATAGGAATGCAGGGGGAAGTTCATCTTTTACTGTCACCTTTGTATTGCTTTTATCTACTAACATGCTTCACACATTTTAATTTAAAAAGGAAGTATTATGTATTTCCAGGCACATTGTACTGTTCTTTAGCACAAGTTCAAGTCACTATGTTTTCTTTAGTTGTTATAAGAAAGCTAAATATCTCAAACATTACATAGTTTACACATTGAAATTGGGCCTCTGTCTCTTTAAAAACTCTTGCTCTTTATAAAACTTTGCCTTCAAGCAGTTAACACAACATGGCTCCTCTATTGACCCTTTAACAATGTTTTTACCAGCATTTCACTGAGAAGCAGCTTCTATAATGAGCTCAGCAAAGAGCAGTTTCACCAGATGTCGGCTAATTGCTGCTGGCTAGTCTGAAGGAGTTGAGTGGGGAAGTGGAGGTAAGGGCAGCTGTGTGAGGTAAAAGCTTGAAGTTTGGAGTCTGCAGCTCTGCAGAGGAGCTGCACCTCGAAGACAGGGCTAGATCCAAGCAACTGTTTTGCACAGGTGAATGGTTGCCATGGAGATTAAACTTTAACCTTTCTTCTTTGATTTTATACATTTTTGACAGTTAAACATTCAAATGATTTAAAGGAACACGTGGTTTCCACTTGATTGCTTTATTTTAAAACCATGTATTTCTGTTACTCCTATTTAAAGCAAATATGTTAGGTAAACTTAATTTATTAAGGTTATTCCAGTGTGAAGCAATTGTGTTGGCTCAACTTAATATATTATGGTTAATCTAATAAAAAAAAAATGAGTTGGCTCAACTTATGCTATTATGGTTATTTTATTAAGTGTTGGCTCAACATAATAAATGGATTTAAGAATTGCACTGTTTCAGTACAGTTCTTAAATGTCAATAGTTCCCTGCAGAGAAAAACAAACATCTATAGTTTAATGTGTAACTAAAACCGCTTTGAAGTTTTCCCAGACGCAAAACAGTTATGTCTCGTGATCTTCCATAATCTCTCGTGATTCCCTGATCTCGCTAGACCCTCTTCAGAGGGAAATGAATCCGACTACGGTAAATTGAATCACGTTATTCAAGTTGAGACAAAAACTATTGTCTCGCGTGATATCCCGTGATCTCACTCGTTGTCTTCAGCACAAGATCAGTCTGACTACAATGAATCATGTTATCTCAACATGATTAAATTTCATAAATGTAAAGTTGTTGAATTTCTTGTTTATCCAACATGATTGTATCACATTTTTGTTTGAAACATGAAATTATTTAGTCAAAAGTACATATTCTTTTGTTAATGTGACAACCCTCTGAGTTCATTTTTTTCAGTGTGCTAAGCAATGTTTTAAAATACTATGGCCAAATTTCTTACAAGCTGTGGTGAACATAAAACTTCAGCTGATAACTAAGAGCTGTGGAGCTTCCCATTGGTGCAAACTTAAGCATTTTGTTATGTTTAGTTTAAAATTTTTAATTTCTAAAAAAAATAAAACAAAAATGAATTGAATAAAATGAATAAAAAACAGAAAGTTGTTATTGATTAACTGCTTGTGAGGCCTAACTAATTCTCAGATATTCACATCAGCTAAATCATACAAGAAAACGGTTGCATGCATCCAGAAATACAAAGTGAAGAGCTTAGTTAATATATTGAAGAAACACTTTAAAATCATATATAGCAGAAGAAAAGCAGACAGTTCAGTTGATACTCAAGACAGAAGCAGTTGAGCGAAAGAGAAAGAGATAAAGAACAAAGAAAGAACAAAGGGGAGGAAGAGTAAAAACAAAAAAGGGATGATTAAACATTTTTTGAGTGTTCATGAGGTTAATGTAGTGAATCCTTGTAAAATGAACACCCAGACAAACATTCACTTTCATCACAGAACGGGTGCGAAGAGAGGAGAGGCGCTGCATCGCTGAGCTTAGTTCCACCTGAGCTGGATTGCCATTGATTTTTTTTCTCTGCCTCTCATTTCTTAGTGAGGATCCCATCTGTCCATCTCCCTTCTCCCTGTCTTTCCAGGTGCTGAATGTAATTGGATTTTCTCACTGTAAAACTGTGTGTTTAAAACTCTGCTGGAGCAGGAGTTTGGACAGCCAGTCAAGCTTGGAAGCTAAGCTGAAAACAACAGACAGAGTGACTTCCCCAACACCTGCCATTTGTAAACAATTTGGAGTCTAAACATAGAGATCTGTGGCGCCATATTTTATGCACAAGTCGGCATGTATAAAAACTTAATTTGCGTCAAAGTTTGCATAAATATATGCACACTTTTACGGCAATGCAAACTTTTTCTGTGGACAATATCAAGCTACAAAGCAACAAAATTCACCTAAATACACTGAAATCTGACTACATTCTGTGTTATTTAGACCAAGAAGCATCAGACCCAATCTTTTTCATGATTTTAATATTTTATTATTTAAATGTAAACGATGAAACTGAACCAAATTTGTTCTCAGACAATAAGCTAACATGCACACAAAATAAAGAAAATAAAACTAAAAGTATGTGAAAATGATGTTAACATACACTGTAAACCTTCAGTTTCTCACTGTCTGACATTAATGTGAATGTTTTACTGTTTTAGGTCAAATAGAATTACCACAGTTATTCCTATTTTCTAAATGCCACAAGAAAAGGCCATTTTAAGTGACTTTCTTCAGTCAGAAGCTTCAACACACTATCACTTTGCTTCTAAATAACAATGAAAATTCCAGATAATCTCATGGATTTGTAAGCTTCTGATAGGTTAACTCAGAATGCAGCAGGAGGTAAATCCTGTGAAGGACATTTAGGACAGCAGCTCAAATACTCTGCTGTGTTCAGGTTTGAAATGAGCATATTAATGTCAGATCAAAGGGAAAAGTTCTCATTAAGCTTCTGGGTGAAGCTGGTAAAAGCCAGGATACCACAGTTATCTTCAACAAAATAATTGTTGTACCAACACTTGCTAAAATTCCACTCGGAGCAGAAGAAGACATTTTTTTCAATAGTAACACAAAGTCACCATAAAAATTGCAGCCAGATTACAAGTTGAAAATGGAAAGAGTCGTTTTTGGAGACAGTTCTTGCAATCTGATGAAACATCATGTTGAGTGTTTTTTTGAAGGAGCAACTTATCAAGACTGGTTTGTTTTGTTTATATGATCCTATCTCCATTATTATTATGTTCCTCATTTCTATTAGATCAGCCTGGATTCTATTTTTACTTTACTTCAGTTCTTAGTAATTCTCGCTTATTATGTTTATTCCTAGTGCATAGTTTTGTTACTCTTCGATTCATTTTCATATCTCCTCTGGAATGTATTTACCCTCAGTCAGTCAGGCCAGTCCATTGTTCCAGCATTCACACTTCCAGTTTTTATTCACGTCTCTCTTTCCTCCTCACTGGTTCCTCCTGTTGAATCCTGTTCATTTCTCCATTCCTTCCCAGAGCAGCCCTGCTTCCTTTTCACTCTGGATTCTTGTTTTTGTTCGGCTCTGATTCTGTAAGTCTCTTCGTTTACTCAATGCCTCTGCCTTTTTGCATTTGGGTCCTAAATCAACACCACTCACAACATGACAAGACAACTACAATTCTATCAGACTGGATGAAGAGCCACTGTGCTTAAATTCTCAGTTGTATTTATGTCTTTGCTTTGGTTAGGCCCTTCTAGGACATGGAAACTTAAGTCCTTTGAAGTTTTTAACTCTTTTTTTAAAATACAGATTTGTTCAGTATGTTGCTGCATCTTTCTTCTTGTCAACTCTAACCAGCCCTTCTATGCTTGTGGACCCCTGCAGCTGTCCTCACTCTGTATTATATCACACTCATTCTGCATTCTCTTATTATCCCTTACACTTCATAATTGCTAAAAGTTGGTGAGGTAAATCAGAAACATAATATCAGTGAAGTGACTTAACTTTGATGGAGGCCATCGCATAGACTCTAAGCCATGAAGATGACACGTAGATCATGATCTAAAATGTTATAAACACCCAGTAACATAAACTGAAGTCTCTTTTGTGACAAAATGTGAAAAAAATTGGATGTGTCTAGGTAACTTTTAAAAAAACTGTCTCTTAGCTTACGCCAAAGGATGTCAGCTGTGGTCCAAACCCCCTAAAAGCATTCCCTCCTTCTCATTAATAGTTTGTGTTTAATGTTTAACATTTCAAGGTCTTGGTTTGCCTTAACCATCAGCTCTACTCCATCCCTGCCCCAACACCAAGAGAACCACTAAAAGTTCGAAAGCTTTCACGTTGGAGAGGTTCCATTAACTCTTAAACATTTGGTAGGGTCATAAATATTGATGGGGTGTGCTCTTGCACCATTATACTTTATTAAGAGGAGAAGAAATGTGTGTAAATTTGCTAGTAGAAAGTATTTAAATAAATGAGTTATAATAAAAACTTTGTGGTTCTTTCCATTCTATTAAATGTCCTCCAGAAAATTAAAAATGAAGTGACTGAAGCCGGGTGCTGAGACAATATTGTGCCCTGGCTTTCCAAATATTTGAGGAGTTCTCTCTGGTTCACCTTCACCTATTGCAGCGTCTCCTTCTTGAGTTTTATGCTTCAGGACATTACCAAGGTTGGATAATTAGGGAAAGCCAGGAGTCTGAGGTACAAATCTGATTACACCAACTTTCCACAAAACCAAAGTTTTAACTTATCACAAAATAGTAAGAATTACTTGGTAGGTAATGGGCTAGAAGATGATTTGAACTTTTAAAAACACATACAACTTTTATATTTAACAACATCTTAAACAAAATGTGTGTAAAAATGCAAGTACAACAGGTTCAGATAATTAAATGGAAAATCTGAATGTTATTATTAACTCTTTACCAAGGTGAAAATTTGAGATGTTGTCCATCATCTGACTTGGGTCAAAAAGCCTTTTGAGAACATCAAAGACACCAGCTACATTTCTACTCAATTATTTGAATTTTAAGTCAAATTAAAATGTAGAAAAGAAAATGGAAATTAGCTATTTTTCCTTCTCCAACCAGGCTATGCAGAGTTTAATTTAATTAAATATTGATGTTAATATGTTAACAGTAAACAGGAAGTAGAGCTCCATACAGAGTAGAGTTAAGGTGCATTCTTTATTGGTAGAAAATAATAATAACAAAAAAGCCATGTTTCAAATGAAATATCATACAAAATTATTCTCTGGGTTCATTTCACTATTCTGTCTCTCAGAATTTCAACTGTATTTGTTGGAATTGTGGTCTGTGTGTGAGATCTGTTTTCAGAGAAGCTCTTTGCTGGGAGTTCTTAAGGCAACTATGCATCCAGTTTGTAAACACAGCGCCAATCTTAAGGGACTTTACTAGCAAAAGTTAATTCAATCCAGTCATATGTAAATTCCAATTAGCAAACTACCATTGCAGTCAACCTTAGCCTTTTATTCAAATTAGTTAAACAATGTTTGACTACGAAGTAAAAAATTATACATGGTTTCCATTTTGCTTTTACCAATTAACATCTGAAAATTGTCAGCCCTTTTGATCAACTGCCTTTAAAAGACACCACAAATGAATAAATCTCTGACATATTCTTCCATTATTGCAGCAAATAGAAATAATTTTGACAATTCTGATTTGAAACAAGGAAAGTTTGGTCTGATTTAGCCTTACTCAGTGAGAGAAAAAGGTGTATTTTATTGAGCGTATGTAAACTTCTGGACTCAACTGTAACTCGGCTGCAGGGATTTGAACATTTTCAGCTGCACAAGGATCAAACCAACTGAAACCTATCAAAATTTAACAACCTGTGTGAGGTTAGACATTTCAGTAGTAAGTGAGACAATAAAACACAGCTCTGTACTAAATCTCCTGACAAAACACAAACTTTACTGGAGGATATTTCTGGGCCCTGTGCTCTGATATTTAGAAACATACCTCATTAGAAACCTGGGAAATGTATTAGTATTTCAACTGCAAACATCAACCTCCACTGAATTGTTTTTAATGAATGAGTGAAAAAATAGGGAAGTTACTTCTATATCCAACCTCAGTGTTAAAACATGGTTGAAATAACATTACTGTGACTAAATCAGTAGTAGTATGTGCATCAAACCATTTATGCTTACGTAACACAACTCTTCGCGTGACCTTTACCATTCAGTGCCTGTCTCTCATAGATATTGTGGAAATTAAGACCAACACTCAGTGCAATCTGAGGTTTTGCATTATCAAGGCTCTCTTCAAATGGCAGGGTGATAATAGCTTAGAATGGAGCTTTACAGTAATCACAGAGGCAATCACTGTATCCATCATTATGGTGATTGCAAGGTAAAGTTTAAAAATACTGCAAACATTACAATTAGTCGTCCTCTATGGGTACTTGCACATTCTTGATTGGCTGACATTAACATTTAATGCTGCATTAGCAACAGTTGAGGAAGGCTTCAAATTTCGGGTGATGAGCTGCGTTTCTGAAAAGGTCTGTATGGGTCCATTCAGCTGATATTGAAGAAACTGATGAATCAAAAGTAGGAAAATGAGGATAACAGCCTAATTTATCAGCTGACATATTTAGATTAGAACAGAGTCTGCTGCCACCAAGAGGAGGAACTCACTGCACTTTGTGGTGGGTTTGTTTTAGCCTTTCAGTTTGCTGTTATTACGGGGTCATGTCCCAAAATATGTCAAACAGAAGACATAAAACACGTTTTGCTGAATAGGATTGTCTATGAATTTACTTAAACAAAGCAGACATGTCTGTTTTCTCAGACACAGTGAGAATATGTGAAAGAAGGTAGTTGCCCAGGGTGGCATTAGAATGGGTTGCCTGGTTCCTACCAACCAGCAACTTTTAATAAAAGATCCTATAATTCAGTTTCTACCATTAGTTACTCACTACATAACTAACAATAAGGTACTAAGATAATGTAGATACTGAATTAATGCTCACTATTTAAGGGGATCTTAAACTACATGAAGTTGAAGAGAGTCAGTGGGGAGACAATATCTGTTAACAGGTCTTGTTAACTCTACTTCTGCTTATCTGAATTCAGTGGTAAACAGGTGGACAAATGTGAGGAGAAAGGGACAAAAAAAATGAATGGATTTAATATATATATATATATATATATATATATATAGGTATATTCCTATGATTTTACACCCTGTCATGCGGTTGTCATTGTCATGTACAAGACGACCCAATCAATTCCTCAAACAATATACACTGCCAACTTTATTTAGCTGAACCCCTGCAGCTAAGTCTGTTCGGTTGTTGTTATTAATCACTGAGTATCTATGAAACATAAGAGAATGCTTCTATCCCCTGCACTGCAATCCTGTTCCTGGCACACTTAATCTTTCTGGCAGTTATTTGATTATACCTTGGGGCACAAAAATATAAGAGAGAGAAACAGAGAGAGTATAAAAAAAAGGTGAATTAGAATCTGACAGTGGGAAGAAAACGATGGAGAAAGAGGAGATGAAGAGTTGGAAACTCTCAGATAAAGAATGACAGTAACATTGCGTGGCTCAATAGGGTTTGGGTTCCAAACATTTTGTTTCCTTCCCTTCATCTTCCAGTCTTGATCTCTTTAATACACATTTTATTTTCTCATTCTGTCTTTCTCCGGTTTCAAATGTTTACATGTGGGTGGTCCTCAGTGACAAACTGAAGCAGTTTGTTCTGCTGTTACAGAATCCCAGTGGCCAAAGCAAGCAAGGGGAAATCAGAGCTGGGTCCCATTACCATTTTAATTAAGGCCATTGTACAAATGAAAGCGATGTCATTAGTGAGGCAGAGTATTTGGACCTGAGTGGGTGGAAAACAGAAGACCTCACCGTTGGTCATTATGTACCACTCTATGAGCTCCACTCTAATATTCACCACAAGACATCCACAAGCTCATGCAATATTCACAAGAAGTCCATTCAACATTACACATACTACATGGTCCTAAATGTTCAAGAATGAAATTTATAAAGATGTATAAGACAACATTAGTATAATACTCTCATAGAATGGATCACCATTAGATTGACTCGGGTTTCTTTCCAGCGCTGTGGCCAAGGTAACAGAGACATAGTGCTGTTGATTTAACAGTTAGTTCAGCATTAAATCATTGGGTATAAAGTGATACAATAGTATGTAGACAAGAGAAATTCTTTTCAACTCCTGTTTATCTTTTACAACATTTCTAAAACGCATGTTTCTCTAAAGAGGACCTCAGGACCCATTCTTTTAAAAAATACTTTCTCAAGATTTTCTCCCACTCTTTCATCAAAAAATCTTTGGTTCAGCGTTCTAACAAGAAGGAAAAATATCTCTTTAGCAAAAAGCATTTTGGACTGAAGTGGAACAAAAATGACACCAGAATACCCCACAGGCACATATCAGAGAACACAACTTCAAATCTATTTATCTTTCCTTGGGCACACATTTATATCTGTGTATTGTCCATCCTGGTATCTTGGTTGCAGCTGAACGTATACGTGTGGGTATATGTCTCTGTACATTCCTTTTAAATGAATCTCCGCCCTTACAGAATCCACCAGCGTATCGAATTAGATGCATGTTGGCCTGTCAGAATGTGTTAAGGCTGCTTGACAAGCCAGCACACACAGACTGTGCACGCACTCTGACGTTTTGCATACACTCAGTCATGTATGCTTTAATTACACTGTCTGCTAAGTGGTGGTGGAGCACAGCAGCTGAAGGACACTGACAATAACCACTTCCCTCACCCTACATAATGAGACACACACTTAAACAATGTGAAATATGTGGAAAAAATGAACTGCAAACAATTTCTGGGCCTTAGAATTCCATTAAACATTCATCAAGACATATATCAATACTTAAAGCAGACACTGATGTGAAAAGAGTGAATGAAATTATCCCAGAACCAGACTGAAGAGTAGAGGAGACTGGACATTTGCTGTTACTGGTCTTAGTCTGTGGAATAACTTACCCTTTAACATTAGATTTGCACATATTCTGGAACACTTCAAATCATTCTTTGGCATTTACATAAGACATTGTCATTCACCTGCCCTGTCTGTTTAATTTATTGAGTTTTATTTTTATGTGCTTTTATAAATACTGTACAGCATGTTGGTGCAGTTCTAATTTGTTTCTAAATAAAATTGACATTGACTAAATGTAATTTGCTGAGCTTTCTTAGACAGATACATTTCTCCAAATTGGCATTATGAATTGAATTGCACTATACAGCATTATAACCACAGTTAAACCAGACGGTCTGTAACTCAATCTGTCTACTGGATTGTACTGGAATGACTGGGACAACTTGATATGAACTGGAGCATCTAAAGGGACTAGAGAAGGCACTTGTTGTGCTTTGGCACCTGAACTGAAGCAAATACAAAGGGACTAATAATCTACAGCTATCAATGCCATCAGGGGCAACATTAAAAAAATATCTCAACTCTCAACTTTGCCCTGTTAACAACATTTCACATGGATCTGTGACTGTATCACTTCCATCAGTGTATTATTTATTTATTTTTGTTTTCTCTGAACACTAAATAGTCAGATACCTTGGAATCTGGGATTACTGTTCTTTATCCATCTAGCCACATTGGAGTAAGTCCAGAATGCATAGATGACATTAGGAAATGAGTCATTTATATTTAGCAAAACAGCCATAAAAAGAGTTAACTGAAGGGAAGTTATGTCTTTCCTCACCATTTAATTGTAGTGTCCTTGTTATGGTAAAATATTTTCTTAAATCTTTATTTTACATCTCAGCCTAGCTACTAAGCTTCCCTCAATGAGTATGTAATAGAAAGATCAGAGAAACAGATAAGACAGGTGATTCAAAGCTGCCAAATGAGAATTTCCACTGTTAACCTGTGTTTCCATTTATGTTTTAGTCCAACTGATAAGCAAACTTAATGGAACATGCATCAATATTTACTAAATCCCAGATCTATCTACTTATCGCCTTATTATCTGAGGCCCGGAATAGCTTCAATAATGCCAGAAAATTAAAAATCTCTAGGCTAAAGAGAGAAATATGAAGCAAGGGAGCAGATGTTACCAGAAAGTCCCTGCTGCAATTGTTATTTTTGTAGATATTGGTGCCAGCGCCCCCTGTCATCCTGTAAACACCTCCCAGGGGGCAATATTGTGATTTTCTGAACATTTGCTGTCAGAAAATGATTTCCCTAGTTCAATAAAACAAAGGCTCAGTAAGTATATGATGTAGAATTAAACTGGTTCAGTGGGAAGATTAGTCTTCTCGCGATCTGTGCCGTTGGTAGAGGTCCTTAACCCCAACCTGACTGCAGATCTGCTTATCGCTGTAAGAATGTGGGAACATTTGTGAATGTGAGTGGGAAACCATGGCTCTAGTGTGACCAGAAGAACACATTATGAATTTAGTCCATTTACAATACAACAAGAAAGAATTTATCTTCCATCCCCACATTCCAGAGTGAGTAGGAGTGTGATCTGAAACAAATTGGTGCTCTGCCGGTAACACTACCAAATCCTGTAATACAACCCATCGAACTGAACAGCTGTTCAGGGTATTTTTTTGTACAATTATGTGTAAAAGAGGTAAACTAGTTCTCCTCAAGTAATAAGTAAAAAGGGGAAAAAAAAGGAAGAGGAAGAGAACAGCACATGTGAGGGGTGTAGATGAACCATAGAGAGAGGATTCATACAGGCCTAGTCCACATGTAGCCGGATCTTTTTCAGAACTGTTATTTTCCATAAAATAATCTTGTCCAAGAAAACTGTTCAGCCACACAAACCCACTGAATTTCACCAAATGAGTGTTGTTTCAAACATGCCAAACCCATAGGGGGCAGTGCAGGGCAAAGCTAAAACGCAGCAGCCATCACAATCTTTCAAAACAACAGTGACTTCCTGTTAGGAATTAAACATGGCGACAATGTGACAGGTCTGACGTCACATTGCAGACTGTCGCCTTTACCTCCAAATCTCAAGTTCCAACATTCACACGCAAATGAAAAATGGAGAATTCACAAATCTTTAATTTGGCTGGAGCGTTGAATGATATTAAACAATGTTTCAGTGCTGTATTTTAGTACTATTAAATGGAAGTTAGTTGAGGATGAAAGGCCAAAACATATAAAAATCTGTTTAGTTTATCAGATAGCCAGCTACATATGAATAAAACCAGAGACGGAGAGAGCAGCCAGTAGTGACGAAGACGAATGACTGAGCAGTCAACTGACAAATAATCCTATAAAAGAGTTCATACTTTTTCACAATTTTTTTTAATGCAGATTTAAATTGATTTGCTTTCACACCAAGAAAGTATCAGCTGAAGCACAATCAGAAATAAAGTAGGGTAACATATTTTAGTTCTGTCAGATAATCCTCTGAAAAGCTCACAAAAACCTCGCTGCATTGATTTTTGTAAGCCTGTTGAACTCTGGAGAAACGGGCTTAGACTTCAGATTCTGTCTCAACAGGTCACTGTGATCTATGTAGTGCTAGCTAATGGTGGCTAACTGGTGGCAGAAACCATTTGTAATTACCACGTCACTTAGTAACTAAGCTGTATAGAAAGGCTTAAGAAGTGTTAAAAAATTACTAAGTACCAAACAAAAGGCCAAACAGCCAAAGGAAGGAGAGATAAACTTAAAGAAACACAGAAAATGAGCTGTAAGGTAGAAACAGATGTTTGGAGAAATAATGGAACTTCTAATCATTCTGCCAGACATTAAAGGGGAATGATATTAAATTACAAGTGTGAACTGTCCTTTATTTGTTTTTCTTTGCAATGCCTCAGACTTGGAACCATTTTATGTATATGAACTGCTGTCTGACTCTGAGAAGCTTTGTAGGGTCTTACAATGGGCTTTTGACAGCATTAGAGGTGTTAGACTGAGCCCATTATGGAGGTTGCCAGCTTTTCACTTGATCCTCCTCTGAGTCGTCCTTCTGGAAAATTCTATAAAATTAAACGTGGCTCCCTAAAATCCTTTTCCAGTAAGCAACCCGTCTTGTCATCTTCACCAACAGATGAGTTACGTGACCATGGCCATGTTCCAGAACGCTGACACCAGACATAAAACCTGTTCTGAACAGTCCCCTAGCCTGATCTGTAGATTTATTATTTACTTTATTTATATATATGACAGTTTTTGAAATGTACTTTTTCTCTTCTCCTCTCTTTAGATGGACTGTCCAAATTCCGTTCTATACTTATCTTTGCACAAAGGTTTTGATTTTCTTCTAACAAGTTCTTAAACTTAAAATTAAAGTTCAGAGTTCAGCAATAAGACATCAGGAGCTTTAAACAGATGACAAGAAAGAGTTAGCATCACATGCTATTCCTACACACTGAGATCTGGACTCACCTGACTGGATTACAGTCTGATCAGAGTACAGGCCACACTCTGCATGTTTGCATAACTTAAGGTAAGTAGTTTGTTTTTGTTTGTTTTGTTATTTTTCAATTTACGTTTACAAATTCCTTACCACCTACAAAGTGTCCAATTATATGGCTGATGAATACAATCTCAGTAATTCAACAGCCAAACATCCATTAAAGCAGCAGAAGAACAAGCAATCTGTCGAACTTCTGAGTTTACAAGAAAAAGGGCAGAGATTTTATTTAAGGTGAATCGGTTCCACTAATGTAATAAATCATTTTACAACCCATTACATTTCTAACTTTGTATAATGCTTTTCATCTGCAAATGAACCAGGGTAATGATCATTTTTTGAGACTCTCTAGAGACCATCAAGAGACTTCGATTGAAGAACTGTTTAATCAGACATCAACAGCAGAACTCCAAAAGGTTGTCTTAATTTCAGCTCCTGAACATAATAACCTCATCAATAGAAACATTCCAAGAACTTAAATTAAAACTAATAGAAGAGATAGTGTTTCTCCTCTATTAAGAGATTGCATTTTTCATAAACAACCTGCTTAGTTATTAAAAGGCTTTTGGTGTTTTTTGGACAGTCGTCTTTTGCAAAACCTAATAAAATGCTCCACATCCAGTAAACACTGATGATCTTCCTCCCCTGTAATGTGAACTGAAGCAAACAGAACTGTACCCTCTTTTGATGTTTTTTGTTTTACTGTTTGTTTGATTATTACCTTAACATTTAGAGGTATTTAAAAAAAAAAAAAAAAAAAAGCCCATCTAGGGACAAGTGCTGTGAATGAGCTTTTGCTATTGCACTGACGTAAACATGGGACTGCTGTTTTCTTTCAGTTTGTCTATGTCGCTGTATATCAGTCGCAGTTTATCGGTTTTGCTGAGTAAGCCATTGCAAATTGTGCTTTATAATCTGCTCATGAGAGAATAGATGACTTCCCAATAAACTGATTGGATCATAGCGTTTCTTTGAAATGATTACTTAAAAATTGCCATAGGAGGATAAATACTAGCACGCTCATAAGTAAGTAAACAGAAAGTGGAATATTAAATACACTCAGGGATTCAGATTCTACTTTGGTGGTTGACTCATAATGAGTGCTGCAGGGGAGAAAGCAAAATGGACAGAACCATGCAGTACCATCCAAGTGGTTCTGATTTGTCCCTCTGTGGGTAGAACAAGCACTAAAAGTCCTCCAACATCACCAGTTCTGCTAGTTTTATTTATCTAGCAAGGGGTTATAAGAAATGTCATATCAGGGTACTTGAGAAGACTAACAGGTTCAATTCATATCCAGATTTCATTTAAAATCCATCCTGAACATTACAGTGCAATCAGGTTTTACACTCAGAAGTAAGCACATTCAAATTTAAGTACATGTACAATAAATTCATGATTATAGTACAATAAAATTCAGTTCTGGCAGTTATATGTTGCTATAGACACGTTGTATGTTATTGCTTACATCTGGAATTTTCATGCATACATTGAACACCAGAGGGCAAAAAGACAACTTGCCAACCATAATCATTCTTTGGCAGTAGAAAAATTCGATTAAGACAATGAAACCTGGAGAATTATTTCTTATTAAATTAGTGCAGTGAGCCACAGCAAATGGAATATAACGCAGAAAAACTGTTAAAGAACAACTCAAAACTACCTGTATTCCTTTTTATGGCTCTCTGTATCTGCTATGCTAAACACAGACTCGTTGCCATAGCAGCTGATTGACAGCAGCTTCACTAGTGTATCAGGATTCAGTAAAAAATACGTACAATATTCCACACACAAAGAACAGAATAGAATCATTGGCTTTGGAGCTTTTCTTACTTATGAATAGGATGTAGTTACAGTGGACTCTCCATGCATAATTTAGAGTGTGGTCTGCTCTAGTGTGGTGTATTGACCACGGTGCACTCACTCTTCTGTAATGCTTCCTTCACCCATATACCGTACTTTTCTAGTATTTTTCAGTTTCTCTTTTTGGTGGGTTGGCTCATGTGTGATTACCCTGACATTGGGAGTACTCTTCATCTAGTCTGGTGGAGACATTGACCTATTTATTCTTCTCTTTTTTTGGCAGTCTTGGCATCTGTTTATTTTTTTAAGGTATTTTTTTTTTCTGAATTCACCCTTCTGGAGTTTATGAAGGGTGAATCACAAATTTAGAAATATAAATATGGGTGTTCATGTGTGTGTGTGTTTGGTTTATTTTTTCCAAATAAACCAAAAGTATTTCAAAAGTCGGTCAATTGACCTCAGTTAAGATGTGGAGTCAAGATGGGAAGTGTTTGTGTGTCGTTTGTGTGTCGTTGCTGTGAGTCCTCCTTGGTGTTCCCACCATTAGTAGCTGTTAATAGTTGTTTTTGGTCTGACAGCAGAAGAGCTGGATGCAGCTGTAATATACTTCCATCGTTTCTCATCAGCGTCAGTCTTCCAGAGTGACTGGTAGCACCGTCAGGTATTCACTGCCACTAAACAAGACTCAATTTAGTGTGTTTTTACAGCCAAGACACGCTGCATGAGGAATGCCAAATGCCACTGTAAAATTGATGTAATAAAACGGTAAATCAGCTAGAAGAAGAAAAAACCCCACATAAGATCAAGCCTCAATGGGTTCCAGTAGAACCTGTTAGATAAAACTGCTGTGACATTTGTGTGTCCTTTCAAAAAAACACACTAAATCACATGTTTACTGGTGCGTGTATAATGTTAGTTGCATCGCTCTTCCTGCACTGGGACTTCTGAGTAAAAAAATATGTCAGAGCAGTTCATTCATAATGTAGACTGCAACTTATCTCTACAAATAGGACGTCTTAAGAGTTTCTTTCACAGTTTTATAGTTGATAGATAAAACTAGATGAAATGTTAATTATTAAGGAAAATTACCACCACACTCTGAACCTCACTCACACAACAGTACAAAATCAAAGTAAATATGTGCTCTAGAAAAAAAACAAAAACATATTAAGATAAAAGGCTTATAGCAATCCGTTAACCCTTCACACAGATATTTTCAACTAGAAGATGGACTGAGCTTTATCATCACCATCATTTGTAATTTCCTCAACATCGTTGTGATCTATATGAAAAAAACACATGTAACATCCAGAATTACTTCTGGAAATATAAAATAAAGCTGCTGAGTGAACTGACCTGCATGCATAAGCAGCAGGTAAAAAAAGAGGTAATTGTTTTATTCAGGAGTGGACGTTTTAAACCAGGACAGTGAAAGGCCATCTAGCTGGAGGATTCCACCAAATAACCATTAGTACATGTACCTTATTAGTTGAATTAAAATAACTTTTGTTCTGAAAGTGTTTTTGGGGGGTGCGGGGAGTTTCCTTAATTGTTTAAGAGTAGGGTTGAAAGGAATTTGAACATTCTTATTCTTCATTTTTATCCTTCTTCAATGTTGAACTCTTTTGGGAATTTAGGAATAATTATCAGTAAAACCTGCCAAGGGGTTTCCTATTCATTCTCAGAGACAAGAGTCTGTCCCTAGAGTAAAGCACATGTTTGTGTAGATAACATCTAAAGCAAAATGAAGTGATATAATGTGTTTGCGAAATAACTTGCATAGATTTTTAATCTTTTGCTGTACATTGGTAAATTTTTGCCTCACAACTCTGTTTCTATGACTGCAGTTCAACAGCTGAATGAGCAGCTTGTTACATTGTTTTACCTGGTCAATATGCACTCCCTACCCTGTAGGGGTAGAGGCACTCCCCTAAACGAAAGCCAAACAAATGCCTTGTTAGAAACTCCCACAGATCATTGTGAGAAACAAGCAGGTCCTTCAAATCTCTTGAAGGAAAAAATATAACTGTAAATAACCCCAAATTAAGCTCCTTATTTTATATGCCTTTTTTAGCACTTATAGGTTTTATTTCGTTTTAGTTTGTATGATATATGGTTGAGTTCTTGCTTTTGATTTGATGTCTTTATTTTGATAGGACAACATCGGCTGTTTGCATTATAGAACAGCAAATTAGCAACAGAAAACAAGTTGCAACAACATCATTATCTTGTTATTAGCGACCCCCTTTATAGAGGCACAAAGTATGTTTATTTTGTAAATAAGAATATTTCTATTATTGATTGTTTTAAATTTTGAATTTGTTTTATTGTATATGAATACTGGCATAGTTTTTGAATAAGAGTTGATATTTCAGTAGTGAACGTTAATTTTTGGTTCAAACGTTACAGTTGCAAGAGTTGTGTTTTTGTAGCTCACTCTGTCTTCTTTGTGTGTGTTTGTTCAGCTCTGACGGTGAAACTCAGGGTTTACTTCCAATAAACCTCACTGCCCATCAATAGAGCCACAATCCTCCATTTTGGGTGGGGTCTGCTACAATAACTTTAAGCCTCCTTTATGTTTCTCAGTAGGGTTGGTATCAGTCCTCCTATGGTTCCTGCTAAATATTGAACTACACATGCTGAAAGTAAACATATGCAGGCATTCAGGGGTCTATACAAGGTTATAATTCTGTCATGCCATCTTGAAGACATTCCATAGAAAATGTTAGAAAGCCAGAGACATAGAAGATTCACTTTGGGGGAGTAGAAATGACCTGCTGCTGTCTCTAGGCTGCTAGCTTGGACTCAAACCCATAGCACTGCTTCCACAACCACCTGTCCCCAGCAGCTAACACAGACACTTCCACTTTGATTATCATCACAATACGAAGTTAGATTCACGGCTTCCATGTTTCCCCTGTTGTCACTGAGCCTTGTAACAGACCTGCAACTTTTTCTGGTATGGGTTCTTCAAAGATGCAAAAGGTACGAGGCCAAAAGAAGGCTACCACCTTCGTCCCTACCTGTCTGGAGGACTGCAGCTGTCTCTATCTGTAGAGCGCGGCAGGAATAGCCTGCGGTATAAACACAGCACTTGCCAAAGTCAAGCTGAAGATCCCACTGACTTAATATTTCACTATCCCTACCTGAACCTGAAAGTTGCCCTAAAACATGTAGCTGCAAAGATGAGCTCTTGTCAGATATTCCTCTCACACCTCAGTGCCCTGCCTGAGTTTTTCCCTCCAGAGCCCCAAAGCCAATGCATCTGCCTGATGACACATGTCAGAAAAGACACCCACGTTGCACCGACGGGAGAGAAATTTACTTCCAGATTTCTGCACGCAGAGGTGAAAACACACAGACTGAAGGACATTTTTGAGAATCTGCACGCAATCCCAATGAGGAAGAAATAGTTGCACATCTGGCCTCATAATGCCATTACTTCACAGTCATTTTTAGAGGAAAATGTTTTTGTGGACAACTGAATTGAATTTAACAAACTGAGCCGATAAGGTACCGATAAGAGGTAATACTATTTTTTCACAATGGCTCAACCAACAACTTTGTGCAACAAACTTTAGTTGCTGGAGGTGCATAATCACATCACGAAGAAGAACACTTTGACAAAATGAGAGAAACAGATGTTAAATACAGAACAAATAGTGTTCAGTGAACCATATGTCATTTCTGAACACTACAGAGCTGCTACTGTACACAACATCTGGCACTTTCACAACACATTACAGACTCAACAACTTTGTTTCCTCAGCATATGAAATTGAATGGAAGTAATTACGGATGCTGCATATTATGTATTGTAATCTGTATTATCACCATAGAACACAGAACCCTAAAAGACGCTCATATGGTTAAAGTCACATCAATGTGCTTTGAGAAATGATCTTACTTTGTACACACACTGTGGCCAGATGTTGAGAACAGTCATCTATGTTGTTTTAATATGCAAGGTTCAATGTAAACTTTATTATCCCACTAAGGGAAATTTAAGTGGCCCCACATTGCACATCTCATGAATATATATAATGTAAAACAAATTACAGAACATAATCTGGACATAGTAAAAATACCAAGGAATAAAATAACAAGGATAACCCTTGTGACAAAATAATATACCTAAGTATGTTTATTTCTGAAAATGTATTCATTTTACATTTTTGATTTAATTTAATACTGTTTTAAATATATTTTTGTACACTTCATAAAAATATATTTTTCTGAAATATACTTTAAATTATGATTAAATATATTATTAAAATTATTCTTTGGAAAATCTTCGCAAAGTTACACTGTGTTAGTACTAATATATATCTTAAATGCACATTTTTAAAACATGTTACTTATATATACATATAAACTATACTTTACTGAAGTTGTACTTTATGTATTATTTTCAAATAGATTTTGTATATAAATAAAACAAAACTCACAATGGAATTACTGTAACAGATGTAATGTTACATGTTTTCACCTTCAGTCTCTTTCAAAATGGTTTAAATTGTAATAAATAATTGTGTCCATGGCTGACAGCATCAGACAAGTTTTAGTGACAGAGGTTCTCCAGCAAAACCTTTACTGGTCTTTAACACATTTCAGCAGCAAGGCATTTCAAAGTGCTTTACATTGTAACAAACACAGAAACACAATGCAACATAGAATCAACAATCAAAACACGACATTAAGTCAAGTTCCATCAATAAATGTGTAATTGATTATGTTTCAAATACAATCCTAAACAGGTTGGTTTTTACTCCATACACTCCTACTGTGTTATATGGAGCAAAAGACCTATTACTATTTTTATTATTATTAATAGTACATATACTTACAGTGTACAAAGGATACTTGAAGTATTTCCATTTTAGCATGCAACTGCACAACTGATTCACATCAAATTGAGATTTACTACAATTTATTTACAAGTAAAATATATTAAGCACAAAATGTACATACAACTATATATGTACAAAATGAAAATATAAATAGAGCTGAATATGTATTTTGTACTGATATAGCAGCATCTGTTTGCATGAATTTGAGAAAGGATTTTCCTTCAAATTTTGTTCCAGATTTACATTAACTTTTATAAAATATGTACGTTACAAACCTCCTGATCAGGAGTACTTGCACTGAAAATGTGTAACACAGAAAGCATTGCATGTCTGACTGTTCTGCTGTTTCTTTTAGCCAAGTAAAACCTGAAGTGTTTTTGCTCTTAGGGTTTTTTGTGAACAGGAAAAGCAAGATAAAATACAACATGAAAGCTGTTTCACTTTGATGGTAGTCCCGCAAGCCCAAAATGCAGAAATAGAGAAATCAATACTTTAACCAACCAAAACATTGTCAGAAGGTAAACAGCCAAGTAAAAAAAAAAAAAAAAAAAAAAAACCTTTGAATTTCCCCCCCAGCTTCCTCATTGATAATTCCTACAAATTCAGATATGAGGGAAATTGGATTCTTCCAATTTTTAACAATGTCAATGAGTTCAATTGCTGCTGAGTTTATGGTAATCTTTGCCTGCAGGAAGTTTTTTAACAGAACATGTTTATGTATCAGACTATTAATTTGGGCTTTTAAATAAGCCTGGACTTTATCCTTGCTGCCTTTTGTTGTTTTAATGCTGATAGGAAGCCTTACAGGCAGATAAACATTATGAAGATCTCTTACATTAATTAAGCTCCTAGTTGCTGGTTGAACCAGAAGTTCCACATTTGAGTGGGTTGACATTTCTGGGGGAAAAAAAATAAAAAATCTCTATTTTTCCAGCCCCAGGTAGTGCAACAAACATCCATATTGCATTTTTAATAGAAATGAATATGGCCATGAATAATTTCTACTCTCTAAGATGTGTATTTGTTGCTCGCAGAGACAAGATCCAAATTGCGCTCTGTCAAGCTGGGTTTGTAAATGATTTTAAGATCTAAAATAGCACTATTAGTTTTACAAGCTGCAGATGGTGGTTGTCACATTCAATCCTCAAGACGTTAGTTACTGCACTCCCGATGTGTCTGTCTTTTGCTGCTACTCTGAAGATAATCACAGTTTTTTTTTTACCTGGAAACTATTGAATTGACCATGCACAGGCACCGACAAAGCTTTTGTCAGACTTGTTCCAATGAAAGATGTGCAACTGTGATTGAAATTTGTCTTCTTCCATTAGCAATGGCACCTAAAGAGTCAATTTTGCAGCCTTTTTTCTTTTTTCTTGGTTATGAACATGCACTGAAAAGCATTTTGTATTTTCAGTGAAACTGCAGTATCAGTGAGTGTGACTTGAAAGGTCGTGGTGGATTGATATGAATGCAACAGTCAAAATTAGTGAAGTCCTCCACTCTGAATCATTAGAAATGTGTGTGAAACTCCATTCTGCTAACGTTGAAAAAAACAACGACACAATTTTGCAAATGTGAAGCACACTTAAAATCCCAATGAGAATACATTTGTTTATTTGATGAGTCATTAAAAATCATGGTATTATAAATATAAACAAGAGAGATATATTCATAATTCAGTCATGGAGCCAGATCTCATCATCTATCAGCCAATCAGAGGGGATGTTGGCGTTTTATTCAGGCAATGGAGCAAGAAGCCCCGCCTACTTGGGAGCGGCTATGTGTGGAGCATTTTGGGGAAATTGTAGTTGGTGATTTTACAGAAGACTTATGAATTCAACACTTTCACATGACAAACTCAATATTTGATGAAGTGAGCAATGCTGTGAGGGCTCTGGTGGAGCTCCAAGGAGGACAGTGTGTCAACAAATAAGAGTGTTGCTGCTGTTTACAAACTGGTGTGATGTGAAGAAAATGTGTTTTGTATCGCGACCTCAATAACCACATCATCCAAGCACAAAAACTTTTTAATCAAAAAATGTGAGATATTTTTTTTTTAAATTGGCACTTTTCCACTGAACAACTTTATTTTCAGAATTCCAATTCAAGCAGTCCTTACTTTGGAAACAAACTCAGTTAGTGTTGGGCATCACTTCATGTAAGACGCAACATTTCCATTAATCTAGACGCGGCAGCACAAACTGAAAACAATCCAATCGGTCAATGACACGTACCTCTGTGCTCTCTGCTTTGGTCTGCTCAAAGGCGAATTCCACGGTAGGAACAGCCAACTCGTTGGCAAAGAAACTCACATCTCCAGGCAGCTGAAAGGAGCTCACGTTGGGCCCAGGACAGTTTCCTCCACGGATGCAACTCAGCAACTGCCTCTAGAAGTGTGAGGAAAAACATCGGAGAATCAACTTGATGGGGAAAATAAAATAGCTTTCAACAACATGAAAAAAACCATAACGTGCAACGGTTATTTGTGTTGGGTTATAATTCTTGACTGAAATGTGACAATGCAAGACCTGTAATAATGCAAATATTTATTTAGACTGGAGTTGGAGAGTGCGTTGTTTCTTCACCATGTCTAGCAACAACAAACTGATAAAGAATCATTGCTCTGACTGCTGTCGGTACCTACAGCTGATAGCTGAAACAACAAAACACTACAGAGCCTACAGATCACACTGGAGGCTTTTAGTATATAGAATATATACGATAAGGAAAAGGTCAGCAGAGCTAGACTAGATTCTTCCTTTTCAAGCTTTCTTTGTCCAATATGGAATGCATCACACAAAAGGAGCATTTTACACTTTCTGACACTTCTGCAGAAAAAAAAACACAGATGACCCTGACAGAAGTTCTTCTGTCAGGGCTTTCAGCATTTCAGTTAACTTGGAACAAAATGGAAAAACAAATACTAAGAATAACTGATAAAGAAATGCAGCATTGTTATTAGTAAGTGAGTGCTTCAGAAGATTGTCCAAATGTTATTCCATGTCTGTTATTCCATGTTATTCCATCGACGTTGTCACATTGATTACAACAATGGTCTTTAAGTTTGAAACATTTTACAATCGTAGAAATTTTTTATTGAGTATTTTTTCCCAACATAATTGTTTTTGTTAAAAAAAGGCACCAACATAATGGGTTTTAAATGAAAGTTTGTTCTCAATCAGTTTAATTAAATGTGAAATAAATTAAATAAAATAAATATTTTTAAAACCACTGTAATAGAAGTCGTTTTATTTATTTTTGAAATGATTTGCTAGCCATTGTAGTTTTTAAACCTGAACTCTGAACTATCTTCAGGTAATCCAATATCAGGAATTTAATTAGCCTGTTTGTACATTTTTACAAATACATGCATCTATGTCATTGATATGAGATATTAAGTGGTATAAAAGACTGCACAAAAAATAAAAATAATAAAAATAATAAAAATCAGCAAAAAACAGGAAATAAGCCTCAAGACCTGCTATGTGAATGTTGCCTATAAAATGTCAGAGTTGTAAAGATTGGACCACAGGACTTTTTGACATGTACAAGAAAATCTGTAGCAGCCTGACTGAACTACCTGACCAAACTGCATAAGTAGGCCTCAAATTAGACTGAAGTTGATGTGAATGGAGAATATTTTTCCCTAAAGATGCCTGTCTTCCTGTGCCACTGAAAGACAAAGTAGAAACAATAGGTGAATGGATAAAATGCGTATATATTCTTCTGGACTGGTTTGTACAAAGTAAAAGTAAAATAGAATGAACAGCTTAACAAAATGATCGCCAGCAAAATGCTATAATCATGCAATGAAATATGTTGGTAAAGGTTTCCACCAAAGTTAACCTACAGTACAAACGAGAAGACTTTCCAATGGCCATAAAATTCAGCAAATTGTAATTACCAAAATAAATTAGCATAATGAAAACATGCCAATTACCAAAAGAACTCAAATTTTGCTATAAAAAGTTTTTGCATAAGAATGAGGTGTTTTAGTGAAATTAGGGTGAATCAGTTGAATATCTACATAGTTTTGCACACATTTGTAATGGAAACCCAGCTTGACATTCGAATCCCAGGTTTCAAACACTTAATGTGTTTTTAAAATTGATAATCTTTCTTGGATGCTTAAGATGCGCAATCAGAATAATCTCAAGAATTATCCCACATATTTATTCTGTCATTGCGCTGAATATCCGCATTACGTTAGAAGCTTAAACAAAACCTTTTTGTCTTTAACAAGACATTGCAAATTATTTGAAGACTCCGTGCTAATGGGTATTTTTAACTACAAGTCTAAATCTAGCTAAACAGGAAGCAGTGCGTGGAGAATGTGGGATGTGGTGAAGGTAGTGTTGTGGCTAATTGCTGACTCCAAGCTTTTGTCACAGCAGCGCTAACACGCAGCTTGTCAGCAGCACTGGATGCTTTCCGCTGTTGTTCTGTAATTGAAAGAGCAACACAGCAGCTGGAACAGAAATTGTTCAGACTACAGTTGGTAGCGGAAGCAAACAGACTGCAACAGTCAATCAACTGAAGGCTTATCTCTACTGTCCACGTTCTCTGAGCCCACCGCATGTCACAATGCCCTTTTGGCCCATTGCATTTAATTAGAGTTTTCTTTTATCAAGGTTTGTCAAAGGGGAGAGAGCTCTGGTGTCCAATCATTGTTGCCACGGTCACTGACACATTGTCAGCCTGTTGGAGTTTATCACTCCTAAAGGCTGCTGCTCTCTGGACATGAACAGCTGTGGTGACAGGCTCCCAGTCGAACAGAATGAGGGGCAGTAAATGATACCTGGAACCTCAGCACAGAGTGAAATCTCGCTTTAATCCCAAACTTTTCCAATTAATCCCTCAACAAGACTGCAAGGATGAAGGGGCATTGGTGAGGGGGATTTCCATCTCTCTGTGGAAGAGTGGAGAGTAGACATGGATGCTCTGGTAGTTTATGTGTCTTTAGTATCAATGCAACTGAGAAGAAATCTAAGCAGATCTCTGAACAATTAAAAACTGTCAAGATCCCAAATGCACCATTAGTCATCTCAGTTTAAATAGGAAATAACATACAGTATTTAACATTTTGTTGTGTTACAGCCTTTTTACAAATTGTATTAAACTAATCTCTTTCCTAAAAAATCTACACACAAATAGCCCATTTTGAAAATGAGGACATTTTTAGGAAATTGACACCCCTAAAATAAAATCAATATGTCTCAGAACTGCAAGTTGTATTTGATTGGTTCAGGTATCAACATCAAGGTAACACTCCAGAGAATAGGCCAAAGGTCTAAAAATCAACAGACCTACTGGTGAGAGCAAATGTGATGCTCAAATATGGGGATAAGTATTTTTTATGACATTTTGTGATGTATAAAACAGACTCTATTTACTGTAGCAAATTTTATCTAAGCATTGGAGCTTTGGAAAGGTATTGGTTGAAATTCGTCCAGCCTGATTAAATGCTCTGACTATCTGAAATACTTCTATGGTCACACTGTAAGAAACATCCTCAATAAAAAAAATCATGGAACGTGCCTTGCCGTCACATTTGATAAGCAAACCTGTTTCATGCCGTAACAAAACATATCTCCAAAGATACACAGTTCACCATGACACAAACACTACTTCAAATGGAAAACTTTGATTTAGAGCAGAAAAAGTTTCTTTTTGGTGTTTTTGTCTTGGCCTAGTAGTAGATCTTGAGCAATGTCCAAAATAAATCGCAGTGCTCAGGATGATTGAGGATCTGTAGTATGACTGTAAATCTGCTGTGCACCAGTGGAATCCATTCAGCTTGAAGGAGATGAAACAGTTCTGTCTTAAGAATTGGGCAAATTCCCAGTGGGAAGATGTTTCCAGCTTACAGAGACAGACCCCTGGAGAGACGAATCCTTTAGCACACTCAAATTTTCTGTCTTTTGTCATATTTGTTCCACAATGACAAATGTTTTGCGCTTTCAAATATGTAGATTTTGTGTTGAGCACATTTTCAAGGTTTGCTCTACTTCCTGCCATCAGGACAACAGCTGCTGCAGTCTTTCAAAAGACTGTGCTTGTTAAAGGGACAGTATTATGTACTTTCCAGGCACATTCTGCCATTTTATAACACAACCAAGTAACCATGTTACCGTTAGCTGCTAAATACATCAAATATGACTGAAAAGAAGCTTGGCTTCAAATTGGTTCTCTTTAAAAACTTCTGCTCTTTCTGAAACGTTTTTACCAGCATTTCACTGAGAAGTGGCTTGTCAAATAAGCTCAGCTGACGCACAGTTCCACTAGATGTTTGCTAATTCATTGCTGGCTAGTTTGAAGGAGATGAGAGGGGATTTTTTTTCGGGGGACTGTGATCTGTGAGGGAGGAGCTTGGAAGCTGCAGCTCAGAGGAGGAGCTGCACCTCGAAGGCATTGCTAGGTTCATACAGACATTTTGCACAATTGAATGGTTGCCATGGAGATCAAAGCTTTTATCTAATGTGCATGAAAGAATCAAAGCAACAAGGTGTGTTTTTCATGATGGAATAACATTATTATATGTTGTAAAGCTCAAAGAAGTAAATTTAATAAATCACTATGACTGAAATGAATGAATGAATGAATGAATATCTACTCAACATTAAATAATTGGGAGTGGTTGTGTTCCCATTCTTTAATGGCGACTGACAGTACTAAATCTTCAGTCAAACTCCATCAATGTTCCTGTCCCTACAGAAGAACAGGTTCTTTACAGTATCATACAAACAATAACTTGGACATTTTTGAGGGGGATTTATTATCACAGCTCTCTTCTTGCTTCAATCAGGTTATTCTGAACAATCATCCCATTAAAACTGAAACTATTGATGTGGCACCCAGGATTACTGAGCCAGTCAAAGTGACGACAGACGCACACATGTTGTGTGTAACATTAACATGTCTTTCAAAAATAATCTTTCCATATGATTAAACCAAATCAGCACAAAATAATTTTATTTGCTGTGTTTTTGTAAACTGAATGAGAGACCGTATTTTACAGAAGAAGCACATTTCAGAGAAACATGTACCTATTGTTCGCAGCAGTTGTTTGGTTTCTAACGAGACACCGGCAATCACTCTCTCAAAGCCATCATGTCATGAGGCTCTGCGTTTCCAATGGTACCTGTCATCAAGGCTATATTTGTTGGTTGTTCATTCCACAGGAACATTGCTGCAGAGGCTAGATATTGAATGAACTTCATCTGAACTCAATTTACATAAATGCCTGTGATTAAAAAAAAAAAAAAAACAGCACTACTACTACTACTACTGAACAATTCAATTTGTGAGCAAGTGCGCAACTGAACAAGCATGCTCGTAACTGCAGCCGGCTGCCATTACAAACTCCGAAGCCATTGCTCATGTTAGAAATCATTCTGCTGAGTTTATTTAGAGGTGGGAGGGGGGAAAAAGGAGCTCTTATTCTCTCAGCAGGTTTTTAATGTTGAAATTCAAAAACTGGACAAATATTTACACATAAAAACTGCAATTAAGTCATGGTAACATGTTTATTACTCTCTACATGTATATATATATATATATATTTTTGCTGTATAACTCTTTTCGTGCCGGCTGGTTTTAGAATGTGTTCAGAACCTTTAACATGATGCTGGTGTGTCTGGGAGTAAACAGTCGAGCAGGAGAGAACTGGACTCATCTGCTTCCTGCCACGTAGAACTGAGGGTTAATTAATAGCAGTGATTTATTTGATGGGAACTGATGGAATTAGAGATCTGCAGGAGAAGTGTGCAGCCTGTAAAACAACTCCCCTGACATGGATTCATGCCTTACACATTCTTGTTTTTGCAGCAAAACAACACAGACAAAACATATTCAACTGCTTTCAAGACAATTGGAGGTTACATTTAGGTTTATTGGGTTTTTGAATTCAGAATAAAAGGGCATAAGTGGTAAAGGGTTATGTAGCGGCATAGACCACCAGTTTATCAGCTGAAGAGGCGCTTTAGACAAGTGCAAGTGTTGAATTTCTTTCTTTTTCTCCTGTACAACCAACAGAGGCTTAAAACAGACTCCAAGTGGGAAAGAGAAACAGTCACAGTGAGTAAAGTCCTTTAGAGAGGCAATATTAAAGAAGAGAGGCATAAAAATGGGAATTCAGTGAGAGGAGAAATAGAATAGGCAAGTGAGCAGGGATGGAAAGAGAGCAGGACAGCAGAGGGAATGGGTAATTTCAGCCTGTGGGCACACACCGGGAATCAATATTTAATTTCTTTGCCAGCTAAGATACGGGGAGAGTAAAATCATTTGGAGATCTCAGCCCACCACTCAATATCACTCAATCAACAGAATCATGTGTGCTACATGGAATGGCTTGCTGGACTCGGGCGTAACAGGATGAAACTAGATAATCTCTCAGAGTATATTGACTCTACATCATCAGACAGGAACATGGCTATAAATTCACAGATAATATCTTATTTCATTTCCACACCAAACAGACAGTTTGCGGACTAAGGATGCAGTGCATAAAGAAATGAATTACATCAAATATAACCAACCACTGACTGAAACTGAAACACCTCTAGGACTGTGGAGGGAAATCTGGAACTCACATCAATACTTATTCAAGCAACTGTCAAATTCTCTTTTGAAATTGAAACGTGTTTTGTTACCAATTATGATGTCTAACTGCTTTCCACAGTGTTTGGAGTAAGTTCTGGCTTGGTTGTCATGTCTGGAATGACAGGATATGAGCTGATGGTTGCTGAAAATATTTCTGAACTTTTTTCCCACCATAAATCAAATTTCTGAAAAGTTTTCTCATGGGGGTTTGGACTTCGTGTCATATCAGTGATACCTCTTGGTACACATGGAATATCAGTATCTTAAAGGAGTAACTCAAAAACAGACTGGTGTTCCAAACCATTAGTAATTCTACAAAGACAATACAAACTAAATAAAAACTCCAGGGCAAAATGTCTAATCTATGTGTTATGGTCATGGAACTATTGTATTTCAATGTTTTTAAGAAGACAGTGTTGTGGAGGTATTATATATTCAACATCTAGCCTGTTGCTCCCAAAACTCACTTCATCTTCTATGACCAATTCTAAAGTGCAGCCAGTGTTGTTCCAACATGAATATTAGATGAGCAGATAGAAGGTTAAGTCCAAGGGAACCTCAGGAAGTCATGTTCCCAATATGGGGCTGGAACTGTATGGACTCAGCTCACAGCAAGAAAACAACTCATCACATTGCAATGGGGGATAAAACACAACTAGAATACATGTAAAGTGATGCCATAGCAACAAATGGTGGAGAAAAGATATGGTGCACTCAATCTCCTCTGGCCAGGTTAAAGACTTTTGATTCAGTTTCTTTCCACACTGCATATGAGACTGGTTCAATGGGTCACTCCAAGTCATCCTCTCTACTGTAGATGACTTACGAAACCGAACACCAGGATTCCACTTTGATTTCTTTGCACACACATATATATATATATATATATATAGCAATTACTTGCTAGAGGTGTGAGAAGATCGGATCTGTTTTTACCTGATTGCTAACGCTTCGCCATGAAGTATGTAATGGATCAGCTTGATGAAGCCTACCGGAAATTGTGTTTGCTGTAGACAACCTTGTGGGCAGTAGGACCACGATACCTTTGCCAGGAACAAAACGCCTTAAACATTCCTCCGACTTTAGTTGCTCGATATTTGGAAGCATGGCCAACATGGACTGAGTGGCTTTGCTCACTTCCTGTGCTGCCAATTGAAATAGTATTTAAAAGTTAATAGTTTCTACTACCGGTTACTACTTAGTTACTATTACTCATACTGTGTTTTGGTAACTGGAAACATATGGGTCCTCATCCTGCCTTGTTTGTGTTCCAATTGTCTTTCATTCTAAAGCAACTATAAACCGGGCAAGTACAAAGTAATTCCTCAATGAATAAAAGTCCCCAGAGATTCTGATCAACTTAAAAAGTATGATGGGAAAAAAATACTTCTGTTGCACTTAATGGATAGCAGTTAGCGTGTGTGTATGTGTGTTAAAGAAGATTCAAATAATTTAGGACTTTTTTCAAATATCAGGGATGTTGGTTTTAATGAATTCTGTACTTTTATTATAGAAGAATGAGATCAACAGAGAGATGACTAGACAGACTGAAAGTGCAAATATTGGTGCCAGTTTGCTTTTTTTAAGAGCAACTTAAGCATTTTTCCTCTTATGGCGTACATTAGCATTGGAACATATCAAATCAGCAGAGAATGGTGGAGAACAGACCACAATCAGAATGCAATGAGCATCAAAAAGTGCCAAATGAGGAAACAATTGTGTATTATGTGTGTGATGATAATAATAATTCTGTTCCAGGCGGCACTCTTTGGAAAAAAACCATTTGCAGCTGTTGAACTGAAAAACATTTCCAAGCCATTCAAAAAGTAAGTGACTGGAATATTGCAGAAATGAAGAGGGAATGAGCTGGAAGAAGACAAAAGCACAAAAGAGCTGAAACAAAGAGCCAAAATGGAGCAATTTCTCTTTTTCTATCATTGAAAAAAAGGGAATATCGACAGAAAGCCACTTCCATATAGCTATGGCACAGAATGCAGTCAGAGATGGCCTAAAAATATCCTTTTAAATCCAACACTGGCAAATAATTTTAAATACTTTTTAACCAATTAACATTGCTTACTTCACAAACAAACTCTTTGACACCTGTTTGCACTCGGCTCCTGTTGGGTTTATGTGGGAGTATTTGGCTTCCTCCCACAGTCATATCAGCTAATTAACTTGTCATAACAAAAGACGTGAGCAGCTTTCTCTCTTTTGCAGATTCGAGTTTCATGGAAAACGCTTCACCTGCCTCTGCTTACAGTGATAGCAAAGATAAAGACACATCTGATGTAAACCTCAATTATAATAACGTAATCAGCATCTGGAATCAAATCCGTAATCCCAACCTTTCCTCTCTCTGTTTGATCTCATTTGATCCTTCATTATACCTCCAGCCAGAAGTTGCAGAGATTCAACTCCAGCTGAAGTCCAATTAAGAAACCTTTATAGTGAAAGTGTGTTGGTCTCACCAGATGGCCACTCTCAGTGCTTCACACTGCTATGCTAACAATGGATCTCACTGACCGGAACTGCCATTGATTGGAGACGTGGAGACGGCTAAGAAATACTATTCATTTATAGTAAAAAACTGATATTTATACACACTTCCACTGGTGTTTAAAAAGTTTTTTTTTATGCTACAGGCAGTTGTATTGTAGAAGTTCACACTTCACTTTTAACAGGTATGGTCAATAATAAAAATGTGTAATTTGGATCCTACACATCTTAAAATTTAAAGGCCTATCTTCCAAAATCTCTTTTACGTCAAAGCTCCCTGAAAAAGCCGCAGCAGAATGGCTCATTTCTTTTATGGCAAAACATGAAATCTTTGACAAACATCAGTCTCCCCCTCTCCATACTAACAGCTTTACTCAAAGTGTCTGTGACATTTTGATGCCAGTGCACTCTGGAAGACCTGCTGTAATGATTCTCCTGGATCTGACGTCTGTCTTCGACTCTGTTTTTATTGTGCTTTCCCCCTGTGAATATTTCTCTGAACTGGAATCAAACCTGCAACAGCGGCATCGAGGACTGGAGCCTCTCTATGGTGTCCCAAATATTAGATTTCTATTTGCAAATAAAAAAAATAAAAAAAATAAACAATGTATTGTTTTTGTCCCACTTCATAAGTATCCACGTTCTGTCAGCTTGTCAAGCTAATTGCTAAGAAAGCACAAGCTTGGGATTGCTTTCTGTCACTACTGTCTGCTTGCCTTCTATGGATCAACTTTAAAGAAAACACTTTAAAACAATCAACTTAGCAAGCAGAAATTGATTAATTGGTGCTTTGTGCAGTTACACATTTCCCGAGCTTCACATTGCTTAAAATTTACATCATAATCAATCTTGGATTAATTTCTGGGTCAAGTAATTACCTCAATAAATGTCAAGAAACCTTTGGCAGTGCGACTGCATGCTTCTCTATTTTACACAAACAACATGCCTCATATTGCCTCTGCAAGGCAGGCAAGCCACAAAAGTGCTGTTGGACAAATGCATCACATCACAGAAAATGACAAATGTCAGAGCCAGGAGTAATGACACCGCTCATTCCTCACCTAACACACATTTTCATATGCGTTCCCCTACTTATGTTCTGCCGCTGTGATATGAAACTGTGATGGAGGGGCCACGCTGTCAGCTGCATAAATGCCTTTGAGGCCGAGCGGCTTCTCCTTGAGATTATGCAGATTCATGGAGCCTGGCACAGTCGCACAATGCCTTCCCTGACAATACAAGAACTATGGTAATTCAAACATATTGCCAATAGCGTACTATTTCAAACATTATGCCAAGTGCGCTGTCGAACCGTCTTGGATGGCTGTAAAGTCACACACTCATTCTGGTGATTTATCGTCAGCTTCCTTCCTTCTGGCTTTATGTGAGAAAGCATATAAATTAGGTATACTTGCATATTCCTTCATTTAGATGATGTTCAGTTTTAACATTTATGATGCGAATTGGAAGCTAGCAGACTCTCCTTCACTTTAAACCTGTCATGGTATCTCGATCCAATTAAAATATTGGTCATATTTTTTCTACTGAGTTTGCACAAACAAGACATTTAAGATGAAATGTGTGAATTATTTAAACTGAAAGTTCTAGATAGAATATTTTCATCGAATTCTTTGTTTAAGCAGGTTTCTGAGACTTTTGAACTACACTTGTGTCAAAATTGATCTTATGAGAGACTTCACAGAGCACTGGAAAAGGTTTCTACCCCTAATTTGTTTTTAGATCATCTAATTGCAAAATCCGACAAAGATAACCTGAGCAAATACAAAATGCAAATCTCGCAACCCTAATAAATGGCCAAGCCACCACAGGATTTGTGCAGCATCTACCATGGAGCATTCGTGACAACTGTGTTCAGATCGCTATGGAGGAACTGCGGCCCAGCATGCATTGCAGTAACATTTTAATTCAGGCACTTTGGAGGGCTTAAATCTGGACTTTTACTAGGTCAGTTTCAGGTGGCCATGCTGGGGGTTTTGGATTATTCTCCTACTGGGACCATAATGGGTGTTTCTATGGGAACCCATATTTGTTCCCATATGGGCAGACTAACTATATCCTCTGACCTTAACAAGGCATTTCAGTCAACTCAAAGGCTCCTCCCTGGGTGCTTTCTTTTTTTTTTTTTTGCACTCTGCGCTGTAGACCTGTATGTAATAGATCAGAAGTTTTGCCCATCTGACATCAAAAAGCATTCCATATTCAAGCTCTAAATCTCTGTTTTTTTCATTCCTGTTGCTCAGTTTGAACCTCAAGAGGTCCTCTTCACCTCGTCTATTGGTTTGATGGTATGTGATTTACTTTTTGTGCTAAGAAAGCATTTCAACAGGCCTACCCACTGGAGTGGGCAGTGAGTATCACTCTTCTTGTCAGCAGTAACAGTTCCCATTAGGTTAAAGAACAACAGAATAGTAGATCTGATCTGAGTTTTAAGGAAGTTTTAATACATTATCCATGATTTTTTGCTTTCCTGTTGGAATAAATATGTAGTCACGTACCTTCGTTGGGAAATTAGAAGAAAACAAAACATGGCTATTCATTTAAACTTGAACAGCTGGAACTGTGACAAACAAGGTTGGAAGCAGATCTAAGTTTGTCCTTCCTGTCAAAGCCTCCCCACATGGGAGAAACATTTGAGTTAGGTTTTGACAAATGCCAACATGCTGTATGTCCAGGTATATGTCATTGCTTGTAGGTTGGCAGCACATCACAAAGAACTAGCACAAGTTAGCATCTTTCTGACTTGAGCTGCTATTGAAGTAACAGAAAACGATCAGGGTTGGGGTAACTGTGCAGGACAGGCTGTCTTAACTTCATGACTTTCAGTGACACAAATAATAAAAGAAAACATAAGCACACACAATGCATAGTAATGAGACGTGACTTTGAAGTGTGTTTGGTCTCATTATACAGCAACACTATGAATCCTTAATCTGAACCAGAGGGTGAAAAACGTCTCAGAGGAATGGCTTTCTACTTCTCTTCAGTCGGGTTGGAGTTGACTAAACACAGGTGCTCAACTCCACAGACACAGACCCCCTACAAGTTTAATATTCCCCCCACCATGTTTCCCTGTGGCTTTGATCCACCGCAGTGTCTTCCTCCTGCCTGCTATTTTTCACACAAACACCCATCTGGTATGACCACAACTGTTTCAACTTACAGCTTCAAGCACTTTTATTGCATCTATTCTAATTATTGTGTGCAGAAACTCTGACAACTAACCAGGGGAATTAAGTAAGTTTGAGTATTTGAGTGAATGTGAATTGAATGTGAATGTCGCAGCGAAAAGTTTAAGGTCAGCATACCTCGGGCTGTTTGGTTGACTTACCACAGTTTTAAAGGTTTTGTGTACTCGATTCCTCTATATCAGGGGTCTCAAACCCCAGTCCTCGAGGGCCGCAGTCCTGCAGTTTTTAGATGTGCCACAGGTACAAAACACTGGAATGAAATGGCTGAATTACCTCCACCTTGTGTAGACCAGTTCTCCAGAGCCTTAATTATTCTATTCAGGTGTGCTGCAGCAGAGGCACAACTAAAAGTTGCAGGACTGCGGCCCTCGAGGACTGGAGTTTGAGACCCCTGCTCGATATACTCCAGTTTCCTCCTGCAGTCCAAAAACATGTATGTTTGATAAATTAGCTTTGACTGAGTAGGTAAACTGTATTCACACACTTCAATATGGGGCTACAGGGCTTTTTTGCCAACAAAGTATCCAAAAATTATAAGTAGGAGTTGCCTTACAATGTGTTTCTACTCAACTAAAATTTTAAAGAAACCATCTGAGATATTACTTACCATAGAGTTAAAAATAATTTCATAAAAAGACTCCAGCTGATCAGATCATCTGATATTATATTTAAAAATGATGTCAGCCAGACATAAAAGTAAAGTTATTTTCAAATGATGGTATTTTAAAGACTAAAATAGAAAAACAATATACAGTACAGACCAAACGTTTGGACACACCTTCTAATTGAATTCAGTTAGAAAGTGGGTCCAAACTTTTGGTCTGTACTGTATATAAAAACTAAAATTACAAAGTCACACATTCAGAAGAAGAAACAGTTTCCAAATCATAAAGTCTGTAATGTAAGTATACATTACAGACTGTTCTAACATTCACCCTGTATGTTAGAACAGGATGAATGAAGTGCATCCATTGCACAGCAGGCTCAGTAAGTCAAAGCTCACATTAGCAAAAAGCTTCTGCACGAACAAAAACTCTTAACTTTGTGTGTTGGTGTGTCTGCTTTTGCTTTTTTTCTTCATTCAGAAAAGTTTCTCACAGTGGTAGAGTATCCACAGATTTTACTCAAGTAAGAGTAGTTATGCTTTATAAAAATTTTACAAGTAAAAGGTCCAGATAGTAAAACTACTCCTAAATGTATAATCTATTGTAAAAACTTGCTCAAGTAAATAAGTGAGTAGGTATGAGTGGTTACTCCCCTCTTCTGGTTGAGGGAATGATGTAATGATGATGATTCAGGCAAACAGCCAACATGATTTACCAAAAGGATTTTAAAATAATGAATAATGAAAAATGAAAAAGGTGAGATATATACATGAATTCAATTGGAAGCATTGGCTCAGCTAGCAACAGGATGGGCGTTCACTGAGTTCAACACCGTGACATTTTGTAGCGATCCAGGTTCTTGTTTATACATCTCTAGAGACCAGAGTCTCTTACATTAGCACTCTTTGAAACCAGGCTCCAGAGTGGAACATTTCAAGGAACACAACCAACTGTTATCAACTCCAAGCAAAGATAAAATAATACCTGGTTTTAACTGCACTAACCAATGAGAAAAACAACTGAACCCATGAGCATTTTTAAGAGATAAAAGGGGAGTAAGAGCACATGAAGTATTAATAAATAGTGCATTCTTCCACTGTACAGTCGACTCCACTGACAACCATTAGTTTGAGCTACCTGCTACATGCCACCCACACACCAGCTGGAGACCAGGCACACATAAATCTGAATAAGAATACCTAATTAAAGCACAAGCTTCCGTCCATTTGTTTCATAATCACCTCGCCTCCATTGTTGCTTTCTTTCTGACCTGCTTTCTCTTGTTGTTCCCCTTCCTTGTCCATTTACAAACTTAATGTCCCTCCTTTTCCATGTACATTCCCGACAAAAAGAGTAAGTATTTTTTTATTATAATTGGTTCCTAAGCACCCATTTCAAAGCTATCAGTACATTAGCATCTGGGTTTGGAAGACAAGCTCTAAGTAAGATAAGTAGCAAGTATTAAAGCCATTGTGGAAAAAGGATGGTGATGTTGGAAATCACTTCTACATATTGGGAGGTGGGAGATCTGTCTGGGGAGATCTCAGAGTAAGGGGCCAAACAGCACAAGGCCAGCAATAATACTTTTTCTTGACCTGTTTGATAGAAGATATAACAACACAACCTGAAAACTAGAAGAAGCTAGTAGATTGTAACCAGGGGTGCAGTCACATGTTTAGTCTACTTCATCAAACTCCAGTTCATTTCCCTTGAAGATCCGGTTTGTTTGCATGATATGGACCAAAAAAGTGAACTGTGGTCTGCCTAAAACCTTTAGTCTCAGTTGGATTACAGTGAATTTGAGCACAGTCTGAATGCACATAAGATTGCCAAGCAGACCGGAGACTGCTCCAAAAGCAGGAAGTGTACAATAGCGCAAAGACAAAAGAAACATCCCACTCTCGCTAAAACGTGACGCGACTCCATTTTTGTTTACAATTAGAAGTATTTTTTCTGAGGGTTTTCTGTTGTTTTCTTTGGTGGTTCTTGGTGCAGCGCCACCACAGGCGAGGGAGGGAAAAGGTTTTCAAAGATTTTGGATTGTTTACCACAGTACAGCATGAAAGTGAACTGCACCAATGTAACAAATGTTGCAACATTGATCCTTAATTGAACCAAGTCTACTGGACTACTAGGTGTGAAAACACAGTAAGAGTGTGGAGCCAATACATTCCTCCATTTGTCACATCAGCTTCAAATCATCAATCACAACTTCAGCATGTCAGGATTTCAGCATGTAGCACATTTCAAAGCAATGATGCTCTGCTTCCTGTCCTTCAAACCATCTGACTCAAATTAATGGCAGCAAAAAAGCTTCTGAAAACCAGAGAGAACTTTATCGATTTTTCACTTCTTTCCAAAGATGATATGCTTGACTCCAGAACTCAGATCCTAAGACTGTATTTTTCCTGGACAGAGATACTGAAGGTCCCCATACAATTATGTGTACTTCAGTCTGTAGAAAACTGAATATACTTGAAGTAGACATCTGCTGGGCATGACCGCGCAAAGGTATATTTTAACAACATTTTTACAGCTTTTGTACTCTGTGTTGCAGAGTAAACTGTTCAGTGGGAAACGGTGTTCACATGGAGCTGTTTTGTATGTGACACCGAGCTGATAAGGTTGAGAGTTCCCACAACCAGTTGTAAGGATGCGTAGCTGCCACAAGACATGGAGCTTAGAATCCAACTAGCTCAGCAAACTTGCTGGTATCTATTTAGATTGTGGGAAGTGAATGAATTTGTCATGAGAAATATAGGCAATTGGTACGCTCGACTATGGAATCTTAACCGTCCAGGGACAGTAATATGTGCAGAGTCTCAGCTCTTTGTACTTTTCTTGACTCAGCAACTCAGTGCTCTCTCCCAGAAAAATCCATTGTTGTAGCTGGCAGCCATGTTTGTAAATAAACATGGCTGCCAGTGACACTGGGACATTACCGTTTATTGGTGATGTGACAGAGAACAGAAGTCGAATATATTCTAAGATCTTCAGAGACGTACGGTGTGCTCAGATCCAACTAAATGCAGCCAAACTGACAGGACAGCATTTAATCGTCCAGAGCCACAATGAGCCAAAACACAGTCAAAACAATCCGAGAACTTATTACAACAAAGTGGAACATTTTCAAATGATCGAGTACATTACCTCATCTGAACCTGACTGAGAATTTGACTTGCTAGAAACTAAACTTTGGACAGAAAGGCCCACAAATAAACAGGATGTATGGTATTCTAACGGTTACATGAACATTGTGTTTCTGTCTCAGTGATGTCATTTATTAATGTCTGCAGCATTTTTATACTTGTATCATTCTTCAGAGGTTTGCTTCTCAATATATTATCAAAGTTTTGAAATTATCCTTTGTTTAGTTTGCTACAAAACATTGGAAAGGAGAAAACCCAGCCTCTAGTGGTGAGCGTGTGTTCTGGTTTCTGTCATTGTCAGCAAAGATTTTTTTTTAACAAGGTATAGGAAATTAACATTTTCTTTTCATTTTTTAACTTGTCCAATTACTTTCACCTAATAAACACTTTTGTTTCTTACAGGTTTATTCAATCTTTTTGTTGTTAAAATTGACCAAACTCCACAAGCAGGAAGGATGAGAGAGCCCAATGTTAGGTCAAGCCCAGCCCCATTTGAAATACTTCTCTGAAAAGAAAACAACTAATTTACATGAGTTCAGCTAATTATACAAGTTCTCATTACATTTTTTAATATTTAGCTAAATTACTCCTGATATCTATATAAAGGGTCTGATTTCTCTGCCACTTGCAAAGAAAATATACAGCATGAAAAGTGAGGTCTGACTGGAACTTCAAAACACATCTTGATAGATTTTATTGATACAGATTACCCAGATTTTAACCTACTTTCACCAGTGCAGTCAGAATACATTGCTGTGTTAATAGCTGTTAGTTGTTACCTTTTTTTGTTATGAACAACAGGAGAGAATGCAAAAATCCTGAATGTGATTGTGTATGTTTAAGTGCAGACCTAAAACATTTGTTTCTATGTCATTTAATATGGTGGGCTAAAGAAGACTGCGGGCTTTAATGACGAGAAAGACAGTCAAAAGCTAGGTCCCAATAGTGTGCTTGATTTTATTAATTTATTTTCCCTTAATTGAGTAAACTACAAGAATGGCACATTCCTTTGGGGATTCAGAATGTGTTGTTGCATTCAGTTCATTAAAGCACAGCAGAATATTGTGCAACCCTAGCTGATTTTTGTATTTATTTTCCTGTGGAGACGTTACTTTAAAAATCAGGACATTTCTCACTTCATTATAGCAGAATAAAGCAGCCCAGGCCTTTTTAGTAATTACTTCAAGCTACAGCAGAGGAGTAATGGCACACTGAACTGCAGCTGTCTGCTTTTTAAATCATGTAACTTTCTAGATCCATGGCAAGAGGATATATTCTCTGTGGATAGATGACTATTCTCATGAAACCAAAATCGTTAGTGTTCTGTGGAACCAGAAAAAAGAAAGAAAAAAGAAGAAGTGAGAGATATGATTGGGAGATTTTAACGATGTAAATCTAAAGGTGTGGGGATGCACTGCCTGCTGGTGATGAAGGAAGAGATTATGGAGTGATATTAGAACAAGGCAGGTGGGGAGAGAGGGAGGTAATGCTAAAGAAACATGAACTAAAAAAAGAGTTGAAAGCGGCAATAGAGCAAGGAAAAGACTGAGAGCATTAATGATGCATGATCAGGTAAAAGTTTCCATTGTAAAAAGAGACAGCAGAAGTTAGGGACCATTTCTGCCAGAGCAGATCCGCAAAACAATCCCAGGTTTCAATAGAGGGACAGTTTAAAGCAGAAATATACATTTTTAATAAAAAATATGGTTGTTTGTGGTCATAGTGACCATATTTTTTAAAACTGTCTCTATGTTGTGACAATAAAATATAGGACAGATAATCTGGGGAAAAAAAAAAAAAAAAAGAAAAAAATCAAGCTCCTCTCTGTGGTCCTACTGCCATCTGCAGAAATAAACCGCTCCCCAGTCAGAATCAACCAATCAGAGCCAGGGAGAAGGTCTTAGACACAGTTGGGTTAACTCTTTCTATTCCACTAGGGGGCTCTACACGTCTATACCCCTGTGTGTATGTATGTACCCCTACCAGACCAAAAAACACACGTCCATATTTCCTGCTTGGCGTTTGACGGTCACTGTGTTCAGCAGCAGTCAGCAGAAGACCAGAATGACTGTGGCGGTTATTATGCTGCTAAGAAAAATTATTATATTTCAAAAAAGGTAGAGAGAGAAAAAGACAAGAGTCTCAATTTGTAACCCAGTTTTTCTTCAAGAGAGGTGTTTGTGTGAGACTGTCAAATATTTAGCACAGTTAGCTTAGCTACAGACTACCATTTGCCTCCATTTCAATAGCATCTAATGAATTAAGGATACTAATTCATATTCATATATTTAACTTGTCCTTGAAACCTTTTCCACTTAACAGATGAGTCAGTCAGCAGCAGCTCAAACCCAGATACCAGCAGAACCCGTCACCCCAGTCCCAGTGAAAAGGGTAACACTGTGTTCGATGAAAAGATAGTTGGCATCATTCCAGTGAGTCTATAGGGATTTTTCTATCTTTGCTCTTTTTACAATTACACAACAAAAACAATATATTTATTACTGACAGAAATTCAAACAATCTTTATATAATGATAATAAAAAAACAACCTTCTGTCTGGACTGGAGCCAGTCCAAACAGTTTTACCTTAACTTGCATTTAAATAACAGATATATCTGGCCACATTCCTCCTTTCCTGTCCTCTCCAAGGTGAAATTAAAGCTGCAGTATGTAACTTTATAAAAAAATATATCTATTTTTACATATTTGTTAAAACTGTGATTGTGGTGTGAAAGTATGGCATGGGAGATAATCTGAAAATGTTATTTTTTTATTTATTATTGCAATCACCTTATTAATGTCCTCCATCTACCATATGACAACAATAAGCCTTCCAGTGGTGCGTTACACTTTGCTGTTTCACCCATTAGTGTGGGTAAAAATAGGTGACAGCTGACAGCGAGCCATTAGGTCTTGTACCATGGGTTGGAGTATAAATGGAGGCTAAATATATAATATAGGTGAACTTGTTTATCTTTTCAAGGCAACAACTCAAACAACTATATATCCTTGGGACATATAGGAAAGATATCAGGAAGAATAGAAGGGACCTCCACAAATCTGGGTCATACTTGGGTACAATTTCCATATCTCTGAAGATGTCCATCAAGTCAAGCAATTGCATGCAACTATGAGCATCATGAGAATGCCTTGCTATGAGATATGTCCTGTACCAATGAAGGGCAAAATGCCATTCAGGAAGGAAGAAGACATTCTACAAGCAGCATAATAATCCAGATTACAGCTTTCTCATACACAAATGTATGTAAAAATGTACCACAGACAAGTCATTTGATCAAAAGAAACTAAAGCTGAAGTGCTTGACTAAAATCACCAATGTTACATTTGGAGAAACCTCAAAACAGCATCCAAAATGTGAAGGATAAGGTAGCATCATGATGAGGAAACATTTCACTACTGGAGGGAACTGGTGCACTTTACAAACTACAATGAATCAAAAGGAAATAAGATCAAGGAGAAATACTCTAGCAAGATCGCAAGTCATCAGCTGGTAAAATAAAGACGGATCACAAACAAATCTTGCCTTAACTACTACGTTTTAACATTTTCTTGGGAACAATTAAGTCAATATTTTGGAGTGGCCACCACAAAGCCTTGACCTCTAGCCCACAGAAAATTTGTGTGCAGAGCAGAAAAATGTGTTTGGAAAAAAACTACAAACATGACTTGGTTACATTAATCTTTGTCAGGTGGAATGAGCAAAAACTCCAGCAATATGTTGTGAGAAGCTTCTAGAAGGAAATCTAAAATATTTTGAAATGTATCTGTACCAAATACTAGGGAAATGTCTGTAAATGTTTTAATTTGAAGAAATAAAATAAAAATGTCTGCGATGGACTGGCGATCTGACTGGGCTGATCTCGCCTCTCGCCTGTTGAACAGAAGCACCAGCATCCCATTCGACCCCACTAGGGACAATTGGGTCTGATAATGGATGGAAAATAAAAATGCTGTCATTTTGGCATTCAGTACACAGAGTTAATTGCAGTAATCCTAAACTCCAAAGTTTGCTCTGATTTAATGTCACACTGAGAAAGAATGTTGGAGAATGTATTGTTCAGTTATGTGTATTATTAAGTTGCATAAGCACGTACCCTTTGTATATCGGAGGTCAGTTGCAGCAGGGTTGGAGATGCTGTAGCTTGAAGAGTCTCAGTCCCTTGAACTGGAGAGTTCAGACTGACGTAGGCCACAGCACTGCTCTGAAGGACAACACTGTTATCCTGCAGGAAGAACAGAGAACAGATTACTAGCAGGAGAAATTCCCACAACGGGTTATAACTGACACACTGATTTCTAATCAAGTCTGACAATTATTAACAAAATAACCAAACTTTACAGCTGAATTATTCTGTGAAAAAAATAGTTTTTTTAATGACTAAGGTGCAATCCAGCTGCACATGAAAAGACAGAGAATATAGTTATTGAATAATAAAATGAGAATCATATCAGATTGATGAACAAACTATGACAAAATGAAACTGGAATGCTAATAAAAATTAACTTCAAAATTAATTACCTAATTAAGCAAGAAAACAAGGGAAAAGTCTGATTTACAGAATCATAAATGCAGCATTCAGTTTCATAAAACAAAGTGACCTCATCCCTCTGGTGAAGGAGGAGGACAATCAAAAGAAAAAGGAAGGTCACTGTCCAGACTCAAACCAGCCCAGCACCTTAACCAAAGAGTCAACAAGCAACTCAGTCATGCGTTTTGGCTAACTTCAGGCTAGACAAATGAATCATGGTAGGAGGTCTAGTATGAAAACAAAGTGGACGTCTGTGCAAAATAATAAAGGAAAAGACAGAAGGAACCAGAAGGCAGAGATGGAGAAGAAATAGACGAAGAAAGGAGCCGCTGAATTCTAGCAGCGCTGAATTCAGTTGTTCTGGATCCAGTCTCTAACACGAGGAAGACTCAAAATGGCAAAACAACGACAGAATATCACAACACATATTCAGCAAAACATTAAGCAAACTTTGAACAGAAAATCGAATAACAATAGTTGTCTTCAGCACAAGAAATGATTAGGAAATAGGTTTGGTCAGTTTGTGAATAAAAATGGATTCCTACATTGTCTATCATTCAGAACTATTGGCATATTTGTCACCCTCTCATCACTCCATAATGATTCTCTCCACTAAAGTTAGGCTCAATTTCTCTCTATCTACTTTTCCTCTGTAAGTCCATTCATAAGTTTGATGCCATTTATTATTGTCTTCTCTCTTTAAGCACAAAGTTGGCATTACAGAAAGTAAACGTTCCTCGTATCTCTGACCTTTCCCCACTCGTAGGAGCCAATGTTCCCCAGGGCCGTGCCTCCCCATGAGCAGAACACAGTGGTACGGTCTGGCACCCATCCCTGTTTGGTCTGCTCTGTTAGCGCTGCGATGAGTTGAGTCATAATGGCCGAAGTTCCACCTGCCTGGTCGCTGTCATGACGACTGCCAACCAGAACGTGGCGATCTGAAAACAGAAAAAAAAATGAAATAAATAAATTGCTTTGGTGAAATTGCAGAGACTCATACTTAGTAATAAATAGTTTTCTTTAACCTGCCTTACTGCTGAGATGTGCTATATAGATAAACTTGATTGATCGTTCATAACTCCTTGATGGCTTCAACATTTATGCTTAAAATATTCTATTTATAGATTTTGGGTATGTGGATGCTCTGGGGTGTGAAGTTGGATGAAATTATTTAATTGCTTTATTATTAACAGGGCCAATTTTTTTCTATAGCTCTTAGGCTCATTTTGATGACCTCTAAGTCACATTACAGGATATGAATATTATCAGGACAAAATAATAAACATCAATTCTAAGAGAAAACACAATAAGGTAGAAATAGAATGAAAATAATTATTCTTGCAGGTGTGCCATTTATTTCCAAATGGCATTTTTCATATTTTCAATCCACCCGGCACTAATATGGAAACACAGAGACCAATATGCAGAAGGCAGGATGAATGCGCCGAGCCAGGGATGATATTACGTTATCCATTTTGCTGGTGTGTTCTTCTTCTTTATATTCTTGGCACTGGTAATAACAATGTTTTCTGCAACATAATTTCATATTCAGATGATACATGTATAATAACCTTCTTTGATAAGAACACATTAGGCAAAGTACCTAATGTTCTTTCATATTCTCTCTGGAGCAAGTTGCTCTAATTCCTTCTGATAAAAAGTGCCATCTCTTCTTATGAACCTCGTGACGAGGTTTCATCAATTTAAAAGGACAAACTGTATATTCAGAAGTAAGCGCTGCCTCTCTCAGCTGAAATGGATGCAGCCACCTGCTAAGCCGGGTCGCAGAATTATTTTCAATAATAATAATTCACCAAAAATAAAAAACGTTAAATTCCGACTCATCTGCGACAGCAGCGCTGCCTCCAGACACAGACACCGATGAGCTCACACTTCGCACCGCAAGGTCACTTACTGTTTGAACAACTTAATGATGCACACCTGTTGTGAACATCACTGCTGGGTTAAATATCTGCATTCACAAAAGCACACAATGATAATGTTGGGAAAATGACAGGGGGACAAGGCAACCTCTCCACAGCAGAGCCACCATCTGTTCAATATTTAAACACCATCAGGCTTCCTGGCTTTATTTTCCTCCGCTGACTATAAAAGTGGAGTTGATTTCAGTGAATATGTAAAAAGCAATAAATTTATATTGCAATTCTGTTCTATTGCTGGTTTTGGCATTCAATAATTTGATTGCCTCAATGTGGAAAAACTGCAATATGAATATTGTTATTATGGCAAGTAAATGCTAAATGCTAAAGATTCCTGATGTAACTATAGAAAGCTTAGCTGGCAGTCTCAGCTAAGAAGAAAATGCAATGAAGGAGATGCGACGCAGGAAACAGGTTTAATGTCAGGCACTAAAAGAAGATTTAAGATTTTTACGATTACAACAGAAAGCTGTTTAAAACACACACCAATAGATTGCTTTGTGTCAGTTTTAGTCATCATGAGTTATTATGATGGAACATTTGCTGACTCATGAAGTATGCAGCGTCCATGCCTCTCTGGTTAGAGAAGTTGTAATTATCACATTTTCTCAGCTGTGTTAACAGCATAATGTCAACCACACAACTTGTTTTATCCATCAAAACTTTCATGTTCAAATGTCCCTGTGGTCACATTCCTTACTAAATCTTTCATGCGTAACCTATGATCCTTTATGTCAGATTTTGTTTTTTTCAAAAGTGTTTTTGATTTTTAAAGGCATATAATGGTGGGGGAAAAAAAATTGTAAAAAGAGAATATATATATTTTTTTTATTTTATTTTATTTTATTTTACATATTTTTTTCTAAGCGATCAGTTGTAATTTTCTCCAAATAGAGCCTTCTTTACCAGTTTGATTTTCTGTTATTGTACTCCTGCAATGTGTCTTTGTGTACTTAGAAAAGTGCCATACAAATAAAATGTATAATGATTATGATTATGATTATGATTATTATTATTATTATTATTATTATTATTATTATTATTATTATTATTATTATTATTATTATTATTATTATTATTATTATTATTATTATTATTATTATTACTAGCAATGACAAACTGACAGCCTGCTGTATCCTGTTATCTATTATGAGATTGCTTCCTTCCGCCTGGCTGTTTCCTCATGGGCTGCATTACATCACCATTACCAGACAATCCTTCCTACATGATCCTAGATAACATCTTTGTAGTCCAATCCCAAACATTTGAACAAATGAAAGACTCAGACTGGTAGCGGCTGCCGCGAAAGTCAATCTATCGACAAATGTTGGAGCAGTTTCCGCGTTTTCTCACTTTAGTGGAGAGGATGGAAGACAGGAGCAGCAACAGCTGCTGTTGGGGAAATAAAGTTGGTGTTCTAGCCATAAACTGGTGATCATTTCACAGGATTTACTCCGTGAAACTGAATTATAGGCACTTCAAAGGTAGAGCAAGTTTGTAACATTCACAGATATTAAATAAATTAAACCTGTGGGACCAAAGGAGCACAGCCACACACACACAAACACACCCAGCAGCAATAGTCCATAATTTCTTAAGAATCTTAATAATTCAATGCTTGATGTTTTTATTTTTGCTCAGGGACATAAAATCTAAATTTGTAACATATAATTAATACACTGTGTTAGAAAACATTTTTTGGATGAGAAATATTAACAGAAATGAATTGATAATGTCACAAAAATATCTTCAATTTAGTCAGAAGATCAGATTTCTCTACATCAAATTAGAATAAAAACTTGACTTGATTGAGAAAAATGGATGTCATTTTTGGATTCAGTGGTTCTAATTCAATTGAAAGAAAATAGACAAGTTCCAAAAATGATTTTTTGTAACCCTGTGTTATTGAAGGCCTGGTAAACATAATGGAAATGCAGGGAGACGATGAATCTGTCTTGGTTCCTAGAAAACGCTCCAGGAGTGGAAATCTGATCAGTCAAATCAAATCACAAGTCTTTGTATTTTGTATGAATGTGAACAAGAAGGGTAAAGCATGGTCCACATGACTACACACACTACACACATTTAGTCCATTTACCATTCTTGAAATTCTTTTGAAGTTGCTGTAGAGAACTTTTACAAAATGCTTCTTTATTTTACATATTTGATAAAACTGTCACCATATTGTGACAGCATAAAATCTTTGTGGTATAACTGTACAAATACACGGCTCGGTCAGAAAGAACCAATCAGGGAAGGGTTAGGCTCTGAACGTTGTGCTTTGTGAAATCAGAGGATTGAAGAAAACTTTACCTCTGAGGATAATGTAAATGAACAAAAAAGCACTCTGTGATGTGTTAAAGCAATGGCCACTGATTACTTCACAACATTTTATTTTAAATCATATTTATTCAGATGGAGAACTTAATCAACAATGTCTGTTCTCCTCAACTACAGCAGAACTGAGCTTTTGTTTAAAGATACGAGGCTTTGACTGCAGGATCCACATGCATGGGAGCAAAGAATATTTTAAGATTTATTATGATGCTGCCTGTCTTTGTGCAGCCATAAAGTACATAAAGCTGGGCAGATAGGCTTGATGTTAGCATGCATGAATATTCATTCTGCTCATGTTTGAGTGTAGAACATGCAAATGATCAAATGCCAACAACCAGTTGAAGTGTTGCTACTTGCGGAGATTTGTGGCCCACATTATGTGTTTTAGTGGCCCATTATGTCTGCTTAATATCACACTGTAAATCAGCAAAGTAATTTTCCACTGGTGAGTGGGCAGGACAGGTAGGGTTGCACCACGGCAATGGTGGGGGAGGATGTGTAAGCAGGAAGGCTGTTGAGGAGAGGCAAGGACAAGATGAAAAAAACCTTTGTTATACCGACAACAAAAAAAAACAAAAAAAAAGAGACTAAACGAGTCAGAAATTCACTCCCTGGAGCAAAAATGAAGTGTGACCGACTATGGACTCAAATCCCGCTTTACGGGTTCAACACATTGAAAAAATGTTCAGGTTGTGTGTGTTTAAGCAGCTATCTGCATGGTGATTGACGGATGGAGGAGCTTCCATTTTTTTCATACTTCCTGTAAGTGTTAGCTGTGCTGCTATGCTAAAAGCTAGATGCAGCCTACTTCCACACAGTGGAAAATGTTTGTCTTCATTTTTATTGCTGTCCTCTTTTCTTACCATCACAGCTTTTAAAGAAAAAAAAATACAATATTCTTTTCTACCTTGCTGAACTAAGCTGCAACATCACTCACTCAAATGTAAAGGTCCTTTGTAAATGTAAAATTTTCTTTAATCTGACATGAAAAATTGATACACTGTTCCATTTTTAGAAGCAGTGACATTGCTTTCAAAGCAAAAACTGCTCCACTTACTGTAACTAAGAGGCAACAATAAACTTCAATATAAAGAAATATTAGAAGCTTTTTGTTTCACAAGGAAATGACTAGAAACCATTAATATCAACAATAAGTGTCAAACAGCAAATGTACATGGTGGTGACAAGAAATTGCCAAGTTCAAGTATATTTCCTCCCTGTTTTTGATATTTTGTCACACTCAAATGGTTGAATTTGTCAAACAAATTTTGTTGTCAACAAGAAAATCCAAAAAGCAGTCTTCAAATAATCATAATAACAAAAAAACTACTCAAACTTGATTGTTTTCTTTTTTTTGGTCTACATAACCTTAAAGCTGATGGTGTCACCCTTGGCAACACCTGTCATAAAGTGACAATGTGACTAAAGGAGGAGGTTTTATGAAAATGGGTTTGATGATCTCAGATATACAAATGGCCCAACCAAGGCTAGAATTAGAAGTGTCTGTTACCTTCCAATTATCCTGTCTGTAGACCATTGTCATTTGAACTGGATTTATTTTTATCAGATTCTTTCAATAAGAATGTGAAGGAAACATTCTGTCACATATCAATGCCAGTGCTCTGGGTGTTTTGATGGTTCAGTGTAATGTAAAACTCAGTGAGTTTTAATGAGTCCTGCTTTAAGATTTTTCAGCTGACTTGCTCTGTTCAGATACTTGTTCATTTCTTACAAACCTGGGTTTTTTCTTCCTTTCAGGCATCCAACAACATTGTAAATCTTCTTGTAGGACATCTGGTTTCCAATAGTCACAGTAATCTTCTTTCGCTCTGGGATAAAAACAGATCAAAAAAGAAATTACAACATGTATTCTGTTTATTCAGTCTGCTCGACAATGACACAGCCACTGTTTTCAGTCTCAATCAGTAGCTTTAGGTTCTGTAGTAAACCGTGTCTTCTTGCTCTTCAGGAGGAAGAAAACGGCTTCGTTTGCCACTATGCATCACTCTTCTTCACTCTCGGCTTCTCCTGCCATCAGCTCTACATTTACACAATTGCTGGTCGCACTTACCTGCCAAATTTTCTGCTCTGTCTGTAATGTTTCCAGCCTGCTGCTCATTCACTCACCACCCACAGTCCTTAGCTGCCCGCCTCTCACTGCAGTCCACTCAGCCATCAGACGTTTTCCCTTCTTTTATGTTTCCTCTCTATTCCCTACCATCATCATGCCCTTCTCTTGACTTTTGCAATAACTGGAACTAGGTGACAAGAGACTACAAGTCTTGCAAATGTATTCACATCCCTCAACATCTTCTTAGCATACATTATCATATTGCAACCACACAACTCAGTGCTTATTAAGATTATACTTGACAAACTAAATCAAAGACATTTATACATGTTAAGTCAAACAAATATGATACATGGCCTTTAACAACTTTTTAAAAATTTTAGTGACCCTGCTGAAGAAAAGCATGAACACATGGTCCAGATATAAGGAGAGTTAGAGACCAATCAACTAAGCATTCATGATTTTATAGACTGTAGCAGGAAGCCAGAGTACCCAGAGAGCAATCTCTGGGTACTCTACCTTTTGATTTTTATGAATTTTTATTCCAAAATGTATTTTTGACATTTATTCAAAGTAGTTTTTGTCCTAGTGGCTATTATATAACAGTAGTAGACAGGAAAGTGCATTATGAGACAGGGGAGAAGACATAGGGCAAAGGTCAACTGGAAAAGCCAATCAACCAAACAGTCATGATTTCAGGCTGTGGCAGGAAGCCGGAGTACTCGGAGAGAAACCTGTCAAATCTTTTTCCACTTTTATTCTATAAATTTAAGTAAATATTTTTAAGCGGTTAAGATTCAAAAACCTGAAACTGCTGCAGTTCTTGGCTGGCAAATTAATATAAAAAGGAGAAGAAAGTTAAAATGACATTTGAGCGTTCTTAATTTGTTTAAGAAACTTATTTTGTTCTTTTTTTTTTAAATAAATGGCATTTAATTTATTTGGATTATTTGCCCATAATTTTACTTGACTCAAAATTTTAAAAATTCTATATTTTATGCCTAAGAGTTTATGGTAGGCAGAATAGGTTGCAGTTTTAGTTTTTATGTTGAATTTATTTTGGAGTTAACATTTGTGACATCACAGCCTAAATGGGAAGACGATTTGTAGAAATTGTCATTATATCATTACTATAATATAAAATTTATTGCTTCACCTCATATTCACAAACATCACTAAGCCCAGATGAGTTTTGTGGAAAGATTTGCTAAAATTACTGTGACTGTGCTTTATTCAGAAACGAGATGAAAACGTTTCTGTGCACTGAAAACGTCCACACACACTCATACACACACATGCATACACTGCTGGGAGATTCACGTGACTTAGCAGTCAGTGGAAGCTGTGACTGCCAGCTCTGCTGCCTTGCTGGACGGCTGTGAGCTCAAGGGGGCTGATGGCTGGATATCTGAGGGAAAATACAGACGAACCGCCAGTAAGATGTGAAGCAGGAGCTCAAACTGTGTGTGACAGAGGTCCCCTGCCTGCAGCACCACAGCATGACAGCCCACTTTCCCCAGCTCCGCTACTCCGACCCTCCCAGTTCGCCTGTCTGCTTGCCCTCTCCCTCCTGTTTAATGCATTATAAAAATTCACTGCTCTCTCTTATCTGAGCCACATAACCCATTTATCACTTTTGACAATGGCCACAAATGACTACAGCTAAAGAGAGGGGATGGAACATGAGGCCCTTATGCGTATTCAGTCTGCAGACATGCAGAAGCAGAGAGCGTGAGAGAGATTTGTCAAATAGCGATTCCCCTTCATGATGAATGAGTTTACAGATGGGGCCGTTTCTGTAGGTAAGAGGTGACTCACAGTTTTCAGAGAGGATTTAGTTGTTTAAAGACACTGAAATGTGTCTCTGATTCTTACAGAATAAATCAAACATAGTATCGTACCTGTATTCATAAAAAAAACAAAAAACAAACAAAAAAACATATACAGAAGACCAAACTTTTGGACACACCTTCTAATTGATGTCAATTTTGATCTGTACTGTAGCTGGCCCAGCCATCCATTTGTTTCAAGGAGATGGATCCAGAGATAAATATGTTTGGGTGAGAAATGTGTGAAAAACATCAGGACAAAAAAAATTCAGGCGCTGGCTGAAGATTTAAAGTCCTGTTGCGAGAGAAGGTCACCAAATGGCAACAATCTGCCTGCGACTTCAGAGAAGACGTTGTGTTCCCGTCAACATTTTGAAGTGCCGCATTAGAAAAGGTTCGATGGAAACAGCAAAATTCCAAATAACTTCACAAAACTTTGAAAAAGGTTTGGAGGGGATGACTCTCTCCCTCAACAATGCTGTTTACTGCATATTGTTTATTATAGCCATGCATAACGTCTTCATCAGATGAAATTATAAACTGATTGATCTGTTCAAAATGAGGAGATGGAAACACGCCTCATTAGCATTTTTCATGACATTTTAACAGTTTGTTTAACATTCGCATGACAGCTGGACAGAAATATAACTAGTGATTTTCATAGTATCTTCTTTGTTAGCTTCAAACACTGAAGCTAACACTAACTCTAATTTGACCGCTTTTCTTTTAGCAAAAAGTAATCTAATATGTTCCTTTCTCCAAAACCAACAATCAGATTAGTTACTTATCCATTACTATATTTATAATTTTCCTTTAAAAAGACAAAACAAACAAACAAAAAAACAAACAATATATTTGGTCTCTTGTTGAGTCGAAGTGAGCATGTTACACAAAGTCACGTTTTCAGCCTAACGACAGATCACATGGAAAAAACATACTAATGAGTCAGTAACGCAACTGTAAGCAACAGTGAAAGGAGGAGAGAGGTGTGTGTTTTGGAGCTGGATACACTGTTATTATTGTGAATTTGTGTCAGATAAAGATGACAGAGTTAAAGGCTCGCTGCAGACTGTGCTGCTACAAAGTCTCATCTAGCTTATCTCAACATGGCCATCTTCTGCTCCATGAAAGAAAAGTAGCTTTATTGGTTCAGTCTTTGAAATAATCAAAAACTGTTTACTTCACTATAGGGTGGAGATTTTCTGCAGATAAAAGATGCCTGGCCAAGTATGGAACAGGAGAAGTTGTAGTTTTTTTTCCTGCTATGAAAGATTTAGATAAAACCATTTATTACAACAAATATCTCCTTTACAGTAAGTTTTCAATCTCGGTGAAAAACATTTTGAGTTGCTCTGCTTTGATTTTATTTTTCTACCTCCAATCTGACAGCCTCCAGAATTTTTTAGAAGCTCTTTATAAAACTAAATATATTTCTCCTCATGCATCAGAAAAACTAATAATTAAAACAGACATTGTGTCTAAAGTATTGGTCCATGTACCGTGGAAGAAACCTTTATTTAGTTTATTCCAAATATCAATTTTATTTTTGAGGAGCACTTTTTGTGTTTTCTCAGATAGCAGCACTTTTTCCAGAGAAAAATGGAGTCTGAGTTATAGATGCAAAAGTTTTGATTTATTTCTTAGAGATGACCTACTGAGAGTTTCAAAGAAATTCAAATATTCTTCTTTGTTATCACTTATAGGCTGTTGTGATACTGTATGTCAGCAACCCAATATTCATTTATTTTTCTTATTTTAGCAGTTAACAATAAAAGCAGACTGAAGTTGAATAAATGATATTTTTCTTAATGAAAACCTTTCTTTTGCAGTAGTTGCACACTTGAGAGTGAGTATGTCTTGTGGACATATTTTGAGAGAAGTATGTCTGTTATGAACATAGAAAACGTTTCAGATTTTTAACTTCAGCTCAAAAGTGTCAAATTTTTAAATGTACTTTCTCTGCTTTAACCATCCTTTCGCTGACAGTCTATGTCTCTGTTTTCTGGTCCATTTTTATCTATGTGCTGTGAGAAGAAGATGAACTTGACCCGTCCAATTCTACGCAGTCAAAGTGATGAACAGAAGAAGAAGATTTTTTTTTTTTTTTTTTTTTTTTTTTAAGTGTTCCTTATTATTTCTGCTTCCAGTGGGGAAAAGTAGCAAATGACCTTATATACATTCACAGGAAAAAAAGTATGACCACTTAAATTGTAAGATTTATTATATGAGGACATAATAAAAAGGATCTGTGGCCTCATGCACACGAGGTACGTTCAGACAGAAACACGGCCTTTGTCCAGTTCCTTTCAAGAATTCAGTTTGCTGAGAAATAATTTACCTTGGAAATGTCTGGTCTTTTCATTCAAAGCACAAAATATATTTGATGCAAAATTTTATACAAACCACCTTTTGGTAAGGTGGTCTGCACGGACACACAGGCAAAGTACATGACTGTTTACAGGGAGAAAACAACTATCAGTTATTTGGAGGAATTTCAGACGTTCACATACTGATGGTGGCAAGCTGCTACACCGTAGTCACAGCTTTCCCCGGGCAGAGGCAAGGCTGCCATCCACCACCCAGCCCTCTGACCACCAGCAGGCAGGTAGGTGAAGCATCTTTCTCAAGGACACAACCACTCAAACAGACGGAGCTGGGATTGAACCGGCAACCCACCGATCACTGGACGAACTACCACCGTCAACACCGTTGTTCTTAGAGACATCTTCTCCACCTTGTTACAATGGGGTATTTGTGTGGCGATTTTGGGGAATGAGATTAATTTAATACAACTTGGAATAAGACTAACAAAACGTAGACAAAGCGAAGCACTGTGAATACTTTCTGGATGCTCTTTGCACTAATTTACATAGATTTCTTAAGGTGTGTAGATTCATTGGGTTGTTGCCGACATCTGGAGTGAACTTTCATTCAATGGAAGACATAGATATGCTTCAGAGTTTTTTCTACTTGCTATGTATGTTATATTGGCTCTACCTTTTTAGTTTAAGTAATGTAAAGATAAACCAAACTGGAACATTTTATATAGAGCTATATGTTTTATCTATTCTGTTTCTACTCCCTCCAGTCCGTGTCGTCTAAACTCTAATCACTGAGAAGCATTCCAGTGACATCCTCTGCAGGGCATTTTTTTATGCAAATTTAAGAAACAGTAGTCATTGAGAGACGGGAACTTCCACATCACAATCAATATGGGTGTAATTAAAGGGCCTGGGAGTACTTTTTATAAAGCCATTTTAAGTTGTTCTGCTTCGCTCGATTCTCCCTCTGCAGCAGTGCAGTAATTGCTGCAGAAATTTGGGATACCTTTGGCGTGGAAGAGGAAGACGGAGAGGAAAAAATAAGAACCGCATGGAACAAAGAGCTGCAGAAACCCACCGAGAACAAGTTTAGTAGACGTAACAGTATTAATGGTCTCCTTTTCTGCAATTACTGATTTCAAACATACTCCAATTAGGTCCCCATAATCTACAGTGTGATTATGTCAGTCATTCAGCTGCTGCAGCAGGTAGAACAGGAAACTTTATTCTGCTGTGACTACGTCTTTTGTTCCCCCTGAACTCTTTGTGTCACTCATGTTCAACCTGCAAGCTTCTGAAAAATGCAAAAAAGAAAACCAGGACTTAAAGCTGCAAGCAACAGTGAACATCTCTTGCACCTCTGCACCAATCGCAAACCCATTTTTATCCCATTAATATATATATATATATATATATGATTTTGACATTTCAGCAATCAGCTCCAACTGGCTCTGTTACGCAGCTGCCCAAGCAAGATGAGAGTTAAATTATTCATGCTCAGAAAGCAGGAGCAGGAAATCATTTCATACCAGTCATTTCCACAGATCATCAGGTAATTTAATAATATAGGTTTAAAATCAAGGTGGAGGTCAATGTGGGGACAGGAGGACTGACAATGTCAAACACAAGTTCCACCTGACTGCAGTCACACAGTTCAACTATGACCAGATTTAGTTAGCCTTGAAGCTACAGTCCAACATTCATGTTCTGCAGCTTTCCCCTCACAACTAGGACCTTTATGAAAACATGACTGTATCAAAGAAATCCAAATTTTCCTATTCTGAAAACAAAACATTAAAATGAACAAAGAAACAAACAAAATTGACAAAAATATTGACTGTCCAATGGAACATGGCCGGCTTCAGTGGATGATTCCAAACGGCCATGTTCATGTCTCCAGCCCTGTTGCTTCTCTCTCCTGTTGGACCAGGAAGCAGGAAGCAGGAAGCAGGAAGCAGGAAGCAGGAAATAGAAAGCCTCCTCTGGGCTCAGGAGTGTTTCTGCAGGTGACTCTTTCTTGCAGAGCAGAGATTTTTGTAGACAACCTTCTGCTGCGTTCAGACCAGAGGTGATTTTTCAGTTTATATGAAATTTCTATGTGGACACAGAGATGCCCAGGACACGTAGAAAAGTTTTTTTTGTGCCACCTTCAATGTTTTACTGTTCTGGTCATGCCACCCCTATGAATATTTCTTCTGGACACGACTGGCCGGATGTTTAAAGTTATTGTCCTGCAGGAAAGTGAACCTCCATTTTGTTTAAAGTCTTCTGCAGCCTTGAACAGGTTTTCCTTCAGGATTGCTCCATGTTTACTTGGTCTGCCTTTCCTGACCCTTGCAAATGAAAGCATCCTGCTAGCATGATGCAGCCATGTCAGGTTTTCATCACACATTATTGTAATTGAATAAGGTAAATTTGAATTTGATTAAATCTCAAGTACATTGACGTTTGTGGCTTTGATGTTACAAAAAGTAAAAAAAAAACGCAAGAGGACTTTTGTGAGGCATGATGCATATGAACACAAAACACAGCAACTGCAGAGAAACAGGAATCCTGAGGCTGCCCAAGTCATCTCCCTGGTCTCAAAAGAGCAATTAAACAAAGGCCAGCCAATGCAGCCACCTTTAATTGAACTAGAATTAAAACAAAAAAGGTATAAAAAGAGACTTGGCTAGAAAGCAAAAAAAAGATTGAAAAGAGGCAAGCAGATGGAAACAAATGATAGTGGGATCCCAGGTGTGGTCATGGGTGCAGCTAATCGATTAGAGACAGAAAACGTCTCTCTCACTCTTAGGCTCTGTCTTCCACTCAGTCTCTGTCCCTCGTAGTTCATCTCCTACTTTCACTCATTTGATGTTGCGGAAGGAGCCGACCCAGCAGGTTCATTCAGTGTGGGTTAGGGTTAGTCCACATTGTGATCACATTTGCGATACTTCAAACCGTTCAGTCCATAACCAACAGAAACATCATTAGAATAGGCATAATATCCAACATCAGGACACTGGACATCAGCTGTACTTTCACACCAGATATACTGACTTGTTTCCAACAGAAAACCACACAGAGTGCAGCAAACACATGAAACAACTTCTGCACTATAAGATCAATACTTTTGTCAATATTGATTGTGTCACGTATTTGCTGAGTGACTCCTTAAGACAGCACTGAAGCACAACAGAGACAAACAACTGTCAGCACGTGTGTGTAGCTAATATCTAAGCACCAGAGGAGAAGGACAGCATCCTGTTTTCCAGCCACTGGCCAGCTGCTTGGATTTATTGGGGAATAAATGAAAGTGGATGGAGTGTACACACTAGAAATGAGGGAACATGCTGTCAACAGGAGATGACGGTGGACAAACGCCTGAGTGGAAGACAGAAGGACGCATCAGAGGAGCAGTGGAGGTGAATGTGTTATTGATACTGATAAGTTTTTTGTTTTTTTTAACTCCTGTGGAAATCCGCCAACATAAAGAAGGGGGGACTACTTTCAAAACGAAAAAAAAAAATAATCTTAGCCTACAATATTGCAACTGAAATGATAATTTTATATATTTTTGCCAAGTCTTTCTGTTGTAGTTTATTATTTAAAGCTGGGATATCAGTTGAGATGCACAAAAGTCTTTATGTTGCTCAAGAGCCTTGTGGAGAATGGAAGGTTGATCCTAATTTTGAGTATATATATAAAAAAAAAAACAAAAAAAACTGTTCTCCTCATGTTTGAAATGAGGAGAACAGCCAACAGTTACAGAGAAGATGCTAGCATCTACTGACATGTAATCTATAGACACCTTGTGACCAGAGTATCTAAGAACGTCATGCCCAATGGACTCAACCCAAAGTCCTGTCTATGGCCCAAATTAGAGCGACTTCCCTAATTCATTATCCTGCAGCTGCACTCAGAGCTGACCAAAGCAATTTCCATCTGCCAGCCGTGCTCTAAATAAATATGTGTACTCACTAAGCAAGCCTATAACAAGCTGTAGGCGAGTACAACACCTGATCTGAGACTTCATCTGCAGTAATAGTCAGCACTCTCATTAAAACTTTCAATATTCCAAACTTGGCAAAAGAAAAAACAGAACTGAAAAAATTGTTGTCATTCATTCTTCAAATTTGAACATTTAAAAAATATAGGCTGTTCAACCTACATATTTAAATTGTTGAAATTTACACCAGACACAGTTCTGAGATCGGATTTTTTGAGCAGCTGGAAGTGTTTCTAAGTATGAAAGATTTGGACTAACTAAAAAAAAGGTCATAAAAGGTCTAAAAAGGTCATAGTTATAACTGTTTTAATGTTTGGACTTAATCATCACAATTTTTTTCCAAAGGTCACATCATATAAATGTAAAATAATTGGGCATTGTGTAATGTACTGCATTATCTGAAACAGAATTATCTGAACCAAATTCAACTTTGCATTTCCTTTAATTCATTCAAACTAAAGATGCATATAAACTAATATCACTATTGATCTGTTGAAATCACATAACTTATAAAATAATTTGAAGCAGCCCTCTGATGAGGCCCAATGAGAGACAGACAAAGTTAAAAATTGCTACAGTTGATGCAATTCCATCAGAAGCTCTGCAAATGATTTTTTGTGCTTACCTGTGTTGGGAGGCATGGATAAAAGAGTGCAGGCATCTGCTCCCTGTCCCACTGATGGCGACGACAATAAAGTCTTGGCAAGGAAGGCGGAGATGGGCTGAACCAGCAGGGATGTGAGACTCCCTCCAGACCCAGCTAGCACAAAAGCAAAACAAAAGACAAGCAAGAAAAAGAAAAACAAAGACAATTAATGACTCTCTCTTGGATCTTATTTTCCACTCCTACTTGTTTTAGGGTTACAGAGGTCCATCAACTTAACAGTCATGCTTTTGGAGGGATCTGGAGTACCCAGAGAGAACCTACAGAAAAACTCCCCAGGCTGGGACTGGACCTCAGGCAACTTATTCTACTGCACTGCTTCAAACAGGGACGGGCTCAGACGGATTGAAGAGACACTTAGCTCTTCTTTTTAATTGAGCTCCTCTTCAGTGCTCATTTTACATGTATTCTCATCTCCAATTGATCCTGTTTAAGCAGAAGTATTATTACCATGGCGATTATATTCATGGAAATGTGTTGATAAGAGCAGAGTATGAGCTGTAATGTGTATTGTTCTGATGGAACAGAACTGAGAGTTTGAAGCCTACAGAGTTATTTTTAAACAGAGTTTTCTTTAAGCTTCATTAGAATTACAACATTTGGAACATTATGTCCCTCTGCAGCATATAGTAGAAAAATGGAAGATCAAGTAGGAGAACAACTATGTACTTATAGGAATTAAGTACTGGCACAATTTTTTACAGTTGTTTAAAGTTGAGTAGAAGACAAGTGGGTGAAGATGTAGAGAAATAGTTCAGATTGGTGCAAATTTTATAGTGTCTTGCAAAAATGTTTATACTCCTTTAGATTTTTCACATTTTATACACTACAACAAAAAATTGCTAATGATAATTTAAAATTTTAAGATTTTAAATTATTCCAAACAGCAGCCCAGATGCCAGTAGAAGGGAATGAATATTTTTGTGGGCACCAATTAAGAAGAACAGATGTGACTCTTTGGTTTAGACAGATATATGCTACATCAGTGATGTATCTATCAGTATCTGGTCCTTGCTTGAGCATATACCACCCGGCTTCATTCTTCAAAAGAAACTCGCTTGTCCTTAATTAAAACAAATGCACAAAGTTTTTGAAATCATAACAGGACCAAGACAAAATGGGGATACATGCTCAAAAATGACACATGACATTTCTCCAACTATTCATCAGCTCAATAAATGACAATGGTCACAGTTTTTCCCCCCAAGGAAACTAAGTAAATGAGTAAATGAGTTACTGCTCACCTCTATAACTGCAACACAGTTCACTAAAAACTAATCAAACACTGTTCTATCACATGTGAAGAAGTCAGCTGTTCTAAACACTGCACAAACAAGTTCTGAATTTTCAATCAGATTATTTTCAAAAGCACATGAAGAGAACAGACATCTTCACAGGCAGAAAATGAAAACAATGCAGAAAGACCTTTCAACCCTCACACTAATTTACTTTTTTTTTTTTTTTTTTTTTAAATCTAGCTTGCATAAAATATCATTTTAAAATATCATACATATGTTGCTTACATGTGATTTTTACTGGCTCCAATCTGTAGAGAAGTATATATATTTGAAAGAAAATTGTGTTTGGAAATTCACAGAAATATCTTAAATAGTGTTTTGCTGTATTTCCTTGCCAACTGACAGATGATCTACAGCCAGTAATAACAGATTGAGCGTTGCCAAATATCTAATTTCTTCAGCTGGTTTAATTATGTGTACTCAAGTATGTTATTATGCATCACATTATATCCCAGCTACCCTTGCAGTTGACACACATGAAGATTTTGCTCTAAGTTTGTTAAGAATCAATGTTCTAACCTTAGCAGAGAGGAGAAGTTCACCATCCAATGGAAAATCCCTCGGGGACTGTTTGAACCAAATTTATGGTGGATGACTTTCTGCCACACTTCTAGAAAGTGTCACAGCAGCACTCCAGCCCACAAGATGATTAATAATCCATGAACCACATGGGGGACATGACAAGAGGGTATACAGGGAGGGGAGAAGGCAAAGGGGTGAGAGACTGAGAAAGGAAAGGCTGCCAGAAGTAAAAATGACAGCACAAGTCTGGAGACATTTGGAGAAGATTGGAGAGAAAGAAGTCCTGGAGGATATGGAGGGGCAGGGGAGAAGATAAGACAAGGGGTGAATAGCAGATGAAGTGGCAAGGGAGGAAAAACTTTAGAGAAGATGAGCAAAGGAAACAAAAGAGATGAGACTTACAGAGGAGAAGAAGAGGTCGTGCTGAGGCAAATAGAGAGGATATGTAGAGAACGGCTTGGAAAGACACTCAGAAAGAGTGCAAATGAGAACTGGACCAGGTTCAATAAGTAACCGTTTGAGATTGACCATTACTTGCTTTAGATCAAAAGTCTAAAATATGAATGGAAAACCACAAATGCAATAATTCAATCATAGAAAAATCTATTGTTAATTTCTTTATGTCAACTAATAATTACTAAATACTCAAATATTTAGTAATTATTTCATATCTAGTCAGAGTTATGATCTGACCGTTTCCATAGCAACAGAGTTTGCTTAGGGGAAGTTTGCTTTGATACTGATTCGGCAATGACACAAGACTTTGAGAACAATTGTTCCCTTGTTCCCAAAAACAAAACTGACCCAGCTGGAAAAATGCTCCTGAACATTTTCAGATTGAAGTATAGTTGTTGTGAATGCCAAACACTTTTCCCCAAGGGAGGTCTCCCTACTTCTGACGGAACTGAGAGAGAAAAAACTCACACCAGACTTGGGGAGACAGTTTGAAATAGCACGCTTACTGGAAGCTGCATTAGTTTGGATTGAGGTGATTCCTCTGGAACTTGTTGGAGAAAAAAATATCTCAACTTCAGAATAAGTGCTTTTAACTTAAAAGTGCTCTGTGGTTCCTCCTATCAATATGAGATTCAGGATGAGATGGCACCGTGTCAGGAAGATGAAGTGGAAGCTGCAGGATCTTCAGAACAAACAGGTCTACTACTACTAGGCCTACTGATTATCCCCCTGTCTAGACACAGGATCAAAATAATCAATTTAAAAGCCAAACTGAATAGTTACATGCCAGACATAGAAAACTGGGATGCACTCCATGTCATGATGTTCAGAATTTAGGTCTCATCGCATCTTGTGGTATCAGTATTGCCAGCGGGTATGTTCAGGAAAATATATTAACAAAACAGTCGTTATTTTAGACTGTGGCAGGAAGCCGGAGCGCCCGGAGAGAAACCTGCAAACAGAAAACTTGTAAAATCCAGAGATGAAATCGATGAAGTCAAAACTTGCTCTGTCAGTTCAGCAAAGACTTTTGCTGTGAGGTCAGACGCAAATAAATCTTCCCCGGCCAGGTCAGTTTTCTCTTTAGGAATAATTGAAAACCCTACAATATTTCATAAGCAATATTTCTACACTTTGATTACTCATCTTTAATCACCACCAAAAATGTAATAAATGTTGCAATTCTGGCCACAAATCGAATCAAACTACAACAATCATCGAAATAAAGGCTTTCACACATCTATCTGTGTGTAATTGTAACATGGTTTTATTTTATCAGTATTATAGATGTGGAGTTTGTCAAAAATTGTTTATGTATTCATTAAAATTTTATTTATTTAATCAAGAAGTTGTTTCTCCAAACAACTCCAGCGGTTGCCACGGCAACGCGTGTGCTTAAACGACAAAGCGAGAGAGTAAAAAGGTACAAGTGGTTTTTGAGTTGATCTCCTGTTCAAGTTATTTCACCTTTGTTTATGTTTGCTACAGCCGCAGTGATTTCTGGATGTTCAATAAATGTGAAAATTGGACAACTGTATTTTCAGGACCATAGAGCACATCTCATTATAAGTTGCATCCACAGAATTTTTTAAAACAAACAAACAAAAAAAAAATGTTTAAAAAACAAAATATATATATTTTTTTGCAGTACAGGCAGTCAGGAACAGAAACAGGGAAACCTATCAGGGAAACAAAAACTATATTTGCTTTGCTTTGACCCCACATGATGACAAAGATACAGTATGATCCGATTAAATATTAGATTCTTGATTAATATGGGCTGTTGCTATGTTGTTGCACGGTGTTTTAAGATCTTGTTCAATGTCCCCATTTTTAATGTGATGCAGCCCATGCCCCTCCAAGGGTCTCTGCACAACCCTGGATGTGAGTGGAAAGACACACAACCCAGACTGAACAATGTCAGTAAGGATGAATGCAGACTATTATAAAAAAAATGTGTCCAGCAGTGGGCTGTTTGATATCAGACAGAATGGACCAGTAGAGGAACAGAACCTACAAGAACCAGACAACAGTGTCTCTTTATTCCTGAGGCTGATATGGAAAAGAACATTTAGATATGATTAAGTTTCTTATTGTGCTTCTACTAGACTTTCTGTGTGTTTTATTTAGAAATGTTGATATAATTTATAAAAACATTGTTCGATTGTAATTTAAAGTATTATTTCACTATTTTATTAATGTAGTTTTCCTGTTTGAAACCAGAAGAAAAAACATGCTAACCCAAAATGCACCAGACACAGACCTGCAGTCCATGTGCGGTTTTAGACAGGGCCAAGAGGAGTTTTTTAGCCTTCACAAATTTACTTTAACAATTAATTGAAAACTATAGTGTTGCAATTATAGTACTGCTCTCAATACAGCTGCTGTACTGAGACAGGATCACACCTTCCCTCTGCCAGATCACGGCTCTGCAACCTGGATCTCTGGAGAAAAAAGTGGCTCTTTGGTTCAAATGATGAAATGACGAAATATATTGCTTTGTTTTTGTTGAATATTATTTTAAGTGTCGCCATGAAAACACACTCACTACACTGGCCTCCATAGTAAATATGAACCAGCCTCCAAACCTAACTCCTTATTGGTGTGAATATTTTGGTGTCAAATTCTGATAAAATACCAGAATTTGAATCTAATTTTATATTTTTGGCAGTCTGATGATTTTAATGCAAAATATTAAATCTGGTGTTATGACCAGTTACCCAGTACTTGAGTAGACTCTTAACAAAACACTTTTTACACTTGCTAAGTTAAAGCTTAAGTAATCTATTAGATGGTTCCTTTCTACTTCTACTTAAATAAAAACGTGTTGAACTTATGCTACTCTGATTGGAGTATAAGTTTGGAGTACTCTAACCCACCTCTATGAATGAACGATTACTCTAAGGATCACTTTTTTTTAAACAAAAAAACACTGACATAAAACTTTGTCTGTCACTGCAGCCATCCCACTCCATTTGAGTAGGAAAGGCTGAAATGGGCCGGGGTTGGCGTCCCTTACTTTACTTCTGAAAGTTGGCAACCCGAGCATAAACTTGATGGTGAGACCAAAAGATTATTTTAAACCTTACTCTCCCACAAATATGAATGATTTGGGACTTAATGATTGCACTGCAACAGGTCAAGCCACTTAAGGCAGATGATGGGCATGAAATCTGAGAAAGGTTTAAATGCTATCAAAAACTGGATCCGTTCACACCCCACTGATTGTAGCTGTAACATGATTAGATACAATATCACATTCTGGGTACACTTTAAATCATTCATGTTAGTTTACTGCATTTTAAACCAGGGAGGGAGTGATGGATGGATGGATGGATGGACAGACAGATGGATGGGCGAAACTTAAAAAAGATGCAGATTTATTTAAAACCCAGGTTTTTGAGGAAACATGCTACATTTTATGGAAATGCTTTATATCAGGTGCAGCATTTTTTTACACATACACAAGACTATTTCTAATTCGGATGAAGTACAAAATATGGGAGAGTCTTTAGTTTGGTCATCTCTAACAGTCTTTGTGATCCATTGGGTTCCAATGAATGTATAGCTGATAAAAATCCAGTCTGACAAAACAAATTTTCTAAAGATCATGTAAAAACATGAAAGAGCTTGTTCCAATCATTATTTCTTTTCTCAAAATCTTTGAAGCATTTTCCTGTAATGCTTCTCATTTTTCTCCTGGAATTAACCACTTTACAGCCCTCCTCTTTTCTCCATCCTGTGAATGTTCAGTAAAGCGAGAACTCAACAAATCAATAGTTGGGCAGCATCTACGCTCTGTAAATCAGCCTTTCCATTACTGGACACTGATATTGGCTGATACCTGGATTGACAGACTGGCTCTAAAGTGCAATTTTTCTTTGTGTGTAGGTGTGTGTGTGTGTGTGTGTATGTGCAGGGCACTGACATCTTGACATATTCACAGAGGCAAGACATCTGCTGTTACTATGATGTAGAGGGGAAGCAGAAATCAGCCAACTACTTAGATGAAAAACTGTCAAGAAGCCTTTGAGGGACTGAAAGTAACTGCTAGCTTTCCCCAACTGACATCTTTGTATCATTGGCAGTGTTCCGGCTTATGTTTTGTTTTTGTCTCAAGGCAAAATAACTGACATCATTCTAATAATTTACGTCCAAATCTAACAAAAAGGAGGAAGCTACTATGTGGACATGGGGTGACAACTGTAAAAGCTTTCAAGCCATAGGAGCTTTACTATGTAATGTAGAAAACTGGAATAGATATTATGTTTCCTCTTTATATGTAAAATCAAATGTATTTTTGTTTCACTACTTTAAGCATAATAACATAATGTTGGAAGATTTTTAGATGCTGTTCTTTTCAGGAGGTCAAATATGTGGTAAAACTTTAAAAACATAAATATCTTTTTAAAGGTTTGTTCACATGTAGTCTGTACAAGACTTGAAATTTCTTAAGCACAATAACGTCAATCCCATGACTATTTTATTAAATATATTTTTTTAAAATACAGAATTCAAAGAGTTTTTTTGTGTAAACAAAATAATAAAAAAGGAAAAAAAAATTCTTGGAAAGTGAAAATGGTTTAAGAAAAATGAGCTTTTGTTGTCATTGGACTGACATTAAATGTGACAAATATGAACTAAGCAGCATTTACAGGAACATATGTCCAGTCACCTGGCCAAAAGGCACAGCTGATACAGCAGCTGTGGCTAAGAAGACAGAGTGTTCATGGACCAATTGGAAGGCCAGTAGTTCAATCCCTGGCATCTCCACATCATTTATCAAAGTGACCTTGTGGAAGAAACAAAACCCCACTTTACCCCTGCACTATGCTTGGTGCATAAAGGACAGAATGATCATAAAAAGCTTTGACTTGGTTGTATCACTACACACAACATGTGTCAATAGTTATTAGATGAAGTTTTTAGTCTGTCATTTGTTTGGGTCATGAGGAAGAAGTGAGTCAACTACAAAGAACCAAAGCACAACTTAAGTAATCCTTACAGTTTTCCATCATCTGGATAAATGTGGGGATCAGCAGCAGGATCTCGTCATGGCCTTCAGCTATTACTCCAAAGCTTTTGACAAGTAAAATGAAGTCTTCTGTGGCACGTCGCCATACAGATTGGTGATCAAACAACTCTGTAAGCATTCTGCGATTTTAATTACCACAACTACAGCAGTCATGGAGTAAGTTAAGGCGTTTCTGTTACACCAACCTGAAAAAGTTATTTTATGTCATTACTTACAAATCAGCACTGGAGAGCCGGGGGATATTTGGCTGGTGGAAATCTTCCCTGTGGCTCTAACATCAACTCCAACAGTAGCTGCATTGACTGTATAACTACACAATTTCACATTTTGAAAATAAATTTGCTAAATGTAAATATACCAATTTTGAAAAACATGTTTTTTGATTCAAAGTTTTGGCTCTAGGCTCAGGTGAGTTTATGGTTTATTTTGAAAAACTGTGATGGAAACAATTTTTTGCCATGACATGAGTCACATGCTCAACAATTAGATGTTTTAGAAATACATTTTTATGAATCTGCTGACCTTCATTTGTTTGGATGAGAACCATTTTTTTATCCTTATGTTATATTTGCTCAGTTTCAATTCAGCTTACATGGCATTCATACAATGGTACGATGCATGGCAAAAGGCCTGCTTACAATATGACATCAGGGCCATTAAATAACGAAGCCCAACACCGAAAATCTAAAAGAAAATCTTAATGTCATACACAGTTGACGAAGTTGTGCATAATTCTAGAGAAAACTATAATAAGACAGAGGACAAAGAAACAAAAAAAATGACATGAAACTAATGCAATCCTTGAAAGCATCTCAATGATCAAAGCAAAGGAAAGAAACACATTACAGCTAATAAGCTCAGCGGGAGCCACGTCACCACATCACACACACACACCCGCACACGCACGCACACGCACACACGCCTCCACACACACACAGAGAGAGACAAAAAAGATCCGATCTGGAAAAAAAATCCCCTTTTTCCTGCAACCTTCTTCTTATAGCCTGATGAAGTCAGTGCAAAAATTCATGTTTAGTATCTTTTTTTTAGTAGATTAACATGCTGTGGTTTGTTCAGTGGTGACCTTGAAAGGTTTCAGAGAGGATTGTTTTCAATTATTTCCACATTGTTTACATTATGGCAGCTCAATGTTCTCCTGTCTTCACCTTCAGTCAATTAAAAATCTTTCCAAAACAGTTTTTTGTCTCTTGGTCAACAATATGGTTGCAATAATGTTCAACCAAACTATTTATTGCTTTAAAAATTTACTCACGTACAAAGTGGTTCTATGTTTGTTTCTGTACAAGTATTATGTTCTCAAAGCACATTTGGAGCTATTAATGTGTGTTTGCATATTTATACAGACTTTAAATAAAGTCTAAGTTAATGTAAAAGTGCAGAAACGATGTGTATTATCAGAGGTTTGTCATCAGATTCGAGGCCTGGAGGGAATTCACTTTTGGTCATTTGGCCACCTTGGTTTGGATAGATTGTCATTTCAAGACTGTACTCTGGTTACTATTGTTGACGTCGACATTTGATGATTTGAAACATTTAAGTGCGACAACAACAAAATCTGCAATGCAGTGCCATAAAAAACCCTTCTCACCATCACCAAGGATAGCCATGAGCAAATAAATAACCACACTCCAAATTATATATAAAATGTTAAAACTAAAATGAGTGATGCAAATATTTTGAGCTAAAATTCTAATAACATTATATATGCCTGTAAATAGCAAGCCTGGATATTCAAAATGTAACAACAATTCAAAATTGTTGGTACCAACAATTCTAGGTATTCTGTACCTGCACTTAATATTCTCTTGCAAAAAGACAGAAACCCAAAAATATTAAAAAATTAAGAATGCAGAGCCAACAGATGTTACTTTGTAGGTTTTCATCACTGTTGTTATAAAAGACTGGCTGTGGTTTGATGTCCCCAAACCAATAAAATGGTGGATCCAAAGAATTAGTAATTCCTCTCTAATGATGATGGTGTTTTAATGAAAGTTTAATGACACCCTTAATACCCTGGTGTACTAACTGTCACCGTGTGCCAAAAACTGAGAAGGATGAGGGGAGAACAAAGACTGAGAGAGAGGCCGAGGCTGTGGTTAAGAGACAAGACTATTAGCTGTTCTGCTAGGTATCCTGGAGGGCAGCTACTACATGGTGTCTTCATTCCACAAGTGAATGCAACTCCTTATTTACATTCAGACAGTCCACTTCTCATCCAGAGTTTGTTTCTTTGCAGACCAGACAGCAGGCCAAAGGTAAATCTAAATCAGCATTCATACAACAGAAGTACACCTGTAACCAGAAGTTTAAATACTCCAAATTACAAGACACATTGTTTTCCTGTCCGAGGTTAAATCAATAAAATATTCACTTGTTTAGTTGACTTAAGATTTACCAAAAGTGTTTCTAGTTGAAAAATGCCACAATACTGAGAGAGAGAAAGCCCTGATATTTGTGTTTAATTTTCTTATTTTCCAGGTGTAACATTTTAATGTTATAAAAAACTGAATATGAGGTTTTTATCATGACTATGATCAACCAAATTACAAGAAAATATTGCAATATGTCACACTGTAATGAATCTATATGTACATTTTCCAAAGTTAGTGCCAAAAATATTCAACTCTTTTATGATATTCAAATACTTTTGAGCTGCACTTATAGCTTGATAGAAAAGCAGATAAATGTCTTCATGAAAATATGATGTCCTCATGTCTGCACATGCCTGCAGTTGCTTTGTCTGCTGTACAGTTGCTTTTGGCTGGCTCTGTTGAGGCTTTGTGACATTGCCCCTCATCCATAACACAACAGCAGAGGAAGCATCTTCACCTCACCACTCCTCTGCTGTACGTGACTCTATGAAGCAATAATCTGATGCTGGAAAAACTTTGTCCCTTAGAGGAAAAAATGATGCCAGTGGCAGTTTGTCTTAGTGAAAGACTTGCACTAGACCAGCGGTTGTGATTCAGTGAGTAATTTTTTTAATAACTGAGGATAACAGTTACTTGATGGTACTATAAAATGGCCTGGAAAATACATAATACTGTCCCTCTAGCGCTGCCACCATTATCTTTAAGAGTGGAGTTCAGAGGTAATTTGAGTTCCACAACTTTTTCATGCAAGACAAGAAAATCAACTTTAGTCTCGTAAATATTTGAGTGTTTGCTGTGACCAACAGGATGGCTGTCTTCTTGCCACTCATCAGTAAAGTTCAGACCTCTGCAGTACATCCTTAATACCGGCCTTGTCAGCAGATTCTTCCACTTAAACGCTGGGCAGAAGAAAAGCAACAAAAATCAGATGAAGTTGATGCATTGTAAACCAGGCCATTACAGAGCCTGAGATAGGAAATACCCTAATACCGCCTCACAATTATGATTGTGTTATTGTATAAAATACTTGTGGGAGCTGTGGCAAAAACTAGCTTCGCATATTCCTTATGGACATTGTGCTTCAGCCCTGACATATCAGTCCACTTATTGGTTTGCTTTATGACACTGCATGACAAGATAATGGGCAGTAAGGGAGAACTCTGTTGCTTAAACAGAGAAGAAAGTGTTGCTGGTGGCACTGAGTCTGGTTTTATGCTAACAGAAAAACCTCAGACCACCATCTGCAATCAGTTATCAATCTAATTAGTAATGGCTGGAAATGAAAAATTAACAAAAGCTGCTGTTTAAATGAGATTTTCCAAGAGGGAAAAACACATTTCATTTGTTTGTCTAAGAGCACGTTGTCCATCTAAGTCAATACTGAGAATAAAATGAAACTAGAACCATTATTCTCATTATATGAGGAAAGATAAAAGGTATGTGGCCAGTCAGAAGTCATCAGATATACTCAGGATGTATTATTCAGGCTACAGAGATGTTAATAAGGAGGTTAAGGCCCAGAATTACTTTTTCTTACCAAGAAATGAAGCAGAAGCACGACGACACAAGGGTCAACCGCAGCTGAATACACAGCACGCAATAAATTTGTACACACACAGGTCAGACCACTTGGCGTTTCTTCCGCTTGACAAAATGAGTGGCTTTGCCAGATCTCAGCAGCTTGCTCTGCAGTGTGCACACATGAGAACATAATGAGATTAGAACTGAATCAGCCTGAAGCCACTTTCACTCTGATATGGGAACACAGCCACTTGTAGAATTATTCATTCCTGTTAAGTTCTGTTATATTTTGTCGTTTGACAGCCACAGATTTCAGTTTCTAATTATATTGAGATTACATGGTATACAACAACAGTACATGAAGTACATGAGACTACAGTAAATATACAGTGTGATATGAATTTATGTGTTTTAATCTGTTGTTGCCTTATTGAAACCTGTTGAGCTGTGGATTTCTGTAGTTGTTCCAGAGTTGCCGTTTACCTCTTGGTGGCTGGGCCATAAGACACCAAAAAACAAAACATGGTGGATATAAAACTATGTCAAAAGGTGTGGGTGTACATCCAAGGAAGTTTAACTTGATGAATCGTAACTTGTTGAGGTTATTGGGGTCCAAAATGGTGAAAATAATAAATAGTTAAAATGTTAGCTAGCACACATGTATTTGTGTCTCTATGTTGCAAATACACATTTGTATGGTAAGAGATTCTTCAGCGAGTGTCTTATTCTTCATTCAGAGGAGAAAACTTGATTGAAAGGCAGCTACAACAAAGAATGAACGCTTCATATGCTTCAAAGAGAAGAAAGACTGCAGGTGAATAACTGTAGAAGAGAGAAAATGCCATTGACCTCTGACACTGCCGTCGGTAATCTTCTTCCTCCTTATTTTACATTTAAATAGAAATCGATTTGCTTTCTGGAATGGAGGAAGCTTGAATGGTCATGGTCACAACACCTCCTTATGAGGTACATCAAGTCTGCATATGGCCAGATTCAGGTTACAGTTTCACACAGAGGGAGCTGCAGGGAACAAAGGCCAGAAAGGATGGCACCAATTTATTAGTCACAGAATGCAGCTCAATAGAAGATGGGAACATGGAAATGGAGAACATTTGATTTTGTTTACCCCTATTTAATCCAAACTATGTTTCTGATCAGATGTCGAAACATGTTAGGGAATGAAAGGCTTTGCCATAAGCTGATGGTAGAAATCTAGAAAACTTCATTCTAGTTGTACAGATGTTTCTTCTCTAGCTACAGAATTTGCATCAGTTATTTTCACCATCAAGCATTCCATCTGACAGAAAACATTATGTGATAAAAAAAAAAGCAGTGGTGACTGGCCAGTAGACATAAAATCTAACATCTGCATGTTTTTCACCAATCTGTCTGGTAACGACACAGAGGTTAATGGCAATTTTTTTATGATCTTATTCTAATTACCAAAACCTGTACATAGTTTTTTTTTTTTTGTCTGTATAATTACATAATTTCCACAAATTTAATTAGATTAAACAGCTGCTACTCAAGTATATCTTGAGGCAGAGCTACTTTTAGACCAATCGGCCAATCATAACGCCTTTTTCACTTGGCAGAATGTAGGAAAGATTATAGGAATGCAAAACTGTTGACTTTAATGAGGAAGTTTCAGATGATCTTTTTTTGCCTATTAAACAGAATATTACAGATGGTTAGTGTTACTAAGCATTAATTGTAAGTTTGAGCGCAAAATGAAAAACCTAAATAAAATTTCTATTTTATAGATTCAGTTAGTTTCTCATTGTTTGCCTGATTTTCCCATTTAAACAAATTAACCATTTATGAGTGAAACTACTAAGATATTAGATTTATTTTCCTTTTTATGATATTTTTCCATATGTTGTTCTTTCCAATGCATTCCCACACGACACATTTTTCACATTACCTTACTGTAAGAAAGGAAAACCTCAGCATAGACAACATAATTAAATGTCAGGTTAAGAAAATCTCCTTTTTTCTGTGCCTACATTTGATATTTTACCTGCTGAGGCAAAGTCCCTTCAGGCAGAGCATCTATTTTTAGTTCTTTCCTGGGCATAGTGAAGCAGTGAGGCACAGATGTTGAAATTCCCCACTGGACTTGAAAATGCATTGAGATAACATTCAAAAGCCATCATCTGGATGACAACAATGTTGCTTATGTGTGTAGAATTAGCCAAACAAGCTCCCAATAATTTACTTTTTCAATCCATCAACATGAAAATGAACAGAGCTGAAGCCAGGGTGTGTAAATAGCATTGCCATCATTCCTTCAAATGGGTGGAAGAGTGAGACAGAGTGCAGTGATCCATTCTCAACGTGGAGTTTAGCTACAGTATCCCGATAACTTTGATACATGACTCAATTTGACTAACAGTGAGTGAACGATAAGAGGGAATGAGTTAGGAAATGTTTATTTTGGCATTGCTGGAAATGGAGTAAAGGTCTTTATTACCAATGGTTTCTTGTCTTTAGGTCTGTGGTGCACATTTCTCTTTACATCGCTCCCTTTTTGCATGCACTGTAATAGAGTATGTGACAATACAAACACCTCATTCTGTCATTGTCACTGTGCTAACAGGCTCATTGGCACTGCCTTGTTATCCAACTCAAACAGGCCGACTCAAAGAAACCACAGCGCATTTCCATAATGTTATTGACTGAGTGCAAAGACTCGACTCTGCCTGGAATGTGGACACTTATCGTGCTATTTGCATGTCTATTACCTCGGAAAACTGCAGTTCTTGACAGAAGTCAAGGAGAGCCAATTTGAAGCTTCGTTGCACAGGAGCCTCCTCCAAGCAACCTACACGTAAATCTTAACACGCAAGAATCCAGGCAAGACGTGAAAAGCAAAGGGTTTCTGGGTTAAGGAAGTAGAATAAAGTAGTGTAATGAAGGCCAACTGTGTCTTTTTAGTGGGTAAATACACTCTTGAAATGCATGATGGATCAGCTGTGAAACAGGCTGGAAAGCAAAGTTCAGTAAATCTGGCATGACTGGAATTTCAATCAGGAAGTACCTGACTATCTTTCCGACTGGATGTCAGGTACCAGCGAACGTGTTCGGTTTGTGGGATTGCATATCCCAGCTGGCAGATTTAGCAGTTGTGATAGAATTAGAGGATTATGTGAGCAGTACAAGGCACCTCATTGACTGTAAGGCTGCATGATCGGTGCCCTTAACATGATAAAAAGCCTTAGGCATTATCATGCCCTTAACATGATAAAAAGTCTGCCTAAGGCTTTTTATCATACCTTAATCAAGCTTGATTATAAATAAGGTTATAAATAAGGGGTGTATTTATAACCTCTGTGTTTCGTTTGGCTTCTCACTCTTTGATTTGACCAACTGAGTACACTGATCTAACTAGAGATCAAAAACATTATTAACCAAAAACTATAAATCGTCAAACTGATTATGAGCTTTTTCCAACTCTCTGTAAGGCTCTGGAGTTGAGACGCCACTTAGTATCATTTTATAGCATAATCAATTACCTATTTTACCTTCAGTTATAAAAATTGTTACGTCCACAAAGGGCACAACATATTTGAGGACATGAAGACAAAAGTGAGGATTCAAAAGTAATTTTTATTTTAAAACTCTCTTGACCTTTTTCTTTAGGATGAGATTCTTTTGATTTCCTGTGAAGGAAAAGAGAGAATTAAATCCTCAGCTCCCCGTGTCCCAAAAATAAAATAAAACAAAAATCCCAAAGTATGAACAGAAAGTTGGACCTGATGAGCCGTTCAAAAAGAACTAAATGGTACAGCAGGGTGCCAACCCTATACATGGCCGTCGAAGCCCCTGCTAGTACCGGACTACAGGAAGAAAAAGAAACTACTGAAAAGGAAAAATTGAAAACAGGACAACTGGTCCCACAAGGTCAAAATCACAACGAAAAAAAAAAAAACATCAACCAAACAAACGGCTAACAAAAAACTACCGTGTTGCAGGCTGGAGACGTGTGTCAGAACGCATTGTCGGTGGTTGTTGGGAGTGGGCGTCGCCCTTTACCTGGGGCAACCCAGCCTATTTATAGGCGGTCCAACAGTGTCACAAATTAACGGACCAAATTATGAAAAGAAAGAATAATCCAAACTCCAAAGTATATTAAACAACAAAAAAAAAATCTTACAACTAAAGTCTATACAAAACGATCCAAGAGAAAAAAAAATAGACAGAAATAAATACAATGTGCCGAAAGCACATAACAAAATGCTGTATATAATAAATACGGCATAAAAAAATGACATCATAATTTAATGCCTTGAAATTGGATATCTCTCTCTGAGTGTCCGCCTTTAGGAAGTCATCACAACATGGCTCCAGGTGTTTGCTGATTGCTGCTGGCTAGTCTGGAGGATCTGATTGGGGAAGTCACAGGGAGGGCCGCTCTGTTAAACGGGAGCTCAGAAGCATGGAAAACACATCTCAAATCCATTAATATTCCATGCTTTTATTTTGGTAACATTCTGTGAAACGTATTTATAATAACAGAACAACAGAACAACCGGAGAAGGTTAACTGCAAGGAAAGAAAATGGCAACAGCAAGAAAAACGCATAAAAGGCGACTTAAATTTAAGCTTCAGTCAATAAGGGAACAAGTAATGGAACTGAAGTCTAAGTTTTTTTTTATTTTGTGACTGCTTAATTAATGATTCATAACAAAAATGTATCAATGTAATGAGCTATGCTTCACTAACGGTAAAACAATTGTAATTTTTTTTTTTTTCCTCTTGTTTAGCTCTTATGGTGGTTGATGATTTACAAGGATGGCTTTAATAAATCATTTCACCTTCAGTTCTAGCCTTCTCAAAGTTGACTGAATGCTACAGTTTAACTGTATCTAAACCACTTTCTTTTCCAGAGATAAATTACTTCAATATATAATCAGCTAACATTTTTTTTAAATAACTGAATATACAAGATGATGTACTATATTTTTTTCACATGACTTCTCAGAAATTCAAAAGGAAGGGATGAGTGGCATTCCCTGACTTTCACTTTTAATACTTGGCAGTTCTTTAAAGCACAGATAGAATAACAGTCCTTCTTCACTGCAGATGAAACTGGATCTGGTCCAGGAAAGGATTTTAATTTGATGCCGTTTTACCAAATGAGGCCAAACATAGCTGTTCATACCTTTTTAATCTCTAGTTTTCCTAGAAACATCTGCCATAACTTGTTTGGAGCATTTCTCAGGACGTTTTTATCTACTGACCAGTAAAAACATCAAATCAAAGAATTACTTTTGAAGTCTAATGTCAAATAATCCGACATCAAATATTAATGAGTGGAGTTTATGTGTTTTGATAGATGCCTGACTACCTATGAAACGTTATTTTATACAGCAATGGCTGTCATTTTATTAAAGATGTTTGTAATCTAATCTACAAAATTCTTATTTCATTGTGTGTCCGGTATTTCACAAAAGCTGAATCTTGAAAGATTAACTTAGAACATAACAGAAATAAGAATTATTGCTTCACAGAGGGCATCCACATAAAAAAAATAAATAAATAAAAATTAAAAAGCAGAAAAAAATATATAAAAATAAATCAAACTCAAATAACAAGCTTTGATTTGGGTCTTGGTGCCAAAACAAAACAAAGACATAATGACCATTATCAATGATTTTATTGTTTGGTATCATGTTTTAAGACCAAAGGAAATTTATGTGCAACCATACGTTTAAAAAAAAATATTTGGAGAAAGGACACTAGTCTATTTAGTTGTGACCCAACTGTCAGTTACTTGTGACAAATCAAGCCAAGTCCATCTCCTACACTGAGAAACAGTTTACTTTATTTTAAATGAAAGAGATTAGACAGAAGGATCTGGAAAAGGTATTTCTGAAGACAGGAGTCCTGAAACTGATGAGGGTGAATATTGGGACGAGGATCATGAGATTTAGCTGCACTGTCACTCAGAACAGACAAGAACTATAGGATGAAGCAGGACTGAAACAGGGAATAACTGCAGAATAGACTAAATATGGAACAGAAAATGTGCCATAGAATACTAAAGTGGTAGAGAGCACACTATTTGTATGTCATCCCTAATATCTGCCTGTCAGTTTTACAAAAGTAATTATATGTTTTAATCTAATATTGTAAATATTGCAAAGCAGAGTCGGTGTGAAATCTTTTCACAGGAACCCCGGCCAGTTTTTCAAATCCCAGGCATCTTTATAAGTGTCTTTGAAAGAACCTGTAAACCTTTGAAAAATGATATTGAAAGTGAATATTTCCAGCAGTTTCCTGTCTGCCTGTGTCATTTGATTCATTCTGTTAGCTGTGTGCAAATCTGCACAGACCGCTGTTGGAGAAACACTGGTCATGAAATGTAGTTCATTTAAATTTACAGAGCAGGAAAAGTGTCTGTTCTGTAAGATATCTCAGGATGTGATTAGTTTGAAAAGTATTGAAATATGTTACAACCAGAATAATCCATCCATCCATCCATCCATCCAATTTCTGTTCAGCCTTGTCCCTAATGGGGTCGGGAGGTTTGCTGGTGTCTATCTCCAGCTACGTTCCAGGCAAGAGGCGGGGTCACCCTGGACAGGTCGCCAGTCTGTCGCAGGGCAACACAGAGACATACAGGACACACAACTATTCACACACACACTCACACCTAGGGAGAATGTAGAGAAACCAATTAACCTGACAGTCATGTTTTTGGACTGTGGGAGAACCCGGAGAGAACTCACGCATGTGCAGGGAGAACATGCAAACTCCATGCAGAAAGAACCTGGGCCGGGAATCGAACCCAGGAACTTCTTGCTGCAAGGCAACAGCTCTACCAACTGTGCCACTGTTCAGCCCTAAGCAGAATTATAAAAGAGTCATATCAAAACAAATAAATATTTTGATGTCAGCTACCACTATAACAAACAACTTTGGATGAAAGCATTGTCAGCGGTTTATGGAAGACTGCAGCTGTGCACCGAGTCAAATTTAGCTTTAGAAAGAAATGATGAAGCCATGTGCATTTTAAAGGAAATGTTTTAAAACATTTTAAAACTGCTGCTAACTCATCAATTAGCAGCAGTTAATTGATGAGTTATCTTAAAGTGATGTTCTCTGAAGTTGTTTATTCTTAAAGTTACTTAACAGGCAGCTTATTAAACAGCTGATAGATCATCACAGTGGTGGAAGCTAACAACATCCGTCTGTTTCAGTTAAAGTTAGAAAATTAAAACAACTATCATAAAATGAATCCATGCAGGTGACACATTAAATATAAGGTGAATATTTTATCTGTGGATGTTATTACAAACACAATGTGTGGAGAAAGACTAATCCTATGTATCCAATGGATGGAGGTAAATACTGAACAGTCCTACAGAGAAACTGGATAAATTCTGCAAAACACTTGAGGCTGAGATTCACCAGGTTTGCATCGCTGTTTAAAAACTCATTAATGTTTTTCCCAGAGGTTAAATGAAACAAATGGCACTTGCTCAAATCCATGGATGTAAAAAGCGACTGTTCTGATGGCAGATACATGAACTGTAGGACATGTATCCTACAGTTCATGTAGGATACATGAACTTACACACTTCCTGTGTAAGTGAGATTGTTCCTGCTCACTTACACAGAAACAGTCTGGGAATGCTGTTCAAAGTCCTCATTAAAGCTGCAGATGCTTATTTTTGGATTTCATTTTCATTTGAACAATAAGGCAATCTGCCTGGGAAAAACCTGTTTGGTGCAACACTCAGGAAAGAATGCACCACTGGGGACAGACATGCTCTGTTCTTTCTTTGTGACAACCGGAGAAAATAATTGTTTTTGGCACATCTTCACATCACAGGCCTCATATGTTTTGCCAGGCTTTTGCCCCTGGTAGTGAGGCAATCTCCTCTGTTGTGTTAATGTAGCTGCCATGTGTTGGGTTTGTCTTTCAGAGATTTTTTTTTTTGTCAGAATTCCCCCGACATGTTTAACTAATGAGTGGTGCTGGTCAGTTTGTAATTGCTGCCTGTATTTGATATTATCCCTACTGTTACTGTGCTTGACTGTGATCACATAATTGTTCACCTCCCGAATGCAATGATTCTTTTTTTAAAAAAAACTCCCTTGATGCAGCAGGTGAATATGCTAATTGTTTCAGGTTGTTACCTTTAGGGTGGTCAGAAGATGAGCGCTTTCATATGGCCCATTTGATGCCTCTGTTAGAGTTAAATGAACACACTGAATAGAAAGTGGTCTTTAGCTCATTAGTTTAAATACAGGGTAGTCATGGAACATCAAACCAAAGCCTTTAGGAGGTTAATAGAGGAGAAGAAGAATTATTTGGTTTGACTATGAATATCTATAAATAATTGCTGAGAGCAAATGGTAACAAAACTAGTCATTTAAACCACAATTAAATATCACAGTGTCACCTAATAACCAGGAAATAATATTCAAATAGTTCCCAGTCTCAGTTATATGATGAGGCCTACGTATTAAAATAAGACTAGATGGAATAATAAGTCCAGCAATGATGCACACTATAATGCCAAAATATGTAACGAAAAACAGGAATTAATTCATAGAATGATATATGGTGATATATAAAAGTCAAGCATGAATATAAATTCTGAAAATTCAAGGTTTTAATTTCAGAGTTTTGGAAGAATTAATTAGGCCAAATTAACTAACCTGAATAAGATAAGTCTAAGAAAGTTCCAAAAACTCAGAATGCAAAGTGAAGATAAGACAATTTTGACAAACTAATGTTTTATCAAGGGCTGCACAGTGGAGCAGTTGGTAGAGCTGTTGCCTTGCAGCAAGAAGGTCCTGAGTTCGATTCCCAGCCCGGTATCTTTCTGCATGGAGTTTCCATGTTCTCCCTGTGCATGGTGGGTTCTCTCCGGGTTCTCCGGCTTCCTCCCACAGTCCAAAAACATGACAGTCAGGTTAATTAGTCTCTTTAAATTCTCCCTAGGTGTGAGTGTGTGTGTGAATAGTTGTGTGTCCTGTATGTCTCTGTGTTGCCCTGCGACAGACTGGCGACCTGTCCAGGGTGACCCCGCCTCTCGCCCGGAACGTAGCTGGAGATAGGCACCAGCAAACCTCCCGACCCCATTAGGGACAAGGCTGAACAGAAAATGGATGGATGGATGGATGTTTCATCAAAGATTTTGCTGAATCAATAACCTCTTGGATTATTGATTCTTATGTTATTACCGGTAATCACTCACAGCAGTGATAGATATTTAGTCATTTTTGGGATTCTAAGATTAAAATAACTTAAAACTAACAAAGAATTATTTTTATGTTTTGAAAAATATCTTTGAAGTTCAACACATAACAGATTCTTTCAAACTGCTCCAGCTGCTTTCTAAAGCTGGGCGCACAAATAGAGAAAAGCTTTGTTTTGGAATGCTGTAGCATGCGGCTGCCTTTAGCATCAATAGCATTTAGCCTTTGTCTTTGAGCTTGCATTATGCTAGAGCTCTGTAGCTTAGTGAGGGGAAAGAAACTATAATAAAATAAAGTAAGTTTGCATTGCATTAATAAAATGACCGTCAATCAATCTCATAAAATACTCTATTCACAACAGTATACCATAATATTTAACTTGTTTATCCTTAGCTAACCTATCCCTGCATAGGCACAAGGATGAGTTCTAAAGAACCGTAGTTAACTTCTTCTCCCAAGTCCAGGGCTCAAGCATGACAGTGTTTGTGGGGAGAACTGCTCAGCTAGTGGAGAAGCGTCGGCTCGACTCGGTTGACATGTTAGCTTAGACCGTTGGAGCATCCTCAGCCTGGGTCAGGGCCATGGCTTCTGCTCTCAGCTGTGGGCTGAAGCAAGCATGGGGCTGAGGAGCCAGTGGTATCAGTTTCTTGACGGAGTCAGAGTCTTCTTTTGGGAAGTCTATCATTCAATGATTCCTTCTACAGAATTTCAAATAAGCCGGGGGCCAAAGCTTATTTCTTCAGTTGGAATATAGTCACCGAAGGCATCTTGGGAGAAGCAGTTTTCCCTTTGCTGCCAGCAGGAGGTCCTCTCTGGCATCGCCCCTGGCAACGGTCTTTGTGCCAATGTGAGCAGGGTGAAGACAGGCTGGGGACTAGTCAGGGAGTGCCATACTGACCTCAAAATACCAAAAATACTAAATACCAGTAATATCAAAAGAGGCCACAGAAATATTCACACCACTAAAGTGACTAACCCAATTCAACAGATTGCCAGTCAGTTGGTGCTATTAGTCTCATAATGACTGGAATAGAGGTCACCTGACTGAGTGAGACAACAACATGAAGGATCCACTAGTGTTTGCTGAAAGGGACGTGGGAGACTCCAGAGAAGAAGAAATTTTTTAAATACTTCTGAATACTTTTATTAACCAATAAAAGCTGCAGATTTTTTAATTATACAATCAACTGTTTTCTGAATTTAAAGGCGTTAAGAACAATTTTAACAGTTTATAACAACTATCATCAGTAAGATACTTTTAAGTATCTTAGATATATTTAAGTGAAGCTCTGTGAATTAAAATTCTTGCCAAAGACTTTTAGGAAGTCTTTTGCAAGAGTCTGAACAGTTGCACGGCAAGCAGTGAACTCCAAGCTGAAGGATCGTTTCCAAGAATAAATGCATGCTGCAGCAGCATGGTGCATATCAAACCAGATGAACGTGGAGTAAGGCTGACAGCAAACACCTGCTGATGATATCAAAGCAAACACTTCGGTCTCTGTAGGAATCTGCATGTAGCTTTATCCCCTCACATCTCCTTTCATTAGTGCTTTAGTCATTGTGGTGTTACTAAACATAGGAGAAAAAAAAAAGAGAAAACTTGGAGCCATACACGGGGATGCGTGCACATGCAACACTAAGAAGCAGGAAAACTTTTAAACCATCACTGCTGCACGCAAGGAAAGTTTGGAACATACAAACGCATGGTTGGCGACGAAAGCCCACGCTCAGACAAATTACCCATCCATGGTGACATGAACACGTAAACAACATCATATGCAGCGCATCTGGGAGAGATGCATCAGGGTTTGTTTTTGCTGTATGTCTCAGCAGGCTCTGGGTGACAACTCATGGAACAGTCAAATTAACAAGCAGAGGAAGGAGGAGGTGACGGAGCAGAGTGAGAGACAACAAAGACCAAACAATGAACTGAGATGTGGAGGGAAAGTCTGGGGAAATATTATTTGGCACCAAGGCGAACAGTGGAATTATATTGACTTTAAACAGCCCTCCACTGGCAGCGTTTCCACCAGGGAGCTCTACTGACAGCTTTTTTGAGCTTATTTCTCCATTTGAAAGGAAGGAACTGTTGACACCCCAGAGAACTGAGCCTTTTTTAAAGCTCTTTAAACACCAAAGGGCCTGGAAGCTAAAAGCTTCTAAACCCAAAACAGGTGTGAGGCGATTGCTCTTTAAACATCTCACTAAACAGCAGACGATTTGCTTGATACGGACGGGTCTGCTGGAAACAAACAGACTCCGTTCTCCAAACTCACCAGGGCTGGGTTTGGGTTAGCCTGGGAAGAGTAAAGGGCCCGGTCCAAACCGAGCCGGGCTCAGGATTTCCTCATTCAATTCTAATGATTCTTTTCTTAACACATCAAGCAGCCAGGAAACAGCACTGTGGAATCATCATAATACGGCACATGTTAAGTAGGTTCTGATGGAGAATTAGCAGACTAATAGCACAAGCTCACTTTACAGCTCTAATGGATACAATTTTTCTCTCAACCTCACGAGGAGTCATTTAAAGATCCAACCAAAGAAAAGCAAGTAATCAGCAGGAGCACTGATTATTCAAGATACTTAGAGATAAACAGAAGCTCATATTTAGCCCTTATGAAAAACAAAAAAATCAAAGTGTACGTGTCAAGCCAGGTTACACAAAAGGACTTGACAGTTAATGAAAGGTATGACGAGTACATTATTAATAAATGTAACAGACATAAATACCATTTTGGTTCAAGTTGGAGATATATGATGGTTCTCAAATGTTTGCACACCCTACTGTTATTTTGTTGTTTACAAAATGCAGCAACGACAAAACATCCCTACAGACCTCTGGTTAGGCCATGGCTAGACTTATTTTTCCCTGATAATAACAAAATCCCTCTATGTTCAGTTTTCCAGCAGTCAGTACTGAAACCAAAATATGCAGTATTACACACTCATAGTATTTATAGCCGGTGATAACTGCACCCACATTTATAAAAAAAAAAGAACAAACAAACAAACAAACTAAAAAAAAAAACAGTAACACAGGTAACTGAAGGTATACAACCAGGACTGAATGTTTTTTTTTTTTTTTTTTTTTAGAAGATAATCCTTCTGTCTTCAACCCTAATTCTTAGTCCAGACATACAAAGAATGCTATTGTCACATTCAGAAGACCAGCAATAATTGCTAGAAATTCCTGCAGCATTCTCTCAGTGAGGCAGCCATCTTCCTGGCAGCGACACTGACCAGCTTCTGGCTGGTTTTGTCTGCGGTTTGGAAAAACTTCCACCTGACCCTTTCTGCTTACTATGGCTGTAGGTAACAAGTTAAAACAACAGAATGTCAAGAAAATTCTGAACTTCTTTCTTGTAAATGACATTCTCGCCACTGACCTAGGGATCATATAATAATCTAATACCACTTAGAAGTGGTATTAGATTATTATATGAATATGTGTGACATTCTGCAAAAAGATACTTGTCTAAAGTGAGTCACACTTATGAAAAGCAGGTAGAAACAAGTTTTATTATTGATTGTTTTCTCCCACGACATATATATATATATATATATATATATATATATATATATATATATATATATATACTTTTTTAATTGTTCAGTTGAATTATACAGAATAGAATACATAAAAGGAGAGAGAATTTTAAAATCATTTTTCATGTTTTTATGCGGATTATTAGGGGTGTTAATACTTTTGAGATCCACTGTGGCCAACCAGCAGAGATGTTCTTGTAGAGAAGCAACACTGGATTCCCGACTCCACACTATGAAAATTCATTTTTGAACTCTTCAATAAAACTAACCTATAAAAAGCGAAAACCTGGCAGAAAAAGATAAGGAGAAGGATGCACGCATTTAAAAAAATAAATAAATAAAAAATGTTTTGCTCAGTGTGTGGGACACCAGCTGCCTGAGGTACAAATTGAAAATTGTAAAATTTATGACACCTGTTTTCTGACCTCAAGTGCTTTTGGATATTACTGAATATTACCAATAATATTCAGTTAGATCAGACATTATTGGTTGTCAATGAATAGGTCTGTGAATATTTCCAATTTACTCTCTGTTCTGATAGAAAGACGCAGCAAATTAAATATTTCTCCATTTCATAGCTTCCAGAGATCAGAGAACTTTCCAGCTGCCTGAAATAACTGAACCATTAAAGTATGGATTCATAAATGTCATGTGTGAATGAACCGAAATAATCTTTCATTTATTTAATTTAAAGAGAATAAAAATCTAACTTTCCTTCAAGCAGTAATATTATATATTACTGTGTAAGTGGTATTAGATTATTATAAAAATGACAGCCTGAGTAAAGATTTATTGGAAAGCGATGTGATAAGTGAATCACATTAATTCAACATCCTCATATCCACTTCATGCAGGTAGGGGGGCTTCTGTCAAAATATGCCGCTACCTGGCAGCAACAGAGACTAGCCCTCAGAGGAGGGCTTCCCCCGCAGTAGAGGTCTGAAATTACTGAGTCTAACCAAAGCCAAGTAGTTTCCTAGGGAACCAGAGAACCACCAAGACCAGCAAAGACCACATGAACCATCTGGCCCAGCAGGTGGACCCAGCCCTACAACCCCATGCTGACCATCCCTAAAGCAGTGACCCCTAAAAAAAGATTCCATAAACTACAGTGAGTGATGTGTGCAACTTTTTTGTGTATTTGTAAAAAGAACACTTTTTTAAAGGGGCAATATCATGTAAAATTGACCTTTCAGAGGTTCATGTCATCCAAAAAATACTTGCAGTGTTGCTTTGATTCTTTCTTGCATGTTTGAGAAATCCTTTAATTTCCAATGGCAACCATTCGGCAGTGATAATCGCCTGGTTGGACATAGCAACAGCTTCCAGGCACAGCTTCTCCTCAGAGCTGCACTTTCCAAGTTTCTTCAGACTAGCCAGCAGCAATTAGCAAACACTTGGTGGACCTGTGCATCTGCTGAGCTTGTTATAGCAGCTACTTCTCAGTGCAACACAGACAAAAATGTTGTTGAAGTGTTAATAGAGGAGCCATGTCGTGATGAGGTAGTCATCATAAACACAGGAGTTTTTAAAGAGACAGAAGCCTAATTTCAAGGCCTTAAATTATGACTTAATATTTTTTTAAAGTCCTACTTGATAGATACTGCATTTTTACTTTAGTTACTTAAATCCACTATAAAATGCCACTGTATTCCTGGAAAATACATAATACTGCCATTAAAAATATATATATATTGTGAAATCTTTTCTTGTTCTTTTAAAGCCGAAGTCAGAGACAGGTGTCTATCACTATAGCAACTGCTCATCTTTCCCTGAATTCTCAAGTTTCTGTAGATCTGCCCATTGACAAATAAAGAATGTTGCCAGCATGCACAGATAAAATCCTTGTTAACACTAAATACTTGCCTCTTCTCATTTTCTGTATGACATGTTTTAGAAGATTAAAAATAACCTTCATATCCGAACTACCTTTGGCACATATGAGCAATTAGGCATCATTTATCATCCTCTGGTCTCCTGAGCTCAGTTAGCGCTGAGAACCTTGATGGGGAACTGGCCATCTGATAGGATGGTCAGCATCTGTCTCTTTTCGAGTGAAATACACACCGTACACACTCCTTCACATGCTCACACAGCAGCTCAAGACATCTGCTGGGGTTCCAACAGGTCTTTGCACTGTGGCACTCAGGCTATTACAAGGACTAAGGATACTTGAGTGGTAATGACACATCCCTGTTGAGCAGACCCAGCATAAAACCAGGAAGAGGGGACAAGACTAGGGTCAAAGAGGACATGGGCCCTGGGAGGCTGATTTAAATACAGCAGAACGGCGTCCTCTGCCTGAGGCCAGAGTAAAATACGAGAGCAGGTTTCAGACCTGGACGATGTTCAAGAGAGAACACTTTAACAAAATTATTTAAAGCAACCAAATAATTCAGTTTTTTTTTTTTTTTTTTTTTTTACTTGTGATGAATTCCTACAGGAATTCATCACAAGTAAAAAAAAAAAAAAACTGTCATGATACTTTAAAAATATCATGATACTTTAAAATCATGATACTTTAAAAATATCATGATACTTTAAAATCATGATACTTTAAAAATATCATGATACTTTAAAAATATCATGATACTTTAGCGTCACTTGATCTACGATCAAGTGACGCTAAAGTATCATGATATTTGTTGCTGGTTACCTCTACAGAAAACACATAACTTTGGTAATAAATACCATAATTCAGTTTTTTTTTTTTTTGCTTTAAAATACTGGTGTATGACCCGACTGTAGAGGATGGAGTAATTTAACTAACATCAGGACAAACATTAATTTTATTGAGCTACATCTCTACCTGAAATTATGTCTATGTGGTGATTATTGGAACCCTTTGGGCCCTTGGTACTAACTGGGCATCAATTAAAAATCATAATCCTGCCTGAGTATTGTTGCTGACCATGTCAGTTCCTTAATGACCACTCATACTCTGTTAGCTATGTCCAGCAGGATAACACAGCATGTCACAAAGCTCCAGTTATCTCCAGGTAATCTCCTGGTTTACTGGATATGAAAAGGATTTCACTGGTCCCAACTGGTCTCCAAATTTTAATCCAATAGATCACCTCTGGGATGAGGTGGAAAGGGGCATTTACATCAAAGATTAGCAGTAGAAAAGTCTGCACCAACAGAGGAATGCTATCATCAAAAAATTAACTCAGTGAAGTGTTGAACTACATAGATAGAGCCCTGCCCAAACTAATATTTAGCATTTTTTTATTTATTTTGAATTATTTTATTATGAGTTGGAATTTCAAAAATAACACACTTTATTAAGTTTAACATTTTTTTTTACTTTTTAAAGTCACATAAAATTATTTTTTGGTGCATCAGTAACAGGGCTGAGTGAATTCAACAATCCAATGTTTTTCTTTACGAAGTCCCCCATCGTATTGTGTTAAGAAGACACCGCACATGCTGAGCTCACTGTATGAAGTAACTTAAGTAATAAGACTGTTCTTATGAAGGCATTTTTAGAGCAAATGGTTTTTTAAGTCTTTCATAAAAACAAAATAAGAGTTACACTTCTTCAACTTCTTAAAATACAAGACACAAATTGTATTCTTTAAGTCACACTCACAAAAATCTTACACTTACAGTTTTGCATCAAATAATCTCAAATAAATGGTGCAAAACAAATTCACATAGCCATGTCAGAAAAAAAAAATACTTGTGAATGTTAGTTGGTTTGCTCCTTCTATGTCCCTGTAATAAGGATCTACAGCAGTTTTAATGTGAGTCGATTATAGACCCACTTTTCCTGCCGATTTGCTCTTTAATTAACATATTTGTAACAATATTAAGACCAACAAAGAAAATGGAAAATGTTGATTAATTGAAAACAGAGTTTATGTATTTGCATTATTCTGGTATGTTTGTTATGTGTCTACAGTGAGGCATTGTGGGTAAGATTTAGTCATTGCTTTAGTCATTTCTTAAATTGTTTAGCATTGTTCTTGTAGTGATTAGTCTGTTCCTGTTGTAGAGTATATGTTGGCGTGTTAAACCACTCAGCAGAGTAACCATAAGTCAGACAGGTTGTCATCAGAAAGACATGTGGGTTTAATTACATTGGGTAATTCAAATATTAGCCTAGAAAGCTACATGTCATGGTGAATTTTTTGAGCCAATTAGGGCTGCACCCTCTCTGTTAGCTCTAAGATGTTACAATACCTTAGTAATTAGTTGGTTGTCTGTGATGCTTTGTTTTATCGGAAATAAATGTTTAAGGAACATAGCTCAGTTTTGTGTAAATTGTTAATATAACTAACTGTATTAGGTATGTGAAGATCTCTGAGGAATGTTTCTGACCCCTGGTGGAATCTATGCTGTGAACACTTGAGATGTAATGAACACAAAAGGAAGTTTAACCTGGTTCTATCAAGACGTGTCTAACAAAGTGGCCTCGTCATTTTGATCACTTTATATGAGTTTCCATTAAAATAACAAAGTCAGCCTTTAAAAACATCACTGAATAAATGTGAGTAAAGTTTGTTACATAGTCCAGTCACAAGATAAAAATAAAATTACGGATGTCCAGATTAACATCAGTATCAGCCAATGTTAGTCATTTCTTAAAAAAATGTGTAAAAGTGTAATAATAATAAGCAATATGTATTTCCATCCTTCAGCTGTTTGTGTTGGTCATGTGGTATTTGGTACATGATACCAGCACACACTTGTAGGTGTTTAATCTGAGCAGAGAAGCAATGCCAGGTTTATGTGGATGTTTTTTTCACCATGTCAGAATGATTAACATCCATACACATAACAGCAATATTAATATTGGATATTGATACTGGCCAGAACTTTCACATCGGTGCACCCCTAGAAAAGATAATGATCTCCTCTTCAGAAATAATTTAACACTTTGGAATATTATGACTGGAAAGATGCTGGTTGCCACATAACTTTACTGAGTTGGAACCAGATGTTTACATACACTGAATAAAAAGCTCAGCTTTCATATCAGCTGAAATCTATTCTAATGTCATAATAAAAAAAAAAAAAAAAAAAAAAAATCTAGGTCACTTACCAAAGGAAGGGTTTCCTCCAGGGTTTAAAGTGACTCTGAAAGCTTCGTGCCAGATGTTTCGGCCAGGCGGCGCGTCACAGGGATCGATGTAGAGAAGAACGCCTCGAAAACCGAAGTCAGATAATAGAGACAGCTGGGTGCAAAACACAGAAATATAATTATAGAGATAAGTAATTCTTCCATGGAAGAACACATTGAACATATTTTTAATTCTTATTCATAAACATATTGCAACTTAAATTTCTTATGGCAGGACAGGTATTGTAAAGAAAATGAAGGTCCAACAACCTACTCCAAATAGTAAAAAAAAAAAAAAAAAAAAAGAACATAACATTAAAGAAAACTATGCGCAAAGACTATGAGATGTAACGAACAAATAATGTAAAATATTGATTATCCATCTTTAGAAAAACATCAACTGAGGAACACATCGATTAATGCTGAGAACAGGTTGTGATGAGCATCTGAAGCAAAATGACTTTGAGACAGAAATAACCAAACAAGAAGTCTTCCAAAAGCAAAAAAGACCAAGACTCATCTAACAGGCTATAAACCCACCAATAACCTGAAGTGGACTCAGTAGCCAATCGGCAATGACAAAGAATTTCATCATAGCAACATTTAAAGAAATATTCCTTACACAGTGCTTTTGATTGTTTATCAAATTGTACTCAAGAAAAAAAAAATATATATTTTTTTTCTTATTGTATAAGTGGAGAGCGGATATAAAACAGTCTAGATGCCCGTTAAAAAACCAGACCAGAAAAGGAATTCAAACTTTTTTCCATCCTTATTTATTCATTTCATACAATTAAATTGAAACAAAGCAACTGGATTAAGGGGAAATGTAAAAAGTAAATTAGATTAAAAAAAACTGTTTGCTTCTTCAGTTTTAGCTTTTGTGTGAAATATTCTCACCTGCATCATTTCGCAAAGACCATAGCTTGCAGAAAAGATTAAAAAAGGTTGGCAGAAGAACAACACTAGAGATCTCCAAAGGTGCAGCATGCCAACAGTGAAACAGTGGTGGCAGCATTATTCTGTGGGGTATCTTTAGATTTAGAAAACTAGAATTTTTGTCAAGGTAGATTACGATATGAACATTAAATTATCACATTACCACAAGAAGAATACTTATCACTAAATTAGCTTCATACATTCTTATTGAATGAAATTTCTGATTGAGTGATTTCAGTTGTTCCGTTATGACAGCGTTCATTTAGTCAACAGCAGTGATGGGAAAGACAGAAAGATGTTGCAGATGTCACAGAACAGAGCTGTATTTCACAGCTGTCAGTGGGAGGTGTCCTTGTTTCTGTTTTTTATTGTTTCATGGGTGTAAATAAAAATTTTATTGAATATGTGACACCAGCCACGGACATTCCACACACTACACAACTCTGCCCTTCTCTCCAATAACACTGAACACATAGAGAACAACAAAATCAGTTGCTAAGACTGCTAATCAGTCTTATCATGTAAATAATGTAAAATAATGCAAACTGCAACATGTACATTTTACATTTTACAAAATGTAAAATATTGTGAAATTATTTACATCTGCAATTAATTGCAGATTTAAATAACTTTTACACCTGCAACTAACCCTGCAAATCTTCATAAAAAGAATCTGTTCTTTATAAATACAGAGAAAGCATGGCTACATCCTGCACTGTATCGGATTCAATTTTATTTTTTGCACACTTTGGGCCACTTTGACAATATCTTGAACACGTCAACCTATCAGAGCGTTGTTGGTGTCCATGTCCATCCTGTTGTGACAGCAATGTACCCAGGAAAACGCACCGCGTCACAAAGCTCAAATCATCTTAAACTGCTTACTTGAACATGTCAACAAGTTCACTGTGTCTTCATGTCCTCCATCATTGGAGCATCTTTGGATATTGTGGAACAGGACATTCTCATCATGGATATGTGTCTAGCAAATCTGCTGCAACTATTTGATGCCATCACCTACATTAATATGGGGACAGAGGGAAGCTGTAGCTACAATCCAGTAGCTTGCCATCATCAGTGTATGAATGTGTGTATGAATACTTGTAAAGTGTCTTTGAGGGTCCTGAAAAGCACTATATAAATCTGACATCATTTTATTTTAAAGATGGAAATCTCTGAGGAATATGACTGACATATTTTTGAATCTATGCCATGATTAAGGCAGTTCTGAGGTAAAAACAGATGCAGAATCAATACTGGAACAGTGTATAAAAATAAAGAGGTACCTGGTGAGTATATGCAGGATTAATATTGTGTTTCCCTGTGATGGCCTGGCAGACTGTCCAGCGTGTACTTCACCTTTCGCTCAATAAATACTACAAACAAACGCTACTATAACCCAGCAAGGTCAAGCGGCGAACAATGTATCTCAGTTTCATAAAAGCATAAATATAAATTGTTTTCTAGTACGACTATGTCTGTAATATTTGGCTGTGATGTATAAAATGTGCCAGCTCAACCATGAATGAAGCTCCGCTATGAAGCTGTACCGGAAATTGTGTGTCTGTAGACCAGCAACCCCCACTGAGAAGAGAGAAGTGTCAAGGTGAACGATATCTCTGTCAGCAGCAAAATGTCTTATGCATTCTTCTTGCTCCATTTTTAATTATGCTGCATTCAGGTGTTCTGCACCTCAAAAGTGTGTCCAACGCCTCAAGCTGGATGCTTGTGCACCGAAGTCATAGTGCACAAGCATCTGACGTTTTGTTTGAGACGTGAATTGGGAGAATTTCAGAATCTAACTGGACGCTGACCAGGGTTCCCATGAGCACCATCTTCGTCTCACCTGATTCAGTTTGACAATCTGCTGACCCACATCTTGCCTACACCAACAAAACACATAACAAAATGAACTCAATGGCGACAAATTGACACCACAGAAAACATAATTAAAACAACCTCATAATCATATTAGATGAAGTCATTATACTCATGTCAAAATATAACAGCACTTTACACTAGAGTCAGATTCACCCATTTGCACTCAAACATGCAGACATTTGAATCACTGCAATGTGAAAGAAAACCACAGCAGCTGGAGATGAAATAAATTTTGCAATTTGTTAGGGGACAAAAATTGCTCTATTTTTGTCCACTATGAAACCCAGTCTACTCCACTATCAGCTGGGTAAACATCCTTAAAAACACACAAAAGGAGAGACAATAATAGATTTTTTTTATTATTCTTATCCTCACTGATATCTTTGAATAATGAGATTCTTCTGATCCTGTGGCTTTAGCTAAATGACCTATGTGCCTGATTAGTCCAGCTGAGCTTTACTTCAGGTTCATCACCACATATCAAACAGTGAAAAGTGAGTGGAAATTTATGTAATAAAATTATTGGACCCTTTTAATGTATACTGTGTCCTTTTCACAAGGATGTGTCAAAGATAGGGTTAGGATTAGGGTACATTCATCATACATAGCTCTGTAAAAAATTAAGAGACCACTTAAAATGATCATGTTCTCTGATTTTACTTTTTACAGGCATATGTTTGAGTAACATGAACATTATTATTTTATTCTATGAACTAATGACAACATGTCTCTGAAATTCCAAGCAAAAATGTGGTGTTTATTTGCAAAAAACATGAAAAATGGTCAAATTAACAAAAAAAAATAAAAAAAAAAAATGCAGTGCTTTCAGACCTCAAATTGATGCAAAGAAAACAATATTCAATAAAAAACAACAATACTAATGTTTTAAACTCAGAAATCAGTACTTGGTGAAATAGCCAAGAGGTTTTCAGTGGGGTTATGTGCAGTGGTTTCTTATTTTTTTTCCAGAGCTGTACATTATGTTTGAATTACACAAATAGTATTTCCAGTGATAAAGAGTGTGTGGATCACTGGCAGCTACTTCTAAACTATACAGAGTTTAAAGGATGACAAAGAGAACATGTTAGAGCACTCACTGTCTCTTAGTGACTCCTGATTTGGACTAAAAAGCTGACATCCTGTTGAACAGTCTCACATCAGCAAACATAATTTCATTCCAAAAGACAAAAACAACAAAAATAAATAAATAAATAAATAAAAAAAATCAGAGCTAAAAGGCATTTAACATTCGATCCACAGAACAAAATATGCTGATTTAGGACTGAGTGGATAAACATTAACTCTGAATGTAATAGAACAGAACAGGGTTTAACCATGAAGATAAACAGAAGCATCTTGCTTTTGTCAAGTGTGACTCTTGCTGGCTGTGTAGCGTTGGGCCTGCAGTCACCGTCACACACTCATTAGTGAGAGTTCAAGGCTCATCAATCACTTTTGTCCCCACTTGTATGTAAAGGGCAATCATTTCTCTCAGCTGCTGGCTCGCAGCACCATTAGAAGGAACACACGATCAACTCTGTCACAAACTAGGTGAAGATGAGCAAATGGGTCAACAGCTTCTTACTGGATCATTTACAGGATCCAGAAGTTCCAGTAGGTTGTGATGTGTTCAACTGTGTAGATTCAGAGAATGTGCTGTCACCTCCACTGTCTCATTTCCTCTTTTCCCAGTAGCTTTATATTAAAGAGGAATAATCTTCTGCAGAAGCTGAACTGTTTCATGAGGCAGAAAGTATTTAATTTAATTTTATTTAATTTAATTTTTTATTTTATGGATGAGTCTCAGTGTTTTAAAAAAGCTATATGAAAGGATTAAGATGATTCAGTTGACTGCAACCAATTCTTATTTTCACTGCAGTAAACACTTAAATTATTCATTAGTGAAAATTTCTGTCACCAAATATTCTCAGAGTTTGCATGCAGGTTTGTAGAATCAAATTACCTTTTGACTGAACGAAAATTGCAGCTAAATTTATGAGCAATTAACATGCAAGTAAACGTTTATGTTTTAATTAACTGGGTAGGAATTTGTATTTTTTCTGCCATCTTCTAATTGATGGCAAAACTGCTTTAAGCAGAGTTTGGAACAAATCCAAGCAGAAATAGGCCTAATCAATCAAAGCACTACTAATATTAGTACGCTAACGGAATCCAGCAAAGGAGCAGGCTAAGGATTTTTATAGAACATATTGTATAAAAAAATGAGGTGCATGACAAATTAGCTCATGTTGAGTAGAAGATTCCGTTTGTAACAGGCTGCATTTAGCATGCTACATTTAGAGCCATAAGATAAATTATTAATCTCTTTATTAGACAGAAAACATGTCTGAGTTACAACTAAGTTATTTCTGAAGGTCAAAAGATGTTTCTCCTCAGTGTGGGTAAATCTGTTCCTTCTTGTTGCTGGATTTCCTGCATGGAGGTGTCAAGTATCTGAACCTTCAGTGATTAATGTGAGGCGGTTCCCAGCAGAATCCTGCTGTACTTTGATTTGTTCTTACCTTATATAATAAGGGTGCTTGACCAAGCTTGACCACAGCGATCTGGTTAGTGAGGTTCAGGGAGTCTTTGGCTCTTCTCAAGTCTTCCACACTTCCATACTGGACATCCACCACCTCTCCCTGGAGAGAAACAGAGCAGCTTCTTAGAGAAAATATATTTTCAAAAAGAATTTAACGACATTTGAGGTCAATATGATACAGAGATGACAGAGACGTTAGCATACGATACACATCCACAGAAATTCTCATTTGAGCTGTTTCCTTCAGGGCAAAGGTTTTGCCGTCATGTATTCTCAGGAAACATGACAACATTTTTACTGATGTATGTTTTTAAACTCATTGTTAATGCCATGTTTGTATATGCATATGTTTTATGTAAATGCCAGCTGACAATGCTGCAAACTAGTTTACCTATGAGGACAAATAAATATAACTATCTGTCTAGATGTTTAGGTTTTTAATCAAGAATTTCTATGATAATAGAATTAAAAACCAAAAACATAAAGATGCTGCACAATGTGCCACTGCACCTTTTGCTATCAAATCTCATAATATGGTTCACATCAAAATAAGAACATACTATTCTTTAACTAGCAATTTACAACAAGGTCTTGGAGGTGTTCAGAAAGAAAAAAGAATTTCATCCTTGTCGGTAGACCTGCCCACAAGAATGAAATTCTAAGAATTAAAACAAACAAACAAACAAACAAACAAATAAATAAATAACAATGTCTGTGTGCAGCGCTGCAGATCATTATATACAGTACAGACCAAAAGTTTGGACAATTAGAAGGTGTGTCCAAACGTTTGGCCAGTACTGTATACCGAAGAGTTTTATGGTCCTGATGGGGAAGTATGGTAGGCCACAAGAGTCAAGAAAATGCTAAAACTACAACACAACATCCAACATGCTAGCATAACTTCTCTTTTAGCATAAGTACCATTTTAGCATAAACTCCATTAGTGGTTTTGGACCAGCACCATGACCTGTTCAAGGGCACTTACTTCCATCCTATCTCCTCACTTTTTTGATGTTTAATCTGAACTTCCAACAACTCACTTAAATACCTTGGGCTCATGGTATATGATTGACCGATTTGCTATTCCTCATAGCAAACAGGTGTGCCTAATAAAGTGGCTGCTTGGTGTTTGTAGATCTTTTCAAGCTTCAAGAGCAATTATTTTGTTTGTATTCATCCAGTCTTTATTCAAAAAAGATGTTGAAAGCAAACCAGTGTTGTCTGCTAAATAGTCTCAGAGTCTTTTCATCCTCCTCATCCGGGTGACCTAGAAGTTGTTGGGGAAAGTCAAAGCGTTACTTTTTGGGGTCTCTTGCTCTCATTCATCCCTCTTCTACTTGCCGCACCCTCACTTTAACACTCCCTCACCGCATCACCTGGCTCTGATTCATTTTTCATGTGGCCTGGGGGCGAGTGTAACACAACGCTGCAGCGGGAAGAAAGCGTGCAAGTGGTAAAGAGGGACTGTGCCAATGAGTCAAAGAGAAAGAGGGAGCAAGGAAGAGAGAGAGAGAAAGTGAGAGAGAGCACATCGCTTTGAATCAGGGGAGTTCAGGAGAAGAGAGCGGGAGAGATTTATCACTGCTGCCTGCATTTGCATCATAAAAGTCTTTCCATTTAACTTGCAGGCTGAGAAACAGTACAAGGCACAGTGAAATGTAATACTGAATAATCTCTCCGCTCACTGAGATGGTTCTGCTTGAACTGGATCCCTCTCTCCCTCTACCCGGCTTGCATTTTTCTGTTTCATCTTAGCAAGGTAGTTAAATTAACAACAGAGGTGACAGCTCTGGCTGAAGGAGTTAGCATCATTATACACAAATATTTCATTTTCCCACTATGCGTGTCCTTCGCACTAGATTTAGAAATGAGGGCAAACGAAAGAATATGTTGATGAATGGTGCCCAATTATTTAAACTGGTCTCATCCCATAATTTATTACTACTTCCTTTCTAAGCCATGGTCACATTCAAGCATAAAACATTTTTAAAATTACAGAGACAAACGGCAATTCACAATGAAATTCACTTCAATGTATTTAGTTGAATTATGTGAGATAGACCAGCCTAACATAAAGCATCAGTTCATTTCTTTCCCTTTTTTCAGCCATGCCAAAGCACTGGTTTCTTCCTTGTGAGCTTTTGGATGTTTTGACCAATTATAAACACAGAGATGATGAGGTGACATAGTTGTGCTTTGTGAATTTGTCCATATTTCCCAACTTAAAATGGGATAGAAATAACCTTTACTGACCCTTATGGGGAAACTCTATTGGATGTAGAGAAACTACACCAAAAGGTATCTTCACTGACCTTTTTGACCTTCGTCTCAAGTATTATCCAACAGATATAAATAAAATAACAGGGAAACCTGATTTTGAAATGTGACATCTTGGTACCCAACTTGGACGTCCACCATGGTACTTCACCTACTCTAAAGCACTTCACACTCAATTCACCCACCAACACACATATTCATACACTGATGTTACCAAGCTACTGGACAGTAGCCACCGCTGCCGTAGGGCACTCCGACAGAGGAGAGGCTGCCAGGCCTTCATTGGGCCCTCTGACCACCACCAGCGGGCCCAATGGTGGGCCCGCTGGTGGTCCTTGGGTCAAAGTCTATTGCCCAAGGACACAATGACTGAGAGATACAAAATGAGATTTCAAACTGGCAACCTATCAATTACAGGGTAACTCCCACCACGATAGTCATTATCATATCGTTGAAACCATCAACACAGCTTCTAAAATAATTCCAGCTGAGCATTTAGCTTCTTGGTTGAATTAGTAGATATTTTTATTAGTTATGTTGCTGGTATGCTTTAAGGACTTTACTCTTTTTAAGGGTAGATGCTGAGGTTAGGGATGCATTTCTGTAGCATCTCTTTAAAGTCTTGATTTCCATTTGACTTAGATTTATTTTTTTAGTTTTAGAAAGTTTTAGATTCAATGGTCTCTGCCTTTATTTGTATCAGACAAAATAAAAAAATACATACAATTGGCATGTCGCCACCTCTCAAGGATTTTAGATGGTGTGTCATCAAGGCCTGCAGACGACTTCATGTCCAGTTGAATCAAAATGGGATTGACGGCAACATGTTGGTGACTGGTAGCTAACATCCCATTTTTTTTGTCATAATACACACTAATCAAACATCAGTAAGTGAAGGTAGTAATGCTTCATTTTATGAGTAATTTCCATAGGTAGCTCTTTGGCAGCATGTAAACATTGTCTGTATTAACTGCTGTATTAACATATAAGCACCTTTTTATGCTGCTGATTTTTTTCTGAGCAATTTCCTGAAGACAAAATTTTCATAAGCTCATATTATTTGAGTCAATACAGACCAAGTGAGCACAAAATGTGTTGAAGACATTTTTCACTCACATCCAACGAGCCTTTGTGCCCCTCATCATTCTCCCTCTAGCTGTGATAACCTTACAGACCTGATGGACGACTCAGAGAATTTTCTTGCCTGTTGTCTTTGCTGACAAAATAAAAGTAACTCTCAAACACAAACACATTGAGTTTCATTATAACACTGTTTGTTTGGTGGAGGTTTGCTCTGCTTCCAGAAGTGGGGGTGGAGCCAGTGTCATGTCAACTGGATCTGTAAAAAAATGTTATCTAATAGACTCTGGAGGTAAGGGATTGTTAGGTCATTTGCTCAAATAAAACATTTGAAATTCCTCAGAAAGATTATTGCCAGCTTTTCAAAACATAGTTGGATTTAGTTATTTGTACAAACTTGACTTACGATTTCAAGCAAAGAAAAACGTCCATTGGTAAAAAGTTTGAAGCATATGTATCACTAGGAATTTGATTTAAAGAAAAAGACAGAACTAAGTACCATAAATGTGTCATGGTACAGCTGCATGTCTGTTATTGTGAGAATAAGAGACATGCTTATGAATGAGAGTGTCCTTTTGAAGGTTAACCTTTAACAGACATACTGACATCGCAGGCGATAGGTGTGATTAGTAAAAGGTGAGATGGAACAGATCCCTTGTGTCGCGATGCAACACTGATGGCATTTATGTTTCTCTCCAGACTTGTCTTCTGTTACTAGACTCTTGTCTCCACAAAAAACAGTTATTGTTGTGGAGAAGCTCTTCAAAGTACGTCTAGCAGTGATCCGTATTTCAACACCACCAATGGCATTAGAAGGATCAGACAGAGAAAACTGGTTTTCTGTCTCCACAGTGAATCAGGTGGTGGCTAAAAGGGCTATCCCATTTTCTTCCTCTGATCCAGGCAGCAGGAGGCCAAGTATAGCTTCTCGTAAAGGGCAGCACTTCATACATTATATCTCGACAGTTAATAGAGTTCTCAGACTCCCAAATACATCTAATTTTCAGGCGGTTCCACTGAAGATGTCAGGAACTGCCCCAGGGTACCTCACCCAGAGTTTGGGGTACAGTTCTGTTTTTTACCTCTGCTAAGGTTAATGAGGAGTAAAACAGTCTGACGTCTGCCAGTCCTCACCATTTAACTGACTCACTTATCCTGGCAGCACTACTGTCTTTGTGATTGGACACGTCTTGGCTTCCAAGCCAGTTATTGTGGCGCCATCTCAATCTGTGCATTCTTTTAGCCAGTGAAATATGTTTTTCTACCTTCCCTTTCTAAAATGCTTGACAATATGGTTTATCAACACACTTTTAAACCTTCCTAAATGCAGACATGCTTCCTTTCCTTCCTAACATTTAGACTTGTGTCCCCATGACCAGGGCTGTAGCAATACACTAATCTCCTGATACAATAGATTTTAGATGTAAAGGGTGATTTTGGTAATATTTTGTGACTGTTCAATAGCCTTGGATTGAATTAATTGAACTGATGGTGTAATAAATGTTTTTGTTATACATTTGTTATACAGTTGCTTTGTTTAAAAGTTAATTGTGTGCCTTTGTGCATTTGGTTATGCAGAAAAGGAACCTTTTTTCTCTTATTCACTTATATTAGATGTCTATAATGAAATAGAACCTGTATTGAAACAGGTTGTTTCAATACATGTCTTTTTCAATGCACATGTGCAACTTGGTAAAATATGTCATGTGTGATAGCCGTCGTTATCTCAAAGTAGGATTTAACGTATCAATACCCGCGGAAGAAAAATCAATACTTTCTGAGGAAAATAAATTGATAAACATCATTGAATTAATAAAATAAAACAGTCTTACCCATGACACATGGAGACACATGGATTGTTGTTACAAAGCAATTATAAACAACAACATAGGGGTGTAATTATACATTCTAAGTATGATGCTATTTGAAAAAAAATAAAAATAAATAAAACTCCTTCGAGCAACTGGATGGCTCCTCCATTTACTGTTCATGGATACATATCAGTGCAGGGATAAAGAGAAGCTGGTGTCAATCTCCAGGGAGAGGGATGCAGAGTGCAGACCAGCAGTCCATCACAGGCCAACATGGACAAACAACCATTTCATTCAACTAGACATCAGTAACATGGATGTTATTTAAACTGTCTGGAGAGAAAATGGAAACTACATGTTAGACGGAGCATAATTTTAAAATGACCCCTTTTACAGCAGATACATAGATATGAGCGTTTTAAAATACATTCAAAAATTGCATATAGAGGGAAAAGAACACATGACTTTCTAAATTTTTCCGAGTGCAGGATGAGTCACTATTTTGTAGAACCACCCTTTCTACTCTGGTTCACCAATTCCTTGCAATCTAGGTCAGTTTTCAAATCCTTTCACAGATTCTCAATCAAATTTAGGTCAAAACTTTGACTGGGACACAAAGTCCGGTAAATATGCTTTGATTTAAACCATTCCACTTGGGGAGCACCAATAAACAGACTGGCCAGTAAATGATCACAATCATTATATATGCAATAGATTGTGACATATGTTGCCGAAACACAGAGAATGAAGAGAAGAAAAAGGGGCGAAGAGTGCAAACACACAAACGACAAGGGGGGCAATTTTCTAAGCTGTGTTGAATTAGTTAGAAGCTTTTCCCTACTGTCTTCTTTGAAAGGCTTAAAAGTGAGCATTTAATACGCATCACTGAACTTCCTGACTCTGTGATGTTGAGACACTTAATGAAGCCTTTGCCTTTACCTCATCCTCAACTCTGTTATTTGCGTACACATGGCTTTGTTCAGAACTGCACTGGTCCCTATAGAATATAGACTGTAGAAAATCTTTGCATATCACATCTAAATATATATTCACCTTTGTTAAAATCTACCTGCTGCAGTGCTTCCTTTAATTATAATATCTATATATACACACACACAACAAATTTGGACAAATACATATGTGCAAATGTCCCCAGAGGACTACCCCTGCGTGCGTTGTGAGGATCGAACGGGGGGGGGGGGGATGCGTGCGTTGTGAGGATCGAACGGGGGGTGGGGGGGATGCGTGCGTTGTGAGGATCGAACGGGGGGGGGGGGGGGTGCATCTCGCATTTTTTCAGACGGGGTGCCGGCTTGCTGCGGGCCGGTTCTAATAATACATCAAGATCATCCCAGGGACCGTAGAAAATCTTCTCGCGGGCCGGATGTGGCCCGCGGGCCTTGACTCTGACATATGTGCTTTACAAGGACTCCAATCTATCAATCACCTTTGCCTTATTTAATTGTGAAAGCAGTGCATAGACCCTGAAAACTGCCACTTTATGCAAGGAAAGGAATGGAATGAAGCTAAGAAATAATCTGGTGATGGATGACTGTGACCCTCCTTTTGGTTCGACTTCCACAAGAGGACAGCTGGATGGATCAAGCAAAGCAGAGAAAGGAGAACGGAGAGCAGGGGGAGCGAAGAGTGAGAGGAAAAACTTGGTATTCAGAGAATGGCTCCAACTTTTCATCTGCCCTCAGGCCGAGCGGGGGGGGCTCAAGGGAATAACAAGCTTCTCCTTCAACCCCTTTCTCTGTTCCCGGGATACAGAGAAGTAAAATCCTCTAAAAATAGTGTGACGGCATTTCTTTGTATGTGTGTGTCTGGCGCCCAACGCAGGCAGACTACATGCATAATGACTTCCATTAACCTTCACACTCTGGAAGGATGGTGGAAAAGATTAACCACGCATCTATTATGACTCAAATGCCATCTTTTAAAAGATTTTTTTTTTATGCTTTCCATATTTTGGAGTTATCTGGAGCCACTGCACTTGTAAGCTCAGTTCCTATCTTTGTTAATACAGTATGTATAAATTGCTCCGTGGTTCAGACCAGATGCACCTACTTGTTTATTGTTTTTAATTAAGCTTTACTTTGCTGTAAGTGTAGTTTATGGCTCATTTCAGTCCAGTTAATACATAAGATTACTTAAATTTGGAATTTGCTGCATTATCCTGGAGGTAAAAATTCAAATTTTGGAAACGTTTTCTACATATGATGATATATCAACACTGTACAATTCCACTGAAAGAAAATTCAAAGTACTTGCAAGGAAAGACAAAGGTGCAGCAAAATAAACATGCAATATAGGTCACTGTTGTATCAGCTGTAGGTGTCCACATGATCCGTATCTTCTTTTAGAAAACCTTTTTATAAAGAGGTTAGGGTATAATTTGACTGTGTTTCTCCCTTTATTAACGAAATTGTGAAAAAAAACAAATATTAAAAATGTTCTTTTGCATGAAAATGTCCTGTATCTAATCTGCAATTTATCCAGTTAGTTTACTTTTGTTTATTTCCCATGCAATGTTTTTTTTTTCCATGAGCCGAATGAGAGGTGAAACTGAGTAAAAATGAATGAACTGACTTTCAAACTATTTAACCTGGTCAAAATGTTTACCAAAAAGAATAGAAATGAAGTGAATGTCACTTCACCTTCCTCTGCTCTGGATGTCACAGACACAGGTCCAGAGCCTGGGATCCGGCAGGAGGGGAGCTCACTTCAAAGAGGTCAACTTTGTTTTCTAATAATAAGGCTACGTAGGGGTGTGCATGTGTCTGTTTCAGGCATTGAATGGCTTAGATGTGCTGTTTTTATGAACCATGTGCATGGTGCTTGTCGGGGTTGTGCTTGTAATCCTGTGGGTAAGGTGCAGTTATGGTTTTGGTGCATTCCCTCTAACAATACCATACACACAGTTTCTCAATGCCTCTTTTGTCTCACTCTTTCGCTTGTGCTATTCTCTTCATCATGCCGCAGTCCAGCTTCTCGAAACCCGTTGGTAAAAAGCTGTGTATTAGCAACATCACAATGCCTACAGTGTGTGAAAAACGACACCACTGAGTCTGCTTGTGTCTTTCAAGCAGACTCAGTGGCTTTAAGTGAGAACTAGGTGATATTTGGAACTGGACAGAAGAGAGCCTGGGTAAATCAAATTGTAAAATGGTAAATGACCTGTACCTATACAGTGCTTTATCAAATCCAGAGAAAGCTTCACTCAACATTCAGATATTCACACACTGATGGTGGCAAGCTACTGGGACAGTCTGACAGAGGTGAGGCTGCCTTACACCAGTGCCACCAGCAGGCAAGTCAGGTGAAATATCTTGCTCAAGGACATGACGACAGAGGCAGAGCAACCCACAAACTCCTACCATCGCCCCAAAGGGAAAAATAATCCCAGGACAAAAAGCATATTTCATAGGGCTGAAACTGACTATTATTTTGGTAATCTATTATTCTAACAATTAATTAGATAAAACATTTGCATAATTGCAGATTATTCATTTAACTACTTAAGATTTTTTACACAATTAGACAGAAATAAGCAAAAAAACACCATTTTATTGCTTGAAATGCAATAATAGAATTCCTAGAGTGTTCATTTTGAGCAAAGGATGAATCTGCAAAAAATCTACAGACCTATTAGAATTGATACCCGGACAGTGAAAAGGTGTTTAATAGGAAGTTGCAGTTTTTTTCTAAAACTGACACTTGAAGAATTTTGGGTTCACATATTTATAGAAAAGCAAAGAATGGTTTTGTGTTGAATGGAAAAGGTTTTTTTTTTTTTTTTTTTTTGTAGTTTTGGCTGAATTGGCCATTTTTAGAGTATGTGTACTCCAGTTAGTGATTAATCGATTACTAAATCACTTGTTGGTTATTTCAACAATCACTTAACACAATTCATTTGCTTAATTATTTCAGACCAAAAATGTTAAAGTAGAAACAAGCCTCATAAGTTTTGATGATATCCAAAAGGTCAAAGAGGCCATCCAGCCAAACAAAACCCACTCATCTGTAGTAGGTCAAACCCAAAGAGACATCCGGTACCTGAACGCTGCCTACTGCAGAGTAGGCTGCATAGGAGAACTGATGCTTCAGCAGGTCAGTGGGCCCCCGCTGGTCACACGGGGCCCCATGGGGAAGAAAACACTGGTGGCTGGATCTGTCGGTGATGGTGTTTGGAGTGGAGCCAGGCAAGCTGAGCAGAACCGTGTGATTGTACAGGTGGACATCAGTCAGGCCAAGTCCAACCCACTGCCTGTACAGGTACCTGGCCCTGGACTCCTCACTGTCGCCTGCCAGGCTGGAGAAAGACCTGGAACACAATATATAGATCAGGAAAGCTGAACAGTTTTGCTTTTTTTTTGTTTGTTTGTTTGTTTTGTTTTTTTAGCTTGATTAATTCTTGAGCTCAGGTGCAAATTCAAGCAATATTTAGTAAAATGACTATATAGCATTGGAAAATGTATTTTGTTCATTAACCATATACAGTAAGTGAAATAACTACCAAGCACATCAACTTCTAATGTTTCTTTTAAGATAAAGTTCCCACCATCATTCAGAGTTCAAGTAACACACACACACGCACGCCCAGACACACACCCACACCCACACCCGCACACACACACACAAATAAATTCAAAGTAATCTCCAACTTATGTTTTATGAAGTAGAAATACCACAGGAAAACATGAATAAGATTGTATTGAAAACGGATTGAAAGCCAAGGGAATAAACTAAGATTTGTCAATATTTAGAAAGGATTCCTGCTGCTGCTATGTGTAAATCATGACCAGTTGGTTTAATATTAACTGAATGCTTTGGAAATGTGTTCTCTTTGTAACCAAAGTAACTGCAGAGTGGTGTGATTTTTAAAGTAAAAATATCTTTACAGTAAAGTTGTGCTGTTGTAAATAATGTGAAAAGCGATGGCCGAAGCTGCTTTCTGAACTTCCAATTGAACCAGTACGCTCTATGGAGCCAGGATCAGAGAGACCGACGTCTCACCATCAACCAGCGACAGAAAAACATTTTCTGAAATCAACTGAAGAATACAAAGACAATGAGGACTCAGACAGCTTCTTAGAACTGAACGTGTTAGGCACAGTTTTACCAATATTTTCGTACATTACTAATTGTAAAAAGTTCACAAGAAAATAGCAAAAAATGTTTTTGTCATAATAACATTACCTGTAAATGTTCCCTTTTACTATGCTACTTAGTCAAAGTAGGAACAAAAATTAAAACCTGCCTGTAAGACTGATGGGCACAATCTAATTCAGAATCTGTGTTGATAAGTGCAGAACATAAACTAATTGGTCTTCAATATTGCGGATAACAGTTCTATTCATCCCCAGTTTGTTTTGCCAGGGGACTAAACTGAATGAACTTCTCATCTTTCTTTGCTTCTCAAACACACTGAAAATCCTCACAGGATTCTCTGGAGTCCCCATCATTCTCATTTTCCTAATTGCACAAAAGAAATGTCAATAAAGATTGATCCGAGTCTTATTTGATTCTCCTGGTTTGTTTGGTTCTTGATGTTTACCCTTCTTATTGTTTTGACTCGCAGAGAGCTGGACTCGAAAGTTCACCAATAAAAACGTGTACAGACTTGGCTGGCTGGCCTTTCAGCCACAAAAACCCAGCACTCCACCAGCGGTTATTTTTGAAGTAAAATAAACCTGAGGAAAACTGCAAGTCAAGAAAACTATAAGTATGAAAACAAAAGGAACAAGTACAACTGTTCAACTTAAGCTTAAGGCAGGGTATCTTTATTCATAATTGAAATTCAAAACCCTTTGTTCAGCACATCAGCTCCAGACATTGTAGTCGTGTTTGTGTTACCGGCGTCGGACCCAGGGGAAAGCTGGACACTCCACAGTGGCACACAGCTACAGTGACTAACAAACAGGGGAGGTGTTTGTTTTCCATAAAATACTTATTACAGCAAACTAGGTCTGCACTGTCCTTGTCAAATACATTTATTAGAAAACCTAGTGCTGGTAATGTCAAAACACCCGAGCAACATTTAGAATGACTTCTAAACACTTCAGTGAATCTATGTACCAACTTCTGACACCCCCACGTATTCCACTTCCTATTTAACACCAATTGCTGGTAACATCAGAGTACATCTAAAAAACCCTTCCTTTAGGTTGCCTATCTGTTATTGTCAGTGAGTGTACTTAGAGGGGAAATTGGAGCTTTCCAGTCTTGACATCCATTCAGACACAAACTACAAGATGTCATGTTCCCCGCAAGCCTCTATGGGAGGCCATTATCCCTCCTTCTAGTAAAAGTGACTCACCCTAGGTGTGTATGAACCGGTGAGGAGCGCTTTTCGATCTGCAAAGCAGATGTGTAAATGATGTGGATGATCAGTTTAAACAGGGATTGTGAGTTTAATGTGTGGGTAAGAGAGAGACGTGTACGATATCTCTATCAGATTCAGGAGCAGACGGCTCAAACGCACCGTTGGGCATTGTGTTGTTAGAAGGCTGCGACTCAAAGCTCTCCAGCAGCCACGGTGAGCCGGGCTGTGTGCAAATGTTTCCATTCATGTGTGCAACTGTGTTTCCCAAGACGTATGTGAGACCTTCAACCATAAGCCAAGTGGTTGGAAAGACTCCCTGTGGTTTGGGACACATACCCAACACTGCTGACACTTCAAGACTCAAAGGACTCTGCATGTGCACCAGTGTGTTTGTGTCCGTCAGAGTGGCTCCTTCTGTAAGTAATCATCTTTGACTCTCTTTGATTAAAATGCATGCTGATGTTTTCTGTGGCTCCCACACTCTACCATTCCCTATTGAGTCCATACAACAAATATGTCAACATTTTTAAACAAATACATTTTTGATCAATAACATACACATATAATAAGAGACAGAACTTAAATTAATATGCTGTAAAACAAAAAAGAAAAACATAAGACAGGGCCTTTTTTCACTGACCCCACTAAATCTTCCATGCTCAGCTGTGATCACCAATATTCTTTCGTATTGCTAAATGTCAATAATTAGAGAAAAAAAAATATTTAGGATATTTCATTCTCAAATCTATAAATGTACATTTATTTCATGAGTATTTGGTAGAATTGTAATGTTTAAGCTGAATTAGGTGATGAAACATTTAAGGTATCCAAAGTACTACTTCTTTGGTGTCTTCAAGCCACCCATGTGCTTCATGCTGTGTAGAAGAGCTCAGGTTTGGAAAATTCCACAACTGAACTGCACATGTAATGACCGTAATTATGGCCAAAGACTTCAATTGTAGTTTGATCAGTCTGCAGGAAATCTCTGAGGTAAATTAAGTCATTTACCGCTGAGTCCATTTTCAAACTGTAATCTGGGTTTTTATGTTGCTTTGGGAATAATGGCTTCTTCTCCGCTTAGTGGTCTTTCAGTCCATGTCGGTACTAATTACACTGTGGATAATTATGCTATCTTACCAATTTTCTGACAATATATTCCCTTGGTGTTTTACTTTGGTTCTGTGGCTGAGGCACACAATTTCTCCAAAAATGCTGGTTTCCAGGACATAGAGATAACATGCTGGCCATAGATGTCAATTCTGTTTCTATTTGCATATAGTTTGAACAGATGACAGCGGTACCTTCAGGCACCTGGAAATTACCCAATGAGAAACCAGCCTTCTGGGAGTCCACTATTCTTTTCTTCATGTCTTTGCCATTTCTTATGACTTTTCCAATGAAGGCATTCAAGAAATCAGTATGCTTTAGGTGTTGCCTCAATATGCATTTAGAGATGTCTAACCATGTCACTGAAACATCAACTCACTAGAAGCTCACAAAAACTAAGATTTTCCAAATGGTGTGAAAGCAATCCATTCATCCATCCATGCATCCGTGATATTTATAAAGGAATGAATAACAGAAAAATGTCATTTTGTAAACTCAGCTTCCATTTCTTTTCTCCTACAAAAGGCTAAGTAACTCAAATCATTGCTGTTCATTTTTGACTGTGTAACTTTACAGACAGCATCCCATACAGTGACTGTAATATGATTTTTTATCTCTCAAAACCTGAGCAGAATTAACTGGTTAGAGCTTTCATGTTAATGCATTCCACCTCCACATAATTGATAAGTCATGGAAGCTGTGTATTAAAATAGATTGTGTAACAAATTCATTTCATCAAGGTAAAATATACACATGCACATGCATAAAGTATTATGTCAGCTCATTTGTATTAACTAGTAAAATGATGCCCAAGTTGTCCCATATGTAGCTAAAATTTCAGGACAAGAGCAAGACTTAGAATCCAGGAAATAACATTGAACTTGTCACACAAGAACTAAAATATTACAATCTTGTGGATTCTGTTAGGTAATATTAGAACCATTAGGGAAAATAGAGGATCTATTTATCAGAATTCATCTTAATCTTCAACAAATTAATTAATTCATTACTAACATTCATTTAAAATGCAACACCTTTATTATAATAAATTCCAAGTACATCTCTTTTTTTTTTTGCCTAGAACTAGCGAAGTTCAGGAACAATGTTGGTAGAATCATTGATAATGGACTTCAAAATAACATAACAGTGACAGGGGCAAAACGCAGATTGCTTCCATTTCCCTTTTGGGGGGTCCCAGGGCTTATAAAAGATATATAATCCACATGCTAATCTGAAAAAATGACATTCAATAGGCAGCCTGATGGCATTTTAATCAGATTCTTGAACTGCCAAGCCCAATTTAATCAGTTGTTTACTTCTGAAAAAGTTACCTTAGCCTCCAATCTTGTCTGCTTGAGGCACAGACTCAACTCTGGCCAAGAGTTGAGTCTTCAAGTTATGAAGTTAATTTTACAGAGAGAAAAGCCTGAAAAACTTGTATGAATATTAATATGTATTCAATTTGCCAGACTGACAAGGCAGCTATCAAATTGTTGGTCTCCTTAAACAACTCTGAAACACGTGAGCAAGTGAACTGAAGCACAACTACTTGATCGTTTGGGGTTTGTGATAAACTTTTAGACTTTAAATTGAATATAGTTGGGTTGTTTTCATTCTCTGAAACCAACTTATAGTTTCCTTCACTGTGTATTTGGAATAATGCCTGTAAATCCACTCTTGTTTCATCTTCAAATTGTTATAAATGTCCTGATAAATTTCTCTAAAAAGACTTTCTTTCAGATCTTCGAGGTCTGCCTCGTAGATTTGAACCATATAAAGTGAGACAGTTCACACCAAGAAGCTACTATCAGCTGACATTCTTTCCTCCAATGTGGTGTATGAAAGTATGTCCATGACAACCCATGCTGGAAATCACTGGATTTGAGGTGAAAATCCAGCCAATCAAATCAGTCAGAAGTGTTACCGCCCACAACTGACAAAGATGCCCAGTAAACAGAGAGCGATTTTCTGGCAAAAGCATACAGACAGGGGGAGGGATAGTGTTGCGCTCTCTCAATCAATATATGCCCTCATTACCCTGTGTAAGGCTATTAATAAACCATAACTCAGGACAAGACAACAAATTCCTAATTTTATCTAAACCACGTAGAGTCACCATTTTAGATTTTGCTGGACCTTTCAGTTCATAAAAGTTAGACACAACCATCGAAGCTTGTCTTTTGTTTGGGGCGGTTTGATCTTCATGACATTTTCTTGTAGCTAATTGAACATGGCTGCTGTGTACATTTATGCATTTATTCGGTTGACGAAACAATACCAAAAGGGAATTGAAAAACTTCAAAATCAGGTTGTTAAGATAATATGTGTTATTTCCATGCTGTGTAACCTATCTTCTGCCTGAAACGAGATGCTCCGTTTATTTTGAAGTGGTAATATGGAGGCATTTGAAGTCTGCTTAGCATCTTCACTCGATGCATGGAATGAACTGCCTCTGATGTCGCCCTCATAAGGCAAACTTATTGAAAAACGGTTTGTTTAAACATCAGCAGGCAGCAGTCTCATGAAAGCTTATTTTGTAATGTTTCATATCTAGTGTTTTTTGTCAGCTAAGCTTTAATTAATACTTTGCTCACAGTGTGAATTGATGAAAAGTCTGTTCGCAATAATTAAACAGTTGAAACCGGGATCCCTTAATCTTAAACCTGAATATCTTTAAAATCCAGCATCTTTTGTAATAACACTGATGCAAAAATGTTACTCCACTGTAACATCCAACAGTCTCCTTGTCACCAACAGACATATGATCTCTTAAAAACATCTCCACATGCTTCTATTTTGCTTTTGGCAGCAATATTTTTATTGCATGTTTTAGATTCATTATAATGATAATAGGCAAGAGCTAGGAGCATGGGCGCAGGCAGATAAATCACATTTACCCAATGCATATTGTAGAAATAATTGACTTGGTGAGTGTGCTAATGTGCATTCCCCGGCCAAGCAGACTTAGCATACGAGATGCTGTTGCCTCTGCTGGCAGCTGCGGAGGATAATATATTCCTGTAGGACACAATCATTTTAATAGCTCATCCATTTGTTCAAGAGACAATTGATTTTCTCTGTTTCAATGCACGTTAGTCACATTTGATTTCTCTCATCCCATTTGCATTTGTCAAATTTTCAGTGTGTGTATCATGAGCTCAGGCTTCATGAAAGGAAATCCTTATTCAGGTGCCCTGCTTGGTGTTTAGATGGAATCCAAGTGAAGACTGAGACCACCAATACAGAAGATTTGAGACATCATTGGCATGTCACTGCAGACAAATCAGAGGGTAGAAATTCAGAAAGAACACCAGAGTTCATCAACTAACATCCCAAAAGAAAACTTGGTGCAATGCTGCTCATATCCTTCTATGATATTGTGTATCTTGTATTTCTATTGTGCTTAAAGGTTTAAATAACACATATGATAACATAGAACACACAATGTGATCCAGTTTAAGTAGGAGTTGCATGAGCGTTTTAACTGAGGAATTACTAACAGAGTTCAAACTAGATGTTTGCATGCTGTAAACATGATTGCATGTTTACAGCAATCATGTTACTGTAAACATGATTGCTGTTTAAATTATATATAAATTATATATCTATATAAATTGTATACAGTAAATTGTATAATTTACTGTCATTAAATTATACAAACCTTTCCAGATTTAGGTCAGACAGGATCACCAACATTATTTTAAAATTTTCTAATTTTAAAATATGAAAACATTCTTAGAAGATATTAATAGAAAAGCTAATCCTTTGGCGCAAATGAGTTTTCTAAGCAGACAATAATCCAAAGAATAGCAGAAAGTTAGCCACAAAGTTGCATAAGGACAACAAAGTGAATCACAAAGAGACCAGTACAAAATGTGGAGGCAGAGCTGAGCAGATGTGCAAACAAAGCAGTCTACAAATCTGACTCCATTAGATAAGTTCTGTCAGGGCAGAATTGGTCAAGATTCCAACAAGCTATTGTGCAAAGATGGAGGAAGGATACCTGACCCATTTCACCAAAATCATAAAGCTTAAGATCTAAACCTACCAAACATAAAGGGAAGATATACATCTATGTGTCATAGTGGAGGGGGCTCTATCATGAGCTGGGAGCTTTTTCCTGTAATGGAGCTTCTGGTAGTCCACTAATGCAGAGATGATGTAGCAAGCATCCTTGTCTGTGTGCCGATCATAGAGTTTTTCAACAAGACTCCCTATGCGTGGACAGGTTCCCTCAGCGTCACATGTTGAGGCATCGGGTGCCCCTTTCTCATCATTAATTGACATTCAGTGTTCTCTCATTGAATGCGATAGCACTCCGCAAGCATCGGAAACAAAGAGAATGAGCCTATTTTTTTTTTAAAGGCATAAAAAGTACCATTTCTACTTCTACTTCTTCAAGTACAAAAACGTCCTTTGTTTTGAACTATTCTACATCCTTCATTGAACGTAACTCCAATCATATCATTTGGGGATAGATGACGTCCAGCACACGTTATGTTGTTCTGGCAACATTTTTTTATCAGAAATGCTGAACTGAACTCCCAATCTTGAAATTAAAGGACATTAAGGCAGTAGAAATGGATCCTAAGAATAGCAATCTCTATTCTTCCTTACACTTAATCATCAACCATGGCAGCTAATCACCTGGAGTGTTTTTCTCTGCTCTACCTGTGTGTGAGCGTGTGTGTGGTCAGTCTTGAACAACAAGAATACATTGTAGAAAGACTTGCTTTGCATACAAGAGTATTTATAAGGCATATCTGGATGTAAAATATCTTCCCTTTTCTTTTCTACACCAGCTTTGCTAACTAGTAATGATCACACTCAAACCATAGACCAGCGGGCTTCAACTCCAGTCCTCTGCAACTTTTAGATGCATTTTTGCTTCAACACAAATTAATCAAATAATCAGGTTAATTAGCAAGACTCTGGGGAGCCTGACTACATACTGGGGAGGTAACTCAGCCATTTGATCTGGGTGTGTTGAACCAGGAACACATCTAAAAATTGCAAGACGCCGGCCCTCGAGAGCTGGAGTTTCAAACTCATGCCAGGGGCTTTGCACTTGACCTATGAAGTCCCTGGATAACATAGAGATTAATCTTTGAAATCATGGTGACAAGAGATCTTGAACATACAATTTAAGCCTAACGACAAACATGACCCTGGCTAGCAAAATCAAATATGTTGGGTCTGCTTAATTAATATAGTTTACCTCACACTTTGACCTTTATGAAAAGCATTAGCATAAAGTTATAAGATTCATTAAACGGAGAGCTGGCTGCAAGTAAAATCAGCCTAATGAAGTCAGATCTGATCTCACAGTCAGATCTCACAATTTGAAATAAGAACAGAAAGAAAGAAAGAAATATTTCTGTGATGAAACACAAATATGAGCTTGATGAATTCCAGGTTTCAATTAAAACGCTGAAAAAGAAAGAGATGCAGAGGAGTATTAATATGTCTTATACAAATCATTTTCCCCAGAACTAAATCAGATGCTGCTGCTGCTCTGAACAGGAACTGTAAATATTTTTATCTTTTAATGTGTGAGCTACAAATATGTTAGATTGACTGCTGAATTAATATCAAAGTTTTGTCCTTACTGATTGATGTGTTTTATTTCAGTGTAGGAAGGAGAAATATGGTACATTCATCTGAAAATAGAAATATGCTGCTCACATGGTGCGACTTCTTTGGCTTTTTCTGATATCACATTTTCACAAATATATTAATCATGTAGCAATACTACTAAATTAAATAATAATACTTCTCCTGATTTTAGTCTTTGTGAGTTGAGGCAGGGTTATTATGGTTTTTCCAGGCACATAGTGCCATTTCATACCCCAATCAAGTAACTACATTACCCTCAGTTGTTATGAAAATGCTGCATATAGCAAATATGACTTTAAAGAAATATGATTGCATCATGCATGTATATGGTGCCTGGAGATTCTTCCCTTTCCCCCCTAAGCATGTCATCAGAACAATGCTTCTCCATGATGCCATTTACTACCATTCTTAGGAGCTTTGCAGTTTGTATGATGGGCTCAGTAGACATGCGGTTCAACCAGATGTTGTTAATAGATACTGCAGCTAGTCAGGGGGAACTCCTTAGGGGAGTTGTGGGGGGTGAGGAGGTTCTCTGAGGAGCAGAAACTCAACTGAGGACTGGAGCTTCAAAGATAAGTTTCGTTTAAATAGGTGGCCCATTATAAGAGCAGCTGTTCAGACACCCCGATTGGCTCGAGAGTTATTTTTACTATTATTACAATTTTCAATGTTCCAATATGGTTAATACAATAAATTTGTTCAAGAAATTGTTCACATTTCTTGAACAATCAAGAAATTTCAGTTCTCAATCAAAACCAATCCTTCTGATTTAACAAAAGTTGTACTTTTTCGCAACTTTTATTACTCAGTGGTATCCATTAGTATTAAAAAAGTTCTGGGATAGTCTTTGTGTTGTTCCACATTGTCTAAAGTCACTCATTTCTTAAGGCTGACTGGAGGCAAACTAGAAAAAGATCCCACTATGTTCTCACCTGACCCAATTATAAGTTTAGTATGTAGCAAGTTTAACACTGAAAAAGCTCTACAAACAGCAACACTGATCATACTACTTCATACATATCTATATAGATACATATGAAGTAGTACTTCTTTCCAATAAATGGAAACAGCTGGAAATATTTTATGTCATACTTTAACAGAATATAGTTAAAACTGAATCATCAGGGGTCAGAGGTCGATTAGTCACGCTTCCATGTATTGCTATGGTTTAGGCATCGTTTTTCATCCAATTTAACCAGTATAATAATCCATCTTCAAAACATAATTTTAAAACCAACATGATTTCACCACATCTATGGACACACAGAAGGAAACACTTTGCTCTGCAGGATAAACGTTTGGTGGTGTTTCTTGCAGGTCACTGGATGAATCCATGATGAATAAAAAAGTGAAGTTCAGGTGATCTTGAAATTCTTCTGTCAAAATAATCCTGTTAAGGCTCAGTTTTTCTGCAGCTGAACGCACTCTGAAAAGCCTTCACAGCTGACTGTCACCTCTAGCGTGAAATAGGGAGGATTAAGAGGAATGTGATCCAGCAGCAGAGTTAAACTGATACAAGCCTCCAATTTAAAGTGGTGTTAAAGCATTAAGCAATTGGTTCTCTCTCTGTGTTTGTTTGTATGCTCTCTGTTTAGCTTCAATGCGTCTCTGTTAATGTTTATTTGTATAATGTGAAAGTAATTATTTTCAGCTCCAAACAACTTAATTTTCCAGTTAAACTTTGCTTTGTAGAAAGAGCAGCTATGTTATGTGCTCTTCTGTGAGTAGTTACATTGTTATGACGCTTTGCTGATTTTTACATATATAGTTATTAAAAATTCATAATTTTAAAACAATTTTGTTTTCAGAAATTGGCTGTACACACTAATATATACTGTATGTAATTTGTAGAATGAAGACAGAGCTTTATAGAAGTACTCAAACTTTCTCATTCAATTACGTTACAACCACAAACTTCTACTTTAAGATTTTGCCTCACATCATCGCAGAATAATGAAAAAGAGAAGTAAAAAATATGACAGATTTGCACATGCACACATCTTTTGCATAAATAGTCTTTTTCTGTTTGTTTTTCTTGGCAAACACAATCCATCTTAAGCCAGATGAGATGCAGAGTATTTGTGCACAGCAATCTTAAAATCCAATTAAGAAATTTTTGTATGTTGACTAGACCATTCTCTGTCTGAATTCTTCCATTATCCGGCACTCAATGGAAATTCATTCTTGAAACCTATTTTATGGGTTTTCTCCAGCACGGATCACAAACTTTAATGTATTTTATTGAGATTTAATATGATAGTTTATGTTTGCTGCATTCTCACAGCAAGAAAATGCAACCCAAATCTGATATTTTTGCCCATATGCGCCCATATCTGACGTTTTCACAGCAGTCTGAACTGTCCATTTTGGATCTTTACACAATCTCCCACAAATCAGATTTGTACCACTTCCATATGCTGTTCTAAATAGGATGTTTACCCAATATCTTTCAAAGCATCTCTTGTCTGAACTGTCGTGTTGAATTTAATCTGACTTTTACATCATTGGTGTGAGACATGGGTCATAATTCAGGATCAGAAGCGAGAGTAGCTCATAACTCAAGTGGATGATAGTGTGGTTGTCTCTCCAGTAGGACCTTAAACCTACTACAAAAACTTAAATGCAACAAATACTTTTTATCTTTCTTAACATACATTACATTTACAGCAGGACCTGAAAAGGTAGCACCTCCACCAACAAACTAGAGTTTGATTAAAGCAGAGTAAGTAGGGCAGGTCTGAATGCACCCTGTGGCATGCCACGCGTCCATAGTACAAGTCTCCAAAGTCAGTACTCAAGAGCTGAAATTAGATATGTTTCCAATGTTTTCAACACCAGGTCCCTGTAGAGCTTCAGGACACACTGTCCAGCTCTTGCTGGCTAGAATTGAACATCCATGTTCTATGGACTTCATGTTTCTCACTGCTGAGTGGTACTCTGTTCTGACATCCTGAAAGATGTCCTGGTGACCAATTGATCCCTGGCCACACAAGAAGTAATTCAATATTTCTGTTTTATGTATTATTTGAGTCTATGTGAGCTTTTATTTTGAAAATCCTTTAACCGGATTCTCTCGGTTACGTCTTCCGCACCAACATTGAGCCCACAAGCAGCAAAATGAGTCAGAAACAGATCAGATTCTTTGGAAAGTTTCTTTGCGAAGGGAAAAGGCCCAGAGAAGAGACAGGAGGATGGATTTATCCCGGTAGGTGATTCCCACAGTCCAAGCTCTGCATGACATGCGGCGTCCGGGTTTGCTAAAGAGGGAATAAAGCCTTCAAACTGCTTTGCCACATAGAAACCAAGCACCCTGTTCAAAAGTAACACTTTGGGTGTCATTATCTCTCATCACTCCCAGATGGGACCGTCTCATTGCAGAGGAACAAGTTCAGGGCTCCCATTAGTCAATATCCTGAGTTAAAATTTTCAAGAAAGTAAAATGTTCATTTTTCTGGCACATTTGTATCTTTTTTGAAGGGATATGTAAACGTTACCATAGCGACCAGAGTCAGAGAGTCTTAGGGCAGTGGTTGAGATGAGATGAGAGTAGAGCTTGTGAGTTTTATGTCTGGTTCACACGGCATGATTTAAGGATTGTCGGCCGATTTTTCAAACTTCTGTGACCACAAAGCCGATAAAAGTCCAACAGGTTCGGTCGGTTCGTGAGTCCAGGAGCAACACATCACAGAACCGATTCCACTCACGAACATCCCGGTTCCAAAAGAAAATCTAGTAAAACTCCCAACATACCAGATGTTAATAATCAAACACGGATGATGATGTAGAAGCAGTAGTGATAGTTTATGGACTCATTTTAAGCGATAAAAGACGTAACAAAAAGAAAAGATGCTTGTTTAAAGACGGTGGGAGCAGCCACTCTATTTGCTGCACTATGATTTGGAGGTGAGTTATGTTTTTTGTAGTTAACATTTTTAACTGAATAAACATAACCACATATATTAAACATATATAAAAATGACCTTTACATATAGTAATAAACATTTCCACATATAATTTTTGATGTCCACCTCAGTTGCCATGTCAACTTTTTTGGATTTCCTCCATTCTTATGTCACCACGCTTCTTGATTGGCTACCTGTCACGTTCAACAGGCTGCGTTCTCGCTCCCATTCAGGGAAAACCCCACAGGCTGCGATGATCAGGCCAAGACAATGTTGAATATGCCCGATTTTGGATCGACCATTTTCTACACACCACCAAGTAACACACCACACACTGCAGGACGTTGTAAGATTGTTGAATAGGGAAAATTGGGGCAAAAACCATAAATAAATAAACAGAAAAAAAAGGCTTTAGTGCGTACACCAACATTCAGAAGAATTATCTGACGGTTCCTTCCCCTGTCCGCTCTGGCCCCCCTGGCCGCAGTAAAATTGCCAAGTCTTGACTGGTCCACAGTAATAAAAAGGTTGGGGAACACTGCTTTAATGAACTTTGAGGCAAAGTTTGATGTTATAGTTCAGGAGTGTGAAGGCCAGTGGGAATCATATGTCAGATTAGATCCAGGATGTTAGGCTCTGTGTCTGACTGATTATGGCTGTAAGTCATGTGGTGTATGACCTGAGCTGCAGCATAGTGAGTTACATTCACTGTCACAGGTCTGCATATCACCTCCATAGGTGCTAAGAAAGACTAAATTTATAGAGGCCAAAGCCTTAAAACTAAGTTTCACAGTAAATGTAACAAATATAGGATGTCAAAACTCATATGTTCATAGAATCCAGCTGAGCTATGTCAGACTTGTGGCTTTAATTTATTATCACAACTGAAATCATTTAATTTCCTAAGATGACAAATCATCCCAGTGAGTGTCTAATGAGCTGTAAAAGAGACATCATAAATCTTAGTACTCTGATGCATGTCCATTTCTGTTTAAGTGCCTAATTGATGTGTTTTTTTAAAATGTTTTTCTCTTACCAGAAAGAGTTGAGAAGACATAGATTTAGGCTGTGTTAAGGAAGATTCTAACACCAAATTCCATCTACATCCCCAAGGAAAAGAGAACATGAAACTATAAATAAGTTGTGGTGACGAAACAAGTTTCGGCAGCAAGTTAAAGGATGAAGTGCGAAATTAGAACAATACCTGACTTACTGCTTTATACAGATGAATGCAGACAGAGTCTGAAGAATAAATGAGCATAATTTTTATTTGGGAGGAAGTATCTTTTGAAAACAAAAACTGGAGAAACACCAAAGCTGGGAAGGCTATTATCACAGAGCTGGAGTCGGATCTGCTGGGGGAACATGGACAGAAATTGTCACCTAAAGTGAACTGAAAGCATCAATCCCTCAGGGAAACTCAGATGGAGGGTTTTAGGTTGCAAAGGAGATCTGCTCAAAATTAAGACAGAATATATTTATTATCCCTAAAATGCAAGAGATGCAATATGCAAGTGTTAAGTTTATTCTATAATTAAATTTTTCAAATCAAAGTTGAGCATGATCTTTCAATAATTCAATGAGTTTGGATCGTCAACTTTTGAACTGTTTTTAATGCTGCCTTCATGGAGAACAGTAAGTCTTTATATGGGATTGCACAGACAAAAAGAAAACACCAACTGAAAACCTAAATTGTGTTAAACCATAAATCTTGCTTGTTCATAACTAAGCTCCATAAAATATTGTTAAAATGACATGTTTGTTTTATGATAAAACTTTTTTTTTTTCAGTTTAACAGAATTTTGACCATTCTGTTCTTAATTTATCATAAACAATTATCTTCATTTACACTGTTCTGAGTGTGTTTCCCTCTTTATCACCAAAGTCAATTTTACCTACCCTATATGAGACATCAATCCAATTAATAGTTTGTACTATGTCTACAATATGGTATATTTACAAATAAAGTGAAAAAAAAAATAGTTGCACCTACGTTGTGTGTGAAGCACTCTATATTTCATAGGCAACACGTTTGTAGTGAGGTCTGACATCAGTTCACATTCTGGTTCTATGTCCAGATTGGACAAAAAGATTCCCAATTGTTTGATTGACTTAGAGTAAAGATGGGTTGGGGTTGCCAAGTCATTCTACAGATGCTTCCCAACTATAACAGACAGACTTTTCTCGACCAGGAATCATGACTAAAAGCTAGTGATTCCCAGCATTAAAGTCACTAGGAGTCAGAGATGAGCAACTTTCCTGGAAAACACTGCGGCATGCAATGGGAATTAGGAGTTATACATTATGACAGAATCATAATTGGGTACCAAATTATAGTATTTTATAGTAAAGAAGTCAACCCATGGCACAGAAAGCAAAACAAGGTTGGTGGTGTGTGAAATTTGGACGCTGTGCTGCTGCAGTCAAAGTTCAGTTTGGTTGAACTGTTATGCTGCGTTCACACCAAACACATTTTCAGCATCAGGCGCATCTGGTTTACATTAAAAATCTATGTGGACGTGCGCTGAGAGTGCATCGTGGTGCATTTTGCAGGTCTAGCGCTGCACACTTGAAGCACTTTACGCACATCACGCCCAGACGCAGAGCGTCAACCAATCAGAGACTGCGCTATGTGACGCAGTGGTGCATTTTCCGGCATAATCTAAAAAAAAAAAAATAATAATAATAATTAAATATGGAGGATAAACTAAATGTTGTTTGCTCTCATTCTATAATCTACGACCAATCAAGTTATGACTACAGAGACAGATACACAAAGGACCTTGTTTGGGAGAGGCTCAGGAAGGAAGTTGGAATCTCGAGTAAGTTATAATTTTTACTATTTGAAAATATTTTACCACATTTGAGCTATCCAAATCCATCCAGCAAAACCTTTGAGTCATGTCAAATAAACATTAAAAACATTAGATAAACATATTTATTTAGACAAAATATGCTCGGGACTGTGGAAGAGTTTGAGGTACATGTAAGCCAAGGAGTCTCCTCTCGATGTCCGCTTAGAGAAATTTTGCTGTGTCTGATGTGCATCAAGAGCAAAGTGTCAACCGTCTGACTTCAAAGTGCACACACATCAAACTTGAAGCGCTGGATGTTTCAGAAGCATGAAATGTGTTTAGTGTAATGCAGCACAGTGGATATCTGTGGAATACTTTCACCACAGCCAATAGAAACGTGGCATTTGACGAAGACATTAGAAGAACATAATTTACCCAAGATTTTGTTTTCTTCCCTGTTCCTGTATTTTCTGTATCAGCAGCAGGCCTTGAGCTAGCTATTGCTTTTAGCATGTTGCAGATCTTTCAGTGACAAAAAGAGCTAATGTTGGAAATATAGCAGTACTTAAGACCCAAAGCTACTTGTTTATCACAAAGGACAGGAGAATATAATTTGCTATGTCCTCATTATGAATTCTAAAACGTAATAATCACTAGTCAGCAGGGATGCTCTGATCAGGTTATTTGCTGCTGATTCCGATGCCGATCACCCATGACATCAATCTTTGCTAATTGCCTGGATTAACTGTTAATTTTTCGCTTTAGGCATAAATTAAAAAAAATATCTGGCAATAAATTTACCTAATTTAGACATAAACATACAAAATACATATAGGCACAATGAAGCAGCTAATCAGTCAAAAGGACTGAAAAACATGCAATCAGTAAAACATTATTCAACAGTAATGTTCTCAGTTCCGTAAATTGTTAATCAAATAAATCTGCTTTTTTCAAAAAATTTCAAGTAATAAAGGAAACATTAATTCAAAGTCAAATGCAGGTTGCATTAAAATAAACAATGCTAAATTACTGAATCATAACTACCTGACAGCATGGAAAACTGAGTAATGTTCTGATTGCTTGGTTCTGACTGAGCTGAGTAATTCTGCAGAGCACAGGGCTGAGGCAGAGTACATTTATTATTTTCACTGATTGGCAATCTCTGTTTTAGGTTAGGACAGTGAAAGTTTTAATGCATATCTTAAATTGTTTTTCTTTTTTAAGTTGCATGCCATAGCTTTAAGCAGACGTTAGCTGTGAGAGTTCACAATCTGGTGGAGGTTGAGAAGCTCTACGTCTGTGAAATATTTCTAGTGGTAGTAATATTGGTAGTGCATAGCGGTGGTCCAAAAGCAAGAGCAGAACCAACGTCTTCCATTGCCAGCTCAAAGACTTGAATCATTTTTTGGGTTGTTTGTTTAGGTTTCTGATCGTGATGCTAATCAGGGTAAATGTTAGTAGTTATGTGCTCCTTTACGTGCTGTCTGGCCACTCCACATGTCTTGTGCTCCTGTATTGAGCCTCATTGTAGCCAAACTCTGTCAAGTGCTTGTTTTTAATGCCATATTGGATTTGTTGCGTTGATGTATTTTGACGTGCTTCACTCCCGAGGTAATTTTCTGCCGCAACACGCAAACATCCCCATTCACTCTCAGAGCATTATAGTTCCACATGGCAGAATTTGTTGCCGTGCGCTTTCACAGTGTGAAGGACAGAGAAGATCAGCTGGACATGCAGGCTGCAAAGTGAGATACAGGTGATCGGTTTTAATGATCGGTGACAACAGACTGTGATTAGCGATCACTAATCTTACACTTTTTCACAGAAATCACCCCATTGATCGGCACACCTCTACTAGCCAGTGTATGTCAGTGGTGCAAAAGGTCAGGGATAGTCAATAGTTTCAACCAGGTTAATAATAAGAGTTGATTTGTCTAGACGTTAAACACTTGTCATTTAAAGTATGTTTTGAAGATCCCATTTTCTTTGAAACCTACATAGTTTTTTGAGTTCTGCAGCTTTTTTTCTCTTTCAACTTACTCTGTTCATCATTTAATTCAATAAAGGGCCATCATTGCCCTACACTTCAAAAAACTCATAAAATGATATCCTGTAACTTGTCTGTTTTTAGTTTAAAAACTATGAAGGTTAGGAATAATTTCTATGAGTATTTCTCTGAGTGATGCTGTTTTCTTTTACAGTATTATAACATGGCTATGTAAACTGATCATACATGTGAGAATTAGTGACAGGTAATCAATAAGGCCACTGTCATGGAAGCCTTCCCAGTGTGTCCTTGTCAAATTCAGTTTTTGCTTGGATGGGTGCGTTACCGCCTCAGAATCCAGCCTAAGTGGGTAAGCTAATAGCTTGATCTTTGCTTCATCTCCCAATTTCAGATAGGCTGCTTAAGAACAACATTAGCGATCTTGGACAGACCCTTTTTCACGCAGTGTTGCAGGTCTGGGTAAACAAAAATCAATCTCTTTTCCTCTCTCACTTTCCTTTGCTCCATTAACCAAGTCATGCGACATCTCTATCGGTGTTAATTAGCAGAGCCTGGTGTGCTGGTATTGATTATTAACTCTTCAAAAATTCCTCAAGGACTGCTCTGAATGTTGAATACAGCAACACCTCCAACACCTTGGCTGAATCCACCAATTCCTTTTTAATCAGACTCTTGTTTGTTTTTTTATGCTTCTACTCTAGTTTGTTTTCTTCGATGTACAAAGAAAATGTTCAATTGCCAGGTGAAGATAGGCAGTCAATCAAATGCACAGAGGGTAAAACAAATTGTTCCTTATCCTATTGTTTGGCAACACAGAAAATGAAAGTAATTTTAACTGAATTTTAAAATGATTTACTTTGTCAACAACAAAACTATGCAGTTGTTTGGTCAGGAAGGAAATGTAAGGAAATAGTTTGTTTCAGAATCATGTTTATTTGGCTGAGTTCACACCAGCCCTGATTAGTCAGCTTTGGTAATTATTAGAAGGGGAGCAGGGGGAGGGGGTGTCAAAGGACAGATGGGTTAGCATACCGTTGAGTCCTGGGGGTGGACAGACGGACAGCATATTTCAAGAATGGGGAGGGGTTCTGACTGTAAGCTAACCCCTGCCTGCCCCCCCCCAGATATTCTATTTTATTTATATTTATAAGTAATGTCTCTATCAGTAATTCTGTGTCTACTTGAGGATTCCTCTGGTCATTATCTTTCATTAGAGCCTCATTAATGACTGTATGTTGTAGCACTGCGGAGTTACAGTCATTTACAATTTGTATATCAGGTTCTGTCCAAGTGTGCCATTTGTAGATGCCAAACAGAGACTCCGAATGACACACTTGGACAACACCTGTACATCCTCAAAAATAAACATGTCCAAAATGACATTGTTTTTTTTGTGCTATTTTGATCAGTCTTGAAATCCACAAGCAGGACACTTTATTCTACTGATTTATTGTATTTCCCACTCCATACATTCAACACTCAATGTGCATTTACAAGAAATAAAAATGAAAAATCTGGGTGAAGCAGAATCTTTCTAATTTTTTTGCGTTACAAACATAATAGCTACAAACTACTTACAGTTAAAGTACTTTTGACTGCAAACATATAAAATTTAGTTTGTCATCTTCATAAAGAGACAGAACTTTTGCATGTACTCCAAATTGTCCAAGAATAGCAGCTGATTTAATTTGTGTAAACCTTTTCAGCCATTTTTGGTGATTTAGCGGCTCTGATTCCCCAACACAACTCTGTAGGCAAGAATTAAACTGATGTGGAGGCAGGATTTGCATACCTGTGTACTCTGCGCAACTCAGGTAATCATACAAGTCAACGTTTTTTTGTTTTGTTTTTTGTTTTAATAGCCTGTGCCATAATGTATTTGCAATATGTAGACATATATGTAGGTCTGTCAAGAACTTTTAAATGAACTGAATTGCAATGATTAAGATATGGATTTTTTTCAGCAACTGCCCCTAATAAAGAGATCTTAAGTAAACTTTGTTTTCAGCCTAACCCTCTGGAGTGTAGCCAGAGGATTACAGTAACTACAATTTGATATTGTTAAGATAAAAGCAATGAATTAACATGCATATCAGTATTGCCTTTTCCCTTAACTGTTTTCAGAGTTTGTGACTGTAACATGATAGCTTGGTTCATGTGGGCATATTTTTGCTTTATAAAATAAATTAGGTGAATCAATGAGCCATCCTGACATCCGTTTGAATCAGGTGTGCTGCCTCACTGGAACATCTAATTCATTCAAAGCAGCAGTTCTGAACAACCAAGACCTGGAAGATAATCTGATTCAGATGCGCCAGTAAATTCCAGCTCAAGCAGAAACTCAAACCTTCATTTGCAAATATTGTCAGCATTAGTTATGTTCCTACCAATGAGTATTGGTTAAAGCACTGGGCAACATTCTACCATCTCTTATGAGCATGTTGAAATGAGCTGTGTGGGTAATTAGATGCTCACTTTGCAAGTCAAAAAATTGCAAACACACTGACAGAGTAAAATGAAATGTATGGGATATTTACACCAGTCTTTCAGTAATTAAGTCCAGCTTTTAATGTTTCCATAACAACAGTGCACATGTTTCATTGTGAGGCTAGACTTCTACATGTGAAATACCCTCAGCAACAGAAGGTTGCTGAGGGTATTTCACTGAAAATTACACACAGTCATGAGTTTTTCATCATCTATTTGCTGTTAATAAAAGGTTTGCAAACAATAAAATGAAATACATTTAAAAATAAAATTTCACATAAAAGTTTGTTTGTTTTATGTCAAATTTATTTGTACAGCACAATTCAGCCACAGTGTAACTGGAGGTGCTTTATATGACAAAAACATAAGGCAGTGAATAAGAAAAATGAAACAAAAAAAACTTCATGGTGCAGTGGTTTCCAGGCTTTTAACTAAAATGATGCATTTTATTTATTTTTTGAAATTATGTTCTTGTTTTCATGTTTGTGTCATTGTGATGTAATTTGTTATTTGAATGCCTCTGATAGGTGCTGTACAAATAAATTTTACCTAGTAGCTGAAGCTGAGTGCTGCCTCCTGATTTGGGTCCTAAAATAATTATACTGTTTTTTTCTTGTTTGTTTGTTTTCTAATTAGCTAAAGAAAGTTATGGCACATCTGCTTGGTGCTTAAATGGGTTCATTGTCACCTGGCAATACTGTCGTAGAGCTGTGTGTGATTTATCCTACTTTGGGGGAAATAAATATAAGTATTAAGACAAATGTGTAAACCTGGACGGATTTATTTCACACAACACACTGATTTATCAAATCATTGTTTTTGGAAGAGAAAAAGAGTTTTCTCAAATCAAGAGTTAAATAATTAAATCTTGTTACTGATGGCAGCGTTCAGAACTGCCACTTGGCATAACAAAATCCTCCAATAAAATATTTAGAGGTTTGTGGTTATGACATGGTATGAAAACATTCAAGGATGGTGATTACTTTTACACCATATTGCAAGTCAAAACTGGTTCTAAACAAGCGCTGGGACTATTGGTATGCAATTAAACACTTAAGGATTCAAGGTCAACATGAATCTAAAGGTTATACAAATCAAACTGAATGGGTCAGTGTCCAATCCTGGACATGAAGAAAAAGAACATCTTTGAAGCTACTGCAGCAAAGGTAGATTCAAGAAAACAGTAAACAAAATTTCAACAAATTTTTCAACCATAAAAATTTTTTTCATGGTCTAAAATCTTACAAAATACAAAACATCTTAGCTGTAAACTGCCCTCAGATCAGATGCCTTTAATTGCCATTGACAGAAAATAACTGCTCTTGCCGTCTCCATGCTATAAATATGCCCATGCCCATGTTTGCTGCTACATCAGTTCATTCACAGACTTCCTCATACTGACACAAGCAGATGCTGACAGATGCACATGATGAAGTAAGAAGCATATCATTTAGAAAATGAATGAATGAAAATGGTTTCTGTTTGATTCTAACCTCAAGAAGCTTGTTTGCACTGCACCAAATGTTCACACCCCCATGGAACTTCAAATCCTTCACCATGAATGTTCACCTGCCTTTGTTTGAAGTCAACGAATCACCCGGGGGTCAAAAGGAACACTGCATTATGATGAAATCTTGACACATATGCAGAAACGCACTGACATGCAAATGCTCTATGAAAGAGTTCTAGCTGTGGGCAATGTAAAAGTGATAACAGTGCAGCTCTTTAATCTTTATAAGTTAGGTTGTTTTTCTTTTGTGTCTTGCTGTTGTACTTCAGGGCTTCTACATGAGATGTTAGTGTCTTCTCACATGCAGTTCACCTGCTAAATATCACTGTCTTTAATGAAGTAAAACACTTTACAAGTGAAATTATGCAAATTTCACTTTGTGCATGTGTCTGTCCTTCCATCTGGGTATCTCCTGTGTCTAGAAACAGTCCAAGAGTAAAAAAAAGAGAAGAAAAACTCAGCCGTCTTTTGGGAGTATGTAGATGGTCCGCTAGTGTCAGCAAAACGACTTGTTTCAAAAACTGGTAAGTTTGGTGCATTACGATTTTTTTGGCCATCAACCCCAAACCAAGACCAGCCATTTGCCTGGCAAACCAAGTGAAGCTCCACCGACTTCAGGACAAGTCAACACTATGTTTGGTCTGCTGGTTTTACCACTGCACAATGGCTGCTGGAAAATGAAAATGTTTCACTGTCAACTTCAATGTCAGTAGTACAGAACATGTGTACATTCATTTTCCCTAAGTCACATAAAACAGAGCTGCGTGGCTTCATTTTATTTTTGCTTTTAATGTCCCTGCAATGTTGTCAAACAAAGTTTAGAAAAGATTCCTTTGAAAATTACCAACACTACATGGCAGGATTTACCAAATACTTGGACTGAAGGAAGGTTTTCTGTGGTTCAGCCAATAGATGAATCTGCAAATTGGCGGGGATCCAAAGTATACATTCATAAACATCTACAGACAAACTCAAGACAAAGGCTTATTAACCAATAGCCTACTATTATGGTGTGATATTATTGGTGACTGTAGCGTCTTTTCAAAAACTTTTTGCTACATTTTATCCTCTAGGTAGGCTACAGATTTAACAGCAGAAGCGATAGAGGGGGCTCTGGATGGTCAATGCTTTGAAGCTCCAGTGGAATGGCTGTTCTTCAGGTCAGAGTCTTTTTGTGACTAGCAGAGACTCATTGCCTCAGGATGGCTGTATGTTTACTGTCAGGTTGTCAAGGCAATGAACCCTCAGCCGCAACTATCAATCAGTGCCTCTTCATAGCCATCTCAGAAACAACTAGGCATGTACCTGGAAAACAAACCTACACAACAGTCATAGCCACTGTTCAGCAAACAGAACGTCTTTCTTTTTATGTAAATGTCTCAAACTCTCAAAATAGTTTTCTTTCTATACGCAAATATCTAAATGTCTGAAAAGCAAACATTCTTCTAACTAGAAATGTAGAATGACAACCTTCATGAAAATATAAAGAAAATGTAAAGTGAAATTGTTCCCTATGTGTTCTCTTTGTTGTGTGTCCAACAAGAATCAAATTGTCACAGCTTTCTTCTGTGTAAAAAAATCAAAGTTTGGAATGAAAAAGGATCGGGGCGGGTTGCCAGGTGGACAAGTCAATGTTTTGACAGTTTACCCGCAGCACAGTGCCATCATGGCAGCAGGCTGTCATTCCCATATATCCTCCTGAGGCTCATTTACGTCTGTGTCTCTCCCGTGTTTCCTTCCCTTGTTTGTGATATTCTCCCTTTTTCTGCATCCACGTCTCATCTTTTTTTCTGGTGCTTACACATCCCACAGGTTCCTCTCTTCTCACTCGCTTTTCCCTCTTTCGCCTTCATGTTTTTATGAAACCGGAGTTAGAAAGAGAGCAGGCTCCTGCTATGCTGTTTGTCTCCCTCCACATCGAGACCCCCTCCTGTGCTTTTGAGTTCCTAAAGAGGCAGAGTTGTCTAACATACCTTAACATAGTTTATCAGAAGAAGTTCTCTTTTTGTGTGCAATCCGAAATAACATCATAAGCTAAATTCAGACCACAGTGGCAGCTCAATGAGTCACCAATTAGAGAGCACATACAAATAATCCGTCCTTTGATTCAGTTTTAGTTTATTTTGGGTAAGATTTTCCATATGTGCAAAGTAATAATCTACTTGAAAAAAACAACTCATGCATAAAGGACATATTAAATAACTCTTCCTGCATAGTGCACTGCTAAGTCATATTGCTACTGTGCAATAGGATTTTTAGATATGAACAAAAAGGACTTTAAAACACATCCCTTCAGTTACAAAACAATAAAATCCTAGTGATACAGATGCAGCCCAGTAAATTAGGATCTCATCGAACAGTTCACTTTTCCAAGCAATTCAGTTAAAATTAAAACTTGTTTATCATATAGACTCATTACAAACACAGTGATATACCTCCGGTATTTATTTCAGCTAACTTTGATGATTATTGTTTGATGATGAAAGCAGTTGAATGGGTAAAATGGGCCACAGCTCAGAACAGTTTCAACTGATCATATAGTCACAAAATGAGCAACATTTTCAATTCATAAACCATTTTGGCTGCTAAATTGTTCAATAAGTGAACATATGAGCTCAACAACAAATATATTGTTGTTTATCTGTTCTTCAGGTTTTTCAAACATCATATTGGATCAAAGTTCTTTTCTATCCATTCATCTTTACAGAGTTTCAGGAACTTCTGATCATTCATGGAGCTTCTATAGAAATGTGGACAGTAGACGCTGACATCAGTGCTGCTGTTACATGTTTAGCACTGAGATGCTATTTTAGGCTTGAATAGCTTCGCAGATAGGCTAACTCCCAGTAGCACAACTTGAACAGAACAGTAGTCTTTTCCAGCGTCCGATCAGATTGTTTGAAGCAGAAGTTAAGCCCCAGTGGGCCAAGATAAGCATCCTTGTCATTATGGGCCCAACACAAACATGCAACTACAGAAGGTTCAGTCTTAGAATGTTAAATATATATATATATATATATATATATATATATATATATATATATATATATATATATATATATATATATATATATATATATATATATATATATATATATATATATATATATATATATATATATATATAGCATTAACATTTTTAAGGCATTAAAATCTATGTATATAATTAATTATCAATATGTTAAAACATGATGAATGTGCTTACATTTTGCATGAGGCCCCTGAGTCTTTTGAAGACTTGGTGTATTTCTTCCCATTCGAGAAGTTTCTCTGCCTGCTTGGGATAGACGATTCTGGTGAATCAGTCAGATTCTGGCTTATTCCAGCAGATCAGCTTCAAATGGCATCATATGATTCACTGAATTAGAGTATAGTGTATTGGGATTATAATGGGATAGAAATGAACTGAAATGAATGTAGTTAGATTACAGGCTGGACATGACTGCATTGGATTAGAATGGATTTAGATTAATTTGATATATAATTGAACAACCCTGCATCATAAAGTTCATGTTTGCTGTGCATTTGAACTAGCAATTAGCACTATTAATTAGAAATTTTAGCACTGTTTTCCTTTGAAAAAGGAAAAAAAAACATTTAATAATAAATTAAAGAACTAAGGTGAGCATTTGAAAAAGGAGATTTTCTTTCCTCCATTAGAGTTCTTGGACGGTAGATCTGTGACTGGAACGGAATCCTCCAGGGAAGTTTAAAGCTGCTAGCACCTGCTGCTCAGACCGGCATTGATCAGAGGGACACCGCTGCGGCAGACAGCGCTGTGCTAAAGTAATTACCTGTGGGCTTCACACGGCTTCACTCTCCAGGGAGCTGAGTTTTAGTCTATTTGAGCATACATGCACGTATACACATTCTCAAGTAAGTCATTGCTTGTGATTGTAATTTGAAATGGATGTCTTTGCCTCTGCTTGCTCCTTCATAGAAAACTACATTACTGTCTCACTGCCTATCTTATTACAAGCTTTGGTAATTACCCAGCTGGGTAGTCAGAGGACAGTCAGAGGAACCCGGAGGGGGTGAGAGGGTGAATGCATGTTGGTTGAGGAACTCGCTGATTGATGCTTTTAGGTTTCATCCTGATAAGGAAAAAGGAAAACATGAGATCCTCGTTTATCTCTTTCCCACAGCCAGGATTATGCATAGTTATACAGTATGAATATTATGCTACTCATTTTAATTCAGATCATTTTAATAAAGTTTATAGTCAACAGATAAGGTTGATGTCTGAAAAAAAAAAAGAGAAAAAATGCACTTTTTTATTTTGCCTTTTTCTCTACCAAAAATGTACATTTCCTAATAAAGCCCCACATGTTAGTGCAGTGATCTCTGACTTTGGAGACTGAAGTGTTTACCAAATGGTCCACAATTTCCTAATGCGAGCATTTGGATGAGTGACTGGGTTTCAGCCATCTTAACAGCCTGTATCCCCTCTGGCTGCAGATAAATTAGTTTCCACTGTAATTTGCACTGAGCTGTGCAAAACGACTTCACCAGCTTTTTGTTTATTTATACCCGGAGAGCGGGCGAGGGCAAAAAATTATGCGAGGGAAATTCCAAGTGCTTTCTAAAAAGGAGGAGTGGGAAGAGCTAATTACTGGGAAACTTTGAAACCAACTTTAAGTTCGAAAGAAACTGAAATTAAACCCAAAAGAAACTATGCTGCTGCCAACTATGCGGCGAATGATTATCAAGCAGAAACTAAATGTCAACTCAGAATGTGTCAAACTCATCAGTCGCTACTAAGGAGGAAGGATTTGATGGAGGACGGGCAGCAGAGACATGTTTTCTGACTGCATTTCTTGTCAGGCGCCTCCAGCACCATTCCTCATCATTCCAGCTGATCTGTTGTCACGGCAACTCTCACCAGCGTTCAAGGCTGATTGCCCATATACAGACTTTTAATTCCTGTGTCGCTGTCCTGTCACACTTCAGGAACAAACTCAAACCCATCAACTCTTACAACACTGACATTTGTTAGTCTTGTCATGTCCTAACTGCACGGTGGAAGAAATGATGGATGATGGGTGTTACATAAAGGAGAAGAAAAGGAGAGCATACCTACATGTTGTAGAGAGAGCTGAAAAAAAGTCTCCAAAGCACCAAATCTTCTCCAGATGCACACAAGAAACTTGTCTGCTGTGCCTGAGGATATTTACAGCATGTTTACTTCTTCCATTGTGGAAATGTAGCATAACAGCATTACTATCATTTCAGTCATGACAAGTCGTTATGGAAAAGCTCCACTATAAATGCATTTCAGTTTATCCATGACTGAAAGATCAAGAGAGCAGCAGGAGTCTGAGAAGCTCACACAGTAAACTGTGAGTGAATATCGGATTAAAGCACACGCTTCTTATAACTTATCTGTCAATGGACTTGAAGACACACTCTATGATCAAGTACTTTATGAATGTACTACCAGTCTGGAATTTCATTCTTTAATTAGACATAAAATATTATGGATTTCCTGGCTTGGATTGCTGTATATAAATTATAGATAGAGATTCTTTGTCTAATGCATGATTATGATTTAAACTTGGAGAGCTGAAAAAATGAAGAGATTTGTGGTCTGACCGCACCGTGTTCATGTGTTCAAACTATTGTACACAAACACAGTAGGTATATTTATCGACTGTACTGTTCAGGTAAGAGGCAAGTTTACCTCAGATGTACATTCAAGAAAAGGACAAAAATATTATCATTCACTTTATCCTCCACAATTTTTAATTTCTTTTCTTCCGCCTTACTTTGAACACTTAAATGCATGGATGTGCAGCAACTTTCTCCAGCTGATCAGAAACAAAACTTAAGCACACAGCTTCAGCTATTACAGCTGGAAACTAGAGATCAGGCTGAAATCTGGGTGTGGTGATGAACTCTGACCTGAAGCTTCAGGCAGTCACAAAGTCGACCTTCTATCACCTGATGAACATTTCCAGGTTTAAAGATCTGATCTGTCTCAGCAAGATCTAAAGAAATTCATTGATGGGTTAATCTTTATTCTCATTGATTGTACTGCTTTGCTGCTGAAATGAGCTTTACAAAACTTGATTTACTGATTGATGAATGCTGTTGACGATGTGAACTTAAACTGCTGCAGTTTTTTTCAGCACAAAACAACTTCATATCTTTCAAGTAGTACTGATTATAAAATATTCTTAAATTATAAAGCACATAAACTATATATTCAATAAGTGGATTAAAAGGAGCTTTAATCAATGCATCAGAGTTAGTAGCAGAGTGAAAACTAAAATGTGCATAGCATATTTTGCAACTCGCAAAGTATGCTGTTTCCTTTTCTCATATCTCAGATTTTTATATGCTTTTCCCCTAAAAATGCTTTCCATTCTCTGTTTCCAAATCTGCTATAGATGTTGCATTGACTAAAGCATCTTGACAGGAATTTTTGAAACATTTCCACATCTGTCAGCTGACTTTCTCCCTGCTGCTATGATTCAGACTGTAAATCCCAAATGTTTTCTTAAGATAACATATGAGAAAACAAGGACAAGGAAATTTCTTCCAGAGAATCTGAGATATCTTACAAATAAAATGAGCTATCTCCAAAGACTTATGAACACAAAATGTCAACATCAGGGACAGATTCCTATGGTTTTACACTGTGGACTGTGAGGCTTTGTGACAACATACAATGCAACACAACTTATTGTAGCTGGACTACAAGCTTAAAGAGAGAAAGGGGTGTGCAAGAAAAAAATTCTGAAATAATATTCAGCTCAGCAGTTTTAATTTCAATAAAAGATGAGGAAGATCACATGCGCCAAGACAAAGAGGGCTCAAACTAATGGAACCCATTGATCCAAGAGAGAGTTCCCAACAAGATTGGCCAAGGGATGCAAGTTTTAATTCCTTTAACCTGCATCTCTCCACAATAATAGGAATAGAAGTAAAAATGTGAGTTGTAGAGAATTTGACCAATGAAGAATCTTGTAGAAGTTAAAAGTCTCTACAAGACAAAGAACTATTAGAATGTACCTCTTTAGAGACAAGGTAAATTTGCAATGTGTTTGAAACCACCAGTGGAAAAAAAGAATGTCTTTGCTGCACTTTGTGTCTTACTCAACCTCACTATGTTTATAGATGCATTCCCACCAGTCTAAGAAAGTTCTGCACTGATGGAAGCATATTTCTGTCATGTACTTTAGTGCTTGTTGGACATTCTTGGACATGTGAAGCATGTCCATTGAAGCTTCTTCCACTGGTTTAGAACTTGTCACCTTCAGGGGTATTAAGTTCCAGAAAACTTATTTCAGGTGAAAATGTTGGAGCAGCTGTTGCTTATTAAGAGGTGACCACTAAGGTTTCAGCCATATTTTCCCATTTTTACAGCAATATATTTATTTTTACAATGTTGGTCTTACTTTTGATGTGACTATACTGACATGATGTTGGTTTATCATTTTATAAATCTTTTTGTGAAAGTTCCCCCTTATTGTATTTGGGGTAATGTTCTATTGACAGATTAATGTGCAAAATTTATGCACACTAAAATATGTTGAGCCTGTCAGTTCAGGTTTGATGTTGTTCTAGAAGGAAATGATTGTAAACACACATCTCAAATATGCAAATGAATCATTGAGTAATGTTTACTCCAGGATGAAATCTGAAAACATAAATTTGTCACTACCAATATAAGAATTTGCTATTTTGTTTGGTCAGACTTAAAGGGAATGTGTTATGTGTTTTCCAGACACATATGGCTATTTGATGGCACAATCACGTAGCTATGTCAAATTCATTTTTTACAAATATACTATAAATAACAAATGTGGAAGAAACTTTACTTTGTAATTTAACACCTTGAAGTTGGGCTGCTGTCTCTTTAAAAACTTCTGCTCGTTCTGAAACTCCTCTTTCAGGAAGTCATCACAACATGGCTCCTCTATTAACACTAAACATTTTCACCACTGTTGCACTGAGTAATACCACCAGGTGTTTGCTAATTGCTGCTGACTAGTCTAAAGGAGCTGAGTGAGGTCTGCTCTGAGAGGCAGAAGCTCAGAAACTTGGAAACTACAGCTCTGTGGAGGATCTGGGTCTTGAAGAAGTGCTAGGTCAGACCAGCTGTTCATCACAGCTGAACTGTTGCCATCGGAACAAAAGGAATAATGTAACTCGACAAAAAGCTCAGAAAATGGTAAATGGCTACAGAGGACTCGTAGCCCTTCACACCACATTTAGTCATTCACCTTTTCACACGCCACTGGAGCAGCCACATGCCCTCTGACCTCACCAGCAGGCAAGGCAGGTGAAATTTTGCCCAAAGACACAGCAACAAATGCGTACAGAGCTGAAATTGAACTGGCAACCCACTGATTGTGGGACAAACTCCTACTACCGTCATCATGGTCATCCCACATTTTTTTAAGATGTTATTGGAATGTGAACTGAGCTTTTATGACTGGAGTGATGCTCCCTCAAACTGACATTATGATAATAAATAAGATATGACACATGTCACAACTGCTGTGCTGCAGAGAGTTTACATCAGCTTTGGCATTTAACCTTAGACAAACCTTTCAGCCACAGTAACCTAAATAGTAAATTATTTGATGTTTGGAACTGATTTTTTTTTTTTTTTTTTTTTTTTTTTTTTTTGCAAAAATGTCAACCCTTTTGATTTAAACCACTTACACACGTTAAGTAAATTCCAAACACTGGGCACAAAAAACAAAGTTCATTTTTACTTAGTGCTTTGAGTATCTCATAAGAAACCGTCAGTACAAGAGCCTGCAAGATGTTTCTTTGCATCAAACCACAATCGTTACTCAACATTGAGTAGGGGAGTTTTTTTTTTTACCAAACATGTTCCAGTGCTAACCGATGCTTAGTGTTTGTGTAGCAGTACTTTCTGTTTCTGTTTGCAGATGTTGCTTATGTGTCAGATTTACTGGCCTACTAAAAATGTGCAAAAACACCATTCCTATGTATGAGAAAAAAATGCCAGTTGCGTTAAGTTGTATGCATTTATATTTATGCAATTAAATCAAAATTAATGGGTCAGACCTCTGATAAGTACTGGATTGGCATCCAGTGGACATCCAGTAGAAGTAGACATTGGCTCTCTAATGATATCTGCATCAGATGCAAAGCTGCATGCAGGAGTTGCAACAGCAAAGGGAGGGGACCTATCATTTAACACTCAAACATGCAAGACAGGCTTTCTTTGCAGATGTCATAAACAAAAACATTAATAATGCTCGAGCTTTATTTGCAACAGTTGACAGGCTCACAAATCCTCCTATCACGTTACCACCTGAATTTCAGTCTATTGCTGCCTGCAACCAGTTTTCCAGTTTCTTTTCAGAGAAAATTCAAAAAATCAGAGGATTAATCTGCACATCCACTATAAAGTCAGAACCAACACTGAACCCAAACAAAACAAATACAGAAAAAATGACCCAATTTCAACTACTTAATTATAAAACCCTAGAGGAAATTATAAGTCAACTCAGCTCCAGTTCCTGCTGTCTGGATGTTCTACCCACACATTTCTTTAAGAAAGTTCTGCCTGTTGTTGCTATTGATCTGATCCAAATAGTAAACTCATCGCTCTCATCAGGCGTTTTCCCCCAGGCTTTGAAAACGGCAGTAATCAAACCACTGATAAAAAAGAACAATCTAGACAAATCACTACTGCAGAATTACAGGCCGATCTCCAACCTCCCATTCATCAGCAAAGTTATTGAAAAAGTTGTGTGTAAACAGTTAAATAGCTTCCTAACGATAACCAACCGCTTTGACTCCTTCCAATCTGGTTTCCGGTCTCACCACAGCACAGAAACTGCCCTCGTAAAAGTGTTCAATGACATCCATATAAATACGGACTGTGGGAGAACCACAGTGCTGGTTCTGTTGGACCTCAGTGCAGCTTTTGACACTGTTGACCATGACATATTACTGAATCGACTGGAGAGTTGGGTCGGACTCTCCGGTCCAGTGCTTAACTGGTTTGAATCGTACATAAAGAACAGGGATTTCTTTGTTTCAATTGGAAACTTCTCATCAAAGAGGTCAAAGGTCACATGTGGGTACCCCAAGGTTCAATCCTCTTATTCAATATCTATATGCTCCCACTAGCTCAGGTTATAACAGGAAATAATATTAGCTACCATAACTATGCAGATGATACACAGCTCTACATTACGATGTCACCAGGAGACTCAGAACCCATCCAATCACTGAACAGATGCTTAGAACAGATAAATGTGTGGATGTGCCAAAACTTTCCAGCTGAACAAAAACAAAACTGAAGTTATTATTTTTGGACCTAAAGAGGAACGATCTAGAGTCAGTGCACAGCTTCAGTTATTACAACTGAAAACCAGCGATCAGGCCAGAAACCTGGGAGTAGTGATGGACTCTGACCTGAACCTTCAGAGCCACGTAAAGACAGTCACAAAGACGGCCTTCTATCACCTGAAGAACATTTCCAGGATTAAAGGACTAATGTCTCAGCCAGATCTAGAGAAACTCATCCATGCGTTTATCTTCAAGATGTTATTGATTATGTGAACTGAGCTTTTATGACAGGTGATGTCCAACAAATCAATCAAACAGCTGCAGCTGATCCAGAATGCTGCTGCTCGTGTTCTCACTAAAACCAGGAAGATAGAGCACATAACACCAGTTTTAAAGTCCCTCCACTGGCTCCCTGTAGCTCAAAGAATAGACTTTAAAATACTGTTGTTAGTTTATAAATCACTGAATGGTTTAGCACCACAATACATTAAAGATCTGCTGCTGTTGTATCAACCTTCCAGACCTCTCAGGTCTTCTGGTTCTGGTCTGCTCTGCATCCCCAGAACCAGAACCAAACGAGGAGAAGCGGCATTTAGCATCTATGCACCAAAAATCTGGAACAAACTTCCAGAAAACTGTAAAACAGCTGAAACACTGACTTCCTTTAAATCTCAACTAAAAACCCACCTGTTTAGAGTTGTATTTGAAACGTAATCAATTGCAAATTTATTGATGTTGTGTTTTTATTGTTGATTCTATGTTGCATTGTATTTTGTGTTTGATTTGATGTAAAGCACTTTGAAATGCCTTGCTGCTGAAATGTGCTATACAAATAAAGTTTGATTGATTGATTGATTGACTGTGTTTATGACTGTTGGCTGCCAGTCATAAAAAAATTCATTAGCCTAATTGTAAATACTTTAAATAATTGAAATAACATGCACTCTTTCTGCAGACAACATGCACAGCACACATGACGCTGACACAAAGCATTAAATGATAATCTATCTATACCTTTAAAAATTACAATATAGAAATACTATGCAGTAATCATAGGTGAGAAATGTTTTACTAAAGACAAGGAAGTAGGAGGAATTAAAAGGCTGGTTACTGAACACCAGAACAGTCATATATTGAAACACAGGCAGAATTTTAACCAGTGACCTTTTTAAAGGTGACTGGAATATTTTAATTAAGTCAAAATTGAAGATGAATAACTATTATATGCATAGATGTGTATATTACCATTATCATCAACCTGACATGTCCAGTTGATAGACATCAAGTCAAAACATCCACAAGACATGTAAGGTCTCCTTTTACAGAAATGCCCGTCTCCATTTACTCTTATTATATTGTATTCATATTGTGCACTAAGACAAGACGTCTCCTCATTGCAGACATGGAGATTTCAATGGGTTGAGTCATTTTGAGTTTCTGATCCTTGTAACTACTTGGAAGCCTCTTGCCACTCAGCATAAAGTCGACATTCATCCACGGAGTGTTTGTTTTAGACTAGACTGTCGCTCAGTGGCGAGGCATTTCCCTCTGCTGTCTTGAAAATGTGCAAAGACATTCAACCTCCCTCTCTTCTTTTGACTCGGTAAAATAACAAATGTCCCAATGTTTTCCCTCTAAACGTCCTGGGGCTGCATACTCAATTGAGTTGACGTTTCCTGCATTGCTGACGAGTTTTGCTTTTTCGTCATAGTTGCATTTAGCAGTAGGAGAGACTGAAACCCCAGAGCCCTGACACTGGATTTGGAAATCTAAAGTTACCCTGTTGTTCAGCATATACAACTCTGTAGCTTTATATAATTATATATCCATGTTGGTATTTACTTGTTGTGTCAGTCAGTTGTCCCTCCTGCTTGTGTTTGCATGTTCTCCATGTTGACATTGGGACTCTTGTAGTCACCTGTCTTCAAGTGTTTGTGCCATTTTCTATGTAATCACTCTCCCTGTATACTCAGCATGTCCCTCCATGTCTAATACATTATAACTGAATCTTCCTTTGCCTTTTTATAAATTTTTCATTATGTGTGGATTGTCAGTTTGTGGGGAATCTGGCCCAAACTCCAACTGATAACAACTGTGGGGTTGTACATGGGATGTTTTTTACCACAGGAGCAAAGTCAAATGTAACATCTGAGTCAGCCATTGCCTGTCTTCATTTTCATGTTGTTTGTTAAAGATTGTGAAGTAAAGCCTGGATGTCATTACTGTTGTTGATCTTCAACCTCTACTGACAAGGGGAAGGACAAGCTTAAATTTTGCAGCTCACGCAACATGGGATAAGCTAGTAAACTTCCCACCACTTCAAGAGTTTACCTGAGATTTTTGTGCAGATAAAAGTTAAATTAATTCCCAAGCCCACAAACTCAAATGTGTGTTTTTTGGCGCAGGTAATATTGACTGCAGCAGCAGCTCTTATCACTTTTTTTTTTCCTGTTTTTGTACAAAGTTGTTAAAAAGGCTTTTTCCATCTCATGAATAGAAAAACTAATCAAATAGCAAAAAATAGTGCATTCAAAAAATGCATTTTGAATAAGAGAGAATGGTACAAAATATAATGAAGAGACAAGGATTGGTTTATTAAGTTTGAAAGCAGGACTGATTGTGATTTAGGGAATGCAAATTTGTACATCTGTTCTCCTGAACCAGTCTAAGAATACTTTTCTTTTTAAAAAAAAAATTTTAGCCAATGTGGAGCTATGAAAGTTTTTTAATGTGAAGTTTCACAGAACACCCCACGTTGTAATAAAGCTGGCTCTAATAAGGACTGAGGAGTGAATGCTAGGAGATCTCCTGCAGAGAGGTTCAATAGTTACAAGCCCTACAATATGGCAATTAACTACACTGAAGATTAAAGCTCTCATCAAAGCTTACTGGGCTCTAAGTAGCAGACAAATCTCATCATAACTTGTTGGGAGGAGATGGTGTAAATCAGGCCTTCATGGGCATAATGCTGCAAAGAAGCAACCACAATCAGAAGAAAGGAAACCAGGGCTTTATGTTCTATAAATGAGAAAGTAAGAAAGCACAAAAGTACATATATAGATGAATAAAGTTTCAATCATCCAACTCTAATGCTTAGCAAAAGAATCACTCTCTTATTAATAAATACTATGTGTGATTTAATAATAATATTAGGTGCTGTTTTATTTATTTTTGCTCCATTCCACTCATTTGTTTCAGATTTCCCTAAATTGCATGAAGGTGACCCATATTTCAGTAAATTCAGTCAATTGTGTTATCATAGTTACAAATCATAACTATCCAGAAGTACAGCACAGCATCCAAAAGCAGAGGGAGCAATTGTCCGAAGGATCTGGAGTTACCCGGCCAGTATCCTGACTTAAAATCATTGAGAAAAAAAATAAATAAATAAAGTGATGGCAGGGTCAGGTTCCTGTCTCAAAGGCTTGGGGTTCATCACCAAAGATTTATTATCAATTTATCAGTGGAAACATGAAAGAATTTGCTGAAGAATCTTTGGAAAAGTTTGATTGTTGGAATACTTGTAACATGTTCTGATATATTTGTTGTCAAATGGAGTCAAACAAATAAACTGTATGTATCAATGTATTTTTTTTATTGTACCTTGTAGTTTACAGCCACCTAAGTCAAGCAAACTGAATATGGAAAAAACAAAAAACAAAACAAAACAAAAAAAACATCCAGATTTATGGAACTCCCTGTGTGCATGAAACCAAGACCATTTGCTTTACTTGTCCCAATCAATGTGAAATTGAGTGCACACTCCTCCCTTGACACTCCTCCATTAACAAATGCAAATCGATCCAAATAAGCTCTCTATGTGTGATTCTCCTCACTACATAGTCTAAAGTCCTTAATGTGTCAGTTGGAGATGCTTCTAAAACGGGGTTTTTACTCAACATTCATTTATGTTTTATTTGTAAACCCCGACATCAATAAGTGATGTCCATCACTTCTATGCATCACAAACACACAGTGATTTGTAAATGAATGCAGATGTGCTCTGAGGATAGATTGCAGCTGCAGTTATTACATTTTATACATGTGTTTATTCACAAAATTGCTGTTTGGTGAACTGGTGCACTCAGGGGCTTTTCTGAACTTTTGAACTTCAGAATTTCAGCCAGCAAATACAGGAAGCCACTCAGTTTGAGTATTTACTGAGAAAAAAATCCCAAAACCAAGATGATATCTTCATTGTCCTGACAATAAGATCTTCGTTCTGCTCTTGTAACGATGTAGCAATTTAATTCCAGTCAGAACAATGAGGTCACGAGTCACACTATGGTTAATAATGGGAATCGGAGGCCAGGCTAGGCTTTGTTCTCCGTCATTTTGACCAACAGCATTTTAAAAAATTCGGTCATGTACTTTTTTTCCCCCGTCAAATTATAATCACATTAACATCAGCATTTTTATTAGGTTTAGTTAATATTTACCTAGTTGAACGTGAACCCAGATCCCATCACACCTGTACCAGATAAAAGCATCTAACTTTTTCTCCGCAGAGACAAAAACCACTGACAGTGGCCCCAATAACTTATAATAAATCAAATTAATGACTCCGCTTAAATTACCAGCACTTCACCTGCTGCGGTCTGAATGCACAGCCTCACTAATTCCTCCCGGTCACATCTGCAGAGAGCTGGTTCATCAATCAGTTGGATCTGTCTGATAAAACCAATCAATTGAACCCTGCAAGCGGGGTTCAATTGTGCGGTCCGGACCTGCGCTTTTACGAGTATTTTTTGCGTGGTTTCGCTTCCCCGAAACGGACATATGCTACATCTGCCGCTCTTCTTCTGGGCCGGGAGGATAATGACTTCCAGCGCCATTTGTTAAAACCGCAGGATGAGTTAAGTTTAAATCCTCGAAGCGGTGGAGCCACGTCTGCATTGGTTGTGCATCGCATTGAGTAATGTTACGGTCTAATTAACTTCTGCACCTTTGTTTATTTCCTCAAGATAAACTGGCGGCTCCTCTGTTTAGACTATTAATGGATTAGCTCAACAATGCATTGTCTTTAGTTTTCTCTGTTCTGTATGTAATGGAGACCTGAATTAAAGGCGCCATTTCTACCAAAGGTTTGGAATGCGTTTCCTAACCCAGACGTTCCAAAGTGTCCGGTCCATAACTCTTCAACACGCTGTCAGCTCCCGGTGAGAAAGACTCATTTAGTTCAGTGTCCATGAGATGATATGCAGAAAGGATTTTTTTTATTGTTGGATTTTAGTTGCCTCTGCGATGAACTCTTTGCGTAATGTCTGTTATGCCTGCCCATGTCAAGGGTGTGAATTATAACCTGCCAAATGACCGACGGGTTTCATATTTTCGTTTAAGAAAATAACCAGTCAAATACAGAAAATATTCTGATAACGCAACCTTTGATGGGAATACGATAAACTCGGCAGACATACAAATGAATTCATTCCACAAATCTGGCATTGCTTGAATTTGGCTGAACTCGACCGGTCTACCAGACTTCTTTAAAGCCTTCTGCAGTTAGGAACCCCAGCATGGCCAGTGGTGGCTAGAGGCAGCACACAGTTTTCTGCTGTTCACCACTTCAGATGGGTCAAAACACCAAGACCCTAAACAGATAAATACTTTATCTATGATAAGCAATGTGACAGTCTTGGACCAGAAAATTCCCCCAATCACTAGATAAAGACTGTTCACATTTAGAATACACTCCCATTCTACTACTAATAATAATAGTATAATGGAAGTTAAACCCATTGTGGGTAAAAGTACTTTATGCACAACCACTTAAAAACATTAATATGCAAATTTGCAAACATGACTGTCCATCATGTGTGTGAAGTGTAAAATGCTGGTTTTTCAATCAACAGATTCACTTCCGACTGACCCTTTAGGTGTCACCAGAGACACCAATAACCCTAGAAACATACGGAAGTCATGGAGATATATGGTCACTTAATTATTGCTATATTAAATTGTTTGTACGGGAAATGGCACATGCCATATTTTTATGAGTGTGTATCCTTTAAACAAGCAGGCTCTGGTCTGGTTGGTAGCTGGTTTTAATGTTTTCCACTTGTAGATTGGAAATGACAGATTCCAATTCTTTTAAAACCCTTTTTCAGAATATCTGTCAATCTATCTATCTTGCTCTCTCTATGTGTGTACATATTGTTTTGTTATCACTGGTGTTTCATGTTGTTATAGTATGAATATACATATTCTTAAATAAAGACTATTCAATTTATTTTTTAAAGTGAGATGCGACCCCCAATCACAGAGATAAACATCCTGACATTTCTGTTTTAACATTTTTTATTGATCTTATGCAGTATTTTAATTTTGTGAGAATTCTGAATTTGCAACATCTTCCATAATCAAAATTAGAAGAAATATAGGCTTAAGCTATTTTATTTAATGTGTAATATATTAGTATAACTTTCAAAGACAAAAATTGTAGAACTATTCAGAATTTTTGAATATACGTTAAGAATGATGGTAAGGGAAATTAAATTGCACAAAAGGCTAAATAAATATATTTTTCAAATAATGTGTAGAAACAGATTGATCGCATTATTCCAGCAACTCTTAAAGATGAACGAGTCTGTCTTGATGTTTAACATAAACATCATAGAAACCATGTTTATTTTCCAACAGTCTATGGTCAGAGAATGTGTATCATCAGAATGAAACTAAGTGTTAATTTAGCAGTAGTCATATACTCTCAGCAAAAACGTCATCTTTCTTTTTGAGTCTTTTTTTCCAATCTGTAAAGAAATGAAGCGAAGCGGATATATGTAATCACAGCCGTTTGTCTGTCTGCCTGACTAACTGTCAGCAGGGTTGCACAAATTCCATCAAGCCACAACTCGTGAAACATAGAGAAGTGGAGGACAGGCAAAATAAAAAAAATATATAGATAGATATTTTACTGGGCCTGATGATTGTTTTGCAACTTCAAAACAATGTCTGTCCAGTAAATGAGCTGTATTCATATTTATAATTTTGGTCTTGCTCTTTTCTGCACCAGTAAGTATGTGACCCTATCAAGATATATTTCAATTTTTGTTTTACTATATTGCCTAAAAATAATAAGATTTAACACCGTTTCCACTGTGAATATTAATGCGTATTAATGGATATTTGGTGTTTGAACCATTGAAATAGGCAGCTACAAGCAAATACCAGGCCACAGCAGACAAGTGATTCCAACTTCAGTCTTTGAGGGCCGGTGTCATAAAACTTCTAGACATGTCTCTGAATCCAATGATCTTCCCTCCTTACACAGTCCAGTTCTCCTGTCCTACAAATGGCCGATTCAGGTTTGCTGAAGCAGAGACACATCTAAAAGTTGGAGATCACTGGACCTCAAGAACTGAAGTTTGACGCCTGTGTCTTAGAAGGACAGAGTTTAAGATTGGGGACAAACATAAGTGGAATTCTGTCTCCAAAGGTCAGCCAGTACTCTTCAGAGATTCTGCTGTTAACATAGAAATTTATTGTAGACATTATATACTACTGCTTTCAGTGCTCCAGTTATCATGTGATGTATCTTCTGAACATGCCCGGAACCTACAAGCAACCGATTTCAGCTACTTTCTTACTGATGTGCTGCTCACACTAAACTTCTTGTGGTGTGTGTGCAGGGGTGAGTGTGTGAGACACTCTCAGAGGAGGTACATTCTGAAAAGAACAGCAAATATTCACGCTGTTAAAATCCCCTCAATATTTTAGGAATTCAGCACTAAATGTTTCCCTTTGGATTTTGCTTTTTCTAAAGCAAAAAAAGAAAGAAAAATAATAAGAATTAAATAAAAAAAATCAATAAACTAAATCTCGTCTTGATCCTCTTGATCTTCCTCTGTAGTTTGATCTCCATGATGAATGTAAGTTTCTGCCCTCGATGTGGCTAACTTAGCCATTTAGTCCCCCATCAGTGAAGTGTTTTCAGTGATTGTCTTAATGTCCATCGCTCTCCTACCTACAGCTGACTGTTTCTGTTTTCACTCTTTCCCATCTTCATGTATTCTGCTTTTCATTCCTATAATGTGTGAATGACTTTATCAAGACACAACTGATGTAAAAAGGTTTTTTTATATTGCAACTGCAAATGTTTCATTTGTAAATGGTTATAGTGCAACTCACGGTCTGATAGGAAACATTAAGTACAGTGATATTGATGCACATGTCATGTTGAAATTGTACTGCTTCAAATCTAAATACCAAAAACATTAATATATTGAGGCATCGCATCTTCAAATGTGTAGATTTGCAATTACATATATGCATCAACGCACATTCAGGCAGGTAGTGAGAAGGGCTGTGCATGATGCAAAATCTATTCAAAATTGTTTATATGCAATTCACACTGAAAAATGCTTATCACTCAAATATCAGATGCCCAAATTTGGCATTATACAGCAAATATCGAGTAAGGTGAAAATTTGCAACTTTGTTGTTTTTTGTCATCTGCATATTGTTAGAGACTTCTCCAAGTGCACAATACAAAAAACAGAGGTGCATGTATAAAGTGCAACGTATCTATCACATATAACAAGTATTTTGTTTTGTTGTTTAAGAAGATGTCTTGAATGACTTGAGCTTATTTGAAAACTAGTTTCAACTGAAAACACTAATTGGGTTAAATGTGATTACCGTAATTAATTATGGAAATAATTGTTAATGGCAGTGTACATAAAAATGCCATTTGCTTACAAAAACAAAACTCACAGAGCAGTAATTAAGCCAAATATATATATATATATATATATATATATATATATATATATATATATATATATATATATATATATATATATATATATATATATATATATATATATATATATCTTCACCTGGTTCAGATACTATTATGGATCTTTTGCTTTCTAAATATCAAAATATAAAAAATAAAAGTCAACAGATCAGCTCTATACTGCACTGATATTAAGTCAAGTCAAGAAAGGGCTGAGCCTCTCAGATATTGATGCTACGAGGATAATTTTAGCCGGAGACGCAGCATTTGCTATAATTGATTAAGTGCATTATTGCATTTTAGATTAAATAAAAATCTGTTACAAAGTTTAATGTTTAATATGCTTACTAAGCTCCAGTTCTTTTTGCTTCCACCAAGACAAACTCTCAGTTGACAAACTCTAGCAGCCAATTACTATAATGTAAGTGCCACGTTTAAAACTCCAGAGTTTTTTTGGACTGGTCAAATAACAGTAAAACAATGCACTTCAACAGGAATGAAAAGTCAATTTCACATGAGAATACCCCAACATGACTGTCTGTCTTCAAAGAGTTTATTTCAAAATCCCTTGTGACAGAATTTACGTATGTCATGTCCAGCTTCAAGCTGTGCTCACAGCTAATTATTTATCCATCAATGCCACTTCTAACTTAGATATTTAACACTGTTGACCTTTTAATATCCCCAGGTGGTGTCAATAAATCTCATTGTGGAAGTTGAGATTAACTCCAATTTTTCAGCTGCTGGTTTGGATGAGAAATCCTTTGATTAGGATTGTGAGTCATTCATAAGCACCACTGTGTTCAAACTACTACTGAGGCATCCGTTTTGAAAAAACACTGGGGTAAATAATGTATGTGTGGTCAAATGGTGCCCATACATAAAAACAGAATAAAAAACAAAAAGTGAATGAGATGCTTAAGTACATGTCCTTAACTTGGGTCTTGGCTGTTGGGAAACCAGTTACAACTGGCTCTAACACCATCCATGATTAAGGACTGCAACCTCTTTTGTGGAAAAGCCCAATGTTTGCTACATTCCTTTATTATTACAGAACTATTATGGAAAATTCACTTTTTTGCATGTTTTTGTACCATTTTTTTCTGTACTGCTTCTAGTAACAATCCAAACACTAAAACGAATCATCCAGCTATTTTCTGACAGCTAGTAAATGTATTATGGTGTCTGGAAAACAAGCCATTTCAAAAACGTCCTGACATTGACATTACAATCGGCAGGAGGAGGACAACAGTTAGCTCGAGGTGATGACTTGGCCTCCAAATTCTCCAATTTTAGATCCAATTGTGCATGTATGGTGTGTGTTGGAGAAACGGGTCCAATTCCTGGAGCTCCACCACACCACTTCCAGAACTTTAAAAAATCTTCAAACATCTCATTGTCAGATACTGCTATAAACATTCATGGGTCTAGCAGAATCCATGTGTTGATGCATCAGGGTTGTTTTCAAAGCAAAATAAGGACCAACTCTCTGTTAAGCTATAGAAAACCTGTTTGGTGTGTAAACATAATGTTCTAATGCAGTGGTTCCAAAGTGTGGGGTGCATCCCTTAGGGGCACAGAGGGTGTGGAAAGTTGTATGGATGAAAAAAAAAAAAAAAAAAAAAGAAAACAGTTACACAAACAAAAGTGTTTCACTGTAAAGATAGTTTATAGTGTGTTTTGTTGAAACCTGCAGTGTGAAGTAAACTTCAGTGGAGTTTGAAAACAAAATATATGTACAGGCTTATGTCTGGTTGAACGACGTGTGCCCAGTTTATTCTCTTTTCTTTTTTAAGGGGGGATTTTATTGTAATCCACAGGGGGGGCAGAAAATCGTTGGGAACCACGATTATGTTATTTTTGCTGACAGGATGCTGTTCTTCTGAAAAATGTCTGGAAATATCCGATATACAAATATTTCATAGAGGAATGCAGAATTACTAACATACAAAGGCTGACTGAGGCCAAGACAATGAGCCTCAGTCAGCCTTTGCATATGTTTCAAACATTTATTTCTGTTTTCCTTTTAAATTTCCATTAATGGTGACTTGATGAAGCCAGCTCAGGTTGCCTTTACTGCTACTAACATTCAAAACATTCCTACTTCCTCTAAAGATAGCACATGAATCATATTTTGCCTAATTTTTCATTTTGTCCAGCCTTTTTATTTTTTATGCCCCTTAAAACAAAACTGAAAGCCCATTAGCATTCATTGGGAGGGAAAAATATGTTAATGGCATTTTAATGGTCCAAATGCAAACCTTCTCTGTCATCACTTACCCTGTCCTCTGTCTGTGTTTTCATCTGTCCTCTTGTTTCTCTGTGCATAAGCTGTTCCTAGGCTGCAGACTGGGGGCAGTGAATATGTAGCCTTCAGGCAGAAACCGCCCGAAAATGTGAGGACTTAACAAACAGACTTATCAGATTACATCACTCTGTTTTCCCACCCCAGAGTGTCAGTGAACTAATGCTGTTTGCGTGTGTGTGTGTGTGTGTTTTAACAAGACCTCCTCTGAAACACATAAATATCCTCATATACAAAGCAAATTATATACAGCCAGTATTCCAACAAATAACTTCCTCATAACTGTGTGTAGTTCTGCATTTTTGACACAAAACCAATTCTGTTTTTTTTTTGTTTGTTTGTTTGTTTGTTTTCCAAATCTGGTAATATTGACAAAGCGTTTTGTTGTCAGTGCACACCTGAAACAGTCTGATTGTTTACCAACACTGGATTAAAATATGCATCTGTCTGTATAGTGTAAATATGCAAACATCTTTCCTTATTCACTACTTGGTCTTTTCATTTTTGCCTACAAATGAGAAGAAAAAAATAAATCAAAATACCAACTTGCATCCCTTTTTTCAATTGTGACATTGCAGTGATAATGATGGTAAATATTAGATAAGTAAAATGTACTGATGGATGTAACTCATGGACTAGTGACGTGTCCAGGATATGTCCTGCCTTCCAACCAGCATCAACTGGAGATGGGCACCGGCTCCCCTGTCACCTCTGGAAAAGGAGATATTGACAGTGGGTGGATGGATGGATGATGAATGATGGATGGAAGCATGCATTTTAATCTGAAGTGTCAATCAAGCTAGACAGGATGTGCACTGACAGCTACATGCTCTCATGATATATTAGAGACAAAGTTGGGCGTGGTCCACATACAAATGAAGAATTGTAATTTTCCAGTCAGACCAACTACACACACCACTAACCCAACCCTAACCCATACAGCAGTTGTTGAGATCACAGAGGACACAGCGATAATAGAATAGTTTGTGTTAAAAATAATGTTTTCCGACATATATCCCACACACAGTCCTGGACTTCTACACTATTTGTACACAGAAAGGCGTTTTGGTTTATAGCTTACTTATGAAAGTTTTGGATTATTATTACACGGTTTCTTGTTACCTACAAGTACCAGGGCAGTGTTGCTTCACAAAAAACGAAAAACTGAAAATGGAATCATAAATGCTCGACTGACATTTATGAAATCAGTCTTGCACGTAGTATTGAAGGGGACATGTCCGTGCAGCATAGAAAGATAATCTTAATGAATTCAACACAATTTCTGACTCATTACAATGTCGAGGTTAAGTAAACAATGCATGACGACAACAAAGCTGCATCTTTTTAACCCTGAAAAATTACTTAATTGCATGTGGGAAAATTCCCATTTTGATAGAGCGATAGATGCAGTCAGTAAAATTATCAGTAGTTATCCAGTATACAATCCAAAAAGGTGTTTCAGATTATTTTTTTGATTAAATGATGTGTAGCTGTTTCAGCAAACCAAAAACGATTTGTTTCAGCAAAATGTTAAAGGTTCACAAGCTGAATCAGTTCATGCTGCTGTTCTCCACCGAAGACTTTGACAAACTTCTCCAGACAATCAAAGTGATAGAAATGAACATTCTCTGAGTTGAAGTAAATGTAGAGGAAAACGCTGAACATGGAAATAAGACAACCTTACCAAAACATGGAAGGGACTGACACACAGCACCACAGGAGACCGCCCTGAAAATAAACCCCATCCTTCAGATTTGGAAGATATTTAACACGTAAACCAGCCTGACCAGCAGAGAAACGGAGGAAAAAAGCAGCCATAACAAATGACATCAAAGTTAAATCACAAGAATTTCACTGAAGAACAAGTCCGTTGCACCTCAACAAGAATCTATGAGTGACTCATCAACTTTAAACACCAAGTGCCTTTCTATTGAGATGTGCTATGCAAATACATTTGACTCCAGCTCATGTTGGATCTTCTTGCTATTTTGGCTATTCCAACCTAAGAACTGTTTACTGTTTTCTTCCAACAAAATGTCATACTCTGAACCTGTTTTCGATGGAATTTTTGCTGACAGGATGCTGTTCTTCTGAGAAATGTCTGGAAATATCCGATATACAAATATTTCATAGAGGAATGCAGAATTACTAACATACAGAATTTACTGGACTGCTGGTAGAAAACAACTGGTTGCCAATATCCATATTATCCAGATAAAACAGCTGTTTGACCACCTGTTCAGAACCTGCAATTATTAATCAGAATTAATCAAGAAATACTAAATATTTTTTTCCTAAAGTACCATGACAGAATTTGTTGGTTTTGTATAATCAGCTGGAGTGATAGGCATTTTTTGGACAGTATATAAGTACTTACAAGCAACCTTCAAGTTATTTGAACCTGAATTAGTTTCTCTTCAAAGAAGCTCTGCATTTTCATACCTCTTTGAAAGAGTAAAAAAAAAATAATTAGTTACTTAAATGTTGTGAGTGAAAAATTAAAAAGGTAAAACCTGCTGTGTTTCACTTTGACTCAATTAAAAAAAGTTTTTTTTTTTTTTTTTTTTTTTTACAACTGGCTGACAAAGAAGGGAAATTGGAAACCTAAAATAAAAAGCACCACCGGAAGATTTATCTGGGAAATGACTGTCTGTTCCAGTTTGATTGTTCTTGACTAAGTATGTATCTATCCATGCAAATGTAATCATTTCTCAGCTTGGGATAATCCTACAATCCAAACAAGAATTAATTCTTACAGAAACATCTCTCCAGTTTAGTCGAGCAAAGCTGCTTCGATGTGCTCCGACTTCATTGTTTCTTTACTTGAAGTTAGTAAGGTCTTTCTGTCTTCAGAACGTCTTTTATGTGGCTTTATAAATTTGCCTACTTGAGTGTCTGCTTGCTGCTGCCAACTAACATGCATATTATTACATGACATTACATACAGTAAGAAATGAAAATATTTGAGGCAAATCTTACAGATACAAAAAGACAGAAGACATACTGGAGCTCTAAAAAGTATACAGAACACTTTTGAGAGCCAAACTGGTACTATCAAATACCAGCTTACAGTAAAGCTCGTATTTCATCAGCTTTACAGGACACATGTCATGTGTCCTGCAAATCACATTAGTTCTTGCAGCCAAGCCGAGTGATTGTGCATTGATCACTAAGAGTTTCAATGTGAATTTGAGCAGCCAGTCAGTCTCATCCAACATCAGTGTCTGACCACATGAATGTGCTGCTTGAGCAATAGTTTAAACCCCCTAAAAAAAACACAGTTTCAAAAGCCATTACAAAAATTTTAAAACTGGTGTTACTGCAAAGGGCAGGCTGATGTCATGCACAAAAATTTAAAGATTTTAATAGACAGCTGCTAATAAGGAGAGAAGAGATCACAGGTGAGGATGGTTACCTTCAGGAGTCGTTGGAACTTATATTTTTAAACTAAGCTTGAACAACAACTTTTGGCATACAAGAGACAAAATGTGGCCTCTCAATTATCAAAAATTAAACCCAATTATCACTTGCTCCTTTATACGGACTACTATAAATATAGAGTTTGAGAAAACACTCCTCAATACTTTATTTTAGAATCACTAGTAAAATTTGCCTTTGTCTAGTCGACATTCAGATTGCTCTGTTTTATTAAGTCTTATGTGCCATATGTATGTCGTCTGACTGTGAGGACAATACAAACTTACTTTTGAAGAGCATCTATCTTGTCAGCTTTGATTCCTCTGAGCAGCTCTTCAAGCAGGTCCGAGCTCTCAGGTGGAGGAGCAGTTGGACGTTTCGAAGAAGTGTGGATGAACCAGCCAACGAGGATACCAAGGACAAAAATTCCCACGCCGGCAAGGAAGTATCTATGGACAAAATCGGAGAAAGGTTTCAGTATAACACAGCAAAGAGGAACAGAAAACTGTTCCAGGTAAGCTGACATGATACGAACGATAAGACCAAGAGAAAAGAAGACAAAACTCTAATCAGAGTATAATGATAATACTCAGATGAATAGTCTTTCAAAAGGGATTGTAATGAATGCATTATCAGGAGTCATTTAGAAAAGTCATATCGCATGCAGAAAAGTTAGCATTGTACTTCTACTATTGGAGTTGATATAGACTTAACATCTGCTGACATCTGAATTGAAGATACATTTCAACAGATTATTATTTATGCCTACAAACAGACTGAAAATATTCCATAAAAAGCTAAATTATTTGCATGATTTTTGTATTAACCTGAAAAGCTGTGTTAGCATGGTATGAGATGAGGTAACATTTTACCGGTTGTGTTTTCCATAAATGCACCATAATACAGAAAAGCTGTTCTGTAACTACCTGACTATGAAACAGTGAAGTCGCCTTTGACCTTTGTGGCCAGTCGTCCTGGTGAAGTGAGAGATGTAGTTGGGATCCTCTTGGAGTCTTTCAAAGCGTCCATGAGGTGAAACTGAGACAGAATTCTGGATGGGTTCCATGAACTCAGGGTCAGGGTCAGGGCCAGGGTCTGAACAGCCTAGAGGTCACAGTTCACAAAATGTCTTTTTTTTTTTTTTTTACGTTAACATTTCCATTTCTAAATAAACAGAAAAGAGAAGAGACAAAAACAGCTGAACAAAAAAGAACAATAAGTCAAATGCTGTTATTCAGGGATGATGAATTATTACTGATTGAACAGGGAAAATAAAAATTAAAAAGTATACAGAAATATACAGTTCGTAGCTCAGAATAATGTTTGAAGGACTGAGGAAATGAAATCTTGTTGGGTTCAATCAATCCTGACAAGTATTAAAACAAAGACAATGAATGAAAAAAAAATATAACAAATTAAAATTAAATTTACATTTTGTTCAGACAAGTAGATAATAGTCCATTAATGATAGTTAAAAAAAAACAAAAATCAAAAAGAGATGTAGTAAATTTAATAGTTTTAAATTTCTAATAAATGGTCTTCCAACTGTTGCAGCTTTTGTCAGAGGAAAAAAAAATGTGACTCATTGTTTGTTTTGAGATCCTGATACATATTTTCAGAAAATATTTTCCTCAGCCTAATCAAAAGAATGTGGGATCTGTGCTACAGCTCTGTACCAACTGCAACAGAAAACTGAATCATATTTGCATTATAAAAAATCATAAATCTTACTCATCAATGGGTGATGCATATTGCATGAGGTTCAGCCCAGCCTTATTACACATCTCAACAGCAAACAGTAGAGCACAGAAAATAACTTAGGTTTGGTGAATTATGATGATTATTTCATTTTCCCAATAATTGTCTGACGATGTGCACTTTGTGAATTCTCAGTGCAGTGAAAGGTTTTCATAAATGATTCATACACTCAGTTTTATTAATCTGACTTCACTTGGAACATTTATTAACTAAATGTAAACTGAAAGATTCACAAGAGCTCAGCCTGATTAGGCAACAAACCATAATTATAACAGAAAGATGGCAGTAATGTCTGACCTGATCTCTGGCAGTCGCCATGCTGCATCTGCGTGCGCTCGCTGCTTGGCCCTGCTTCCTGCAGCTCCTCCTTGTCCAGGTCCCAGTCGAGTTCCAGGGATCCAGAGCAGCGCAGAACCTCTCCATCCAGTGGCCCAGCCTGGGCATCACACACCTTCCTGTAGGCCATGAAGTCACCTGGAGCATAAAGAGACAAAAACAGACATTTATTGTAGCTTTTCTGGAAACTCATGCTATGGTCACACTGCAGGCTTTGATGCTCGATTCAATTTTTTTGTTTACTTGGACTCATTTTGCGTGGTAATTTACATTTCCAATTATATGTCATCTCCTGAGTGAACTGCAAAAACAACCTCAAAGTGTCTCGCATGCACAGTAGAGGGCACAATAATGTTATATGTAGCAAGAGTGCTCAGTGGAATGAAACGTGGATGCTAATGGTGGACCATGATTTGGGATTTTAAAGTTGTTATCCAACCACAGCTAACATAGTAACAACTTAATCAACATGATCTGCCATGGTTGTTGTTTTTCCTTCTGCTTCCTGTATGAGGTGCAGAACAGTGAGGTTTGTTGCGTTTCATTGACGTTCAGGCCAGATGAAGATGACCTGGCCGTACAGACACAGGTCACTTTAGAAATCACATATCCAAGTGGCCTGACCTGCATTTGAAAAATGGGATTTGTGTTGTTCAGACTGTCATGTTAAAAAACAGGTACAGGTCACATTAAAGCAAAACATATTGGATTTGGGTCACTTCAGGCTGCAGTGTGAATGTTTTAAGAAAACATTGCAGCTTGTCCATTCTTCAGCTGTAGAACAAAATTATGATGAGGATTTCTTCTGAGTTAATGCTGGCCTGAAAATGATTAACATTTTAGAATTTCCATTGGTCCAATTCACCATAAAGCAAATGGCTGATCAGTCTTGATCATGGTGGACCATTGAACTACTGCAAAACAACACTCTGCACAACACGGCATCTATTGTCAAGTCTGTTCATAGACCAGTTGCCAAAACTATATTCGTATTTATCTTCAAATGGAGATCCATGTCATTCATAACCCATATGCTATAGTCAGCCCAGTCCTTTAGCTATAACAGCTTCAAAAAATGGGCCACACCCACCTAATTAGAAACACATAAAATAAAAACTCTATTATTCTTCCTTCACCATCTTTTACACTTAACATATTGTATTTAAGCAAGTTCCCATCTCCTGACAACCATCAAACTCTCCTCTGTTGGACTGTCAGACAGACGTCTGCTGCGTCCCTCCAGAGAACACATTTCCACTGCTCTATATCCCAGTGGTGGTGTGCTGTATAGCACTGCATTCAAAGTTCTGCATTGCTCTCCATGATGCAAGGCTTGCATGCAGCTGTTCGGCCATGAAACTCCCTACACACAGTATTGACTATGCAGAAAGTTGGCATCCTGAGTGCGTTGGGCAACTCAGCATCTCCTGACACAGCTTGGGATTTTCTGTGGCCTTGTTGCCATCATCGCTCTCCTTCCCAGTTGTTTCCCCTCATGAAAGGAAGCTATATTTACCAATGTTTAACTGAAAATATGTTGTACTGTTTTGTTTTCCAAATACATTTTCTAGTATGTTATACTAGAAAATGTATATAATGTATAATTCCATACATTGTAATATATTAAATACAACTACATGTTTACATATCCCAAAATATAAATAATTTTGTATACTAACTACCAACATTTATTACAATCTATATGGGGAAATGTTTGGTAATATATGAATATATATATATGAGCAGTATATATGCATGTTTTATATTTATTTATAAACAGATATACTGCGACAGACTGGCAACCTGTCCACGGTGAACCCCGCCTCTCACCTGGAACGTTAGCTGGGGATAGGCACCAGCAACCCTCCCGACCACATTAGGGACAAAGGGTGAATAGAAAATGGATGGATGGATGGATATACACATATAGGGTCTATACCAATATATTGGAAAATATAAATACTAAATCTCATATATGAGAATATATTGTTCAATTTATTGAATGATATCTTCCAATATACTGCATCGTATCTACGATCTATTTTTGTTTCGTGAGGCTCTACTTTGTTGTAACACCACTAACAGTTGACTGTAGGGTATTTGGTTGTTAGAAAACATGGTGGCATCCGATTATGGTACCATGCTGGAATTCACTCTTACTGTTACTCTTACTTAAGTTGTGTTTGGCTAAAGGATGTAGATAAATACTTAGCAAAGTGGCAGACATTAAGGAAAGTCCTGTTTGTGTTTTGACCCCAGGTACTGGGTCATTAAGGATTTTGTTGAAGCTTTTCATGACTGACATGTACAAACACAATGTGTGTCTCTGCCAGGCCAGAGCTGCATAAAACCTTCCAGCATATGTCTTACTATGTCTTTAAGCTTAATTGTGCGTTTTACGTCATCCGTCGTAAAGCAGACTATAAAAGGGTAATTATATTCACTAACTATAAAACAAAGTGGCGTAAAGAAAAGCTTCTTCTATTTAAACTTAAAGAGAATGGCTTCGTAATTTTCACTCCAGCACAGAGATATCGACACCAATGTTCTTGTTATGAACATTTCTTCTGAGGCTTTGTTGAATTAAAACAAACACAAAACTGCACAGCAACTGTGATTGATACCAATGTCTGTTTTGGTTTGTAGTGGTTGCTTCAGATGTGCAACTGCTAAATCACTCCTATATCTGGGAGAAAGAACTGAAAAAGCAAAGGTAAAATCCTGTAGAGAAGGGTGGACAGAGTAAGGTAAGGAGAAAAACACACATCATGAGAGACAAAGACAAAGCAAACAGATGGAAACAGGAAGGCAGAAGAGACAAGGCAGAGAGTTTATAGATGAATGAGAGAGGGTAAAACGCAGAGAGCGGAGGTCTGGGAGTTCCCTGGCATCAATCTTCAATGCTCCACCACACTTTCATTACTTCTAGCTCAATGCAGATGAAGGCTCCTCTCACTAAAATGGAACAATAGTTCAGTGCAGCACTGACCTCATGTTACAAGCCCCACACAGTGCAGAAAGCATCACCTTACTCCTCTCACAGCCTGGGAGAACAAAGCCAGTTAAAACGTTTTTACCATTATTGTCTGTGTTGTATGCTGACTTTGCAAGAGTTCAATGTTTTCCGATTCTCACATATACATAAAAAAAAAACTACTTAAGCTAGAAAGTGTGCATTTCCTATGAAAATGCAAGTGTGAATGCTGCATACTTGATGCTGAATGCTTTTGGTGAAAATGGAAAAAAAAGACTTGCAGAAAGGTAAGGAATAGTCCATGCAGTGTGAAAAACCCAGGTAAAAGCCAAAATTAGCAAAAGAGCTAAAACTAGCAAAAAAACTAATTAAAGCATCTAGGGTACCACTAGTATGCTGGGTTACAGTAATTTATTTCATGCAATGTTAAAAAAACAAACTCATGTAAAAGCTCAAATTTGAAAAGGACAGAAACGTTCCCCTATCCCTTCTGATAAAAAACCGTGAGTGAATTAAAATCATCCATGTTATGGTTCCTGAGATACCAACATTTGTGTGGAGGCATCGTTTAGCATGGTGACTACAAAAAACATGGCACTTGCATGTTTTTGTACATGCAGAACAAAAAAAGCAATGTCAAAAGCTCAAATTATTCACAGGTGTTAAAAATTCCAGGTGGGAAATTTTTACAAAGCCGAATTTTATAAAAAGTATGTAGGTTATGAATACCAAGAGATATAGCCGGCATTAGGAGAGCAAGCTGAATAATATAAAAGTTGAAAGGTGAAAATCCAGGAGAAGAAGCGAGGCAAAATTTACGGAGCAGAAAAGTGGAACTCAATATGCCTACAGCATTTACACTAATAAACATTATAGATACTTTCCTTCATTTTATTTAGAACTGACTTGGAAAATGACAAAAAGTCGTATATAGTGACATTGTGTCCAACTGATTTGAAAGAACATACATTCTCTGATTTTGATCTTCAATGGCAGAGAGCTCAGAAAATATTTGCTGTATCTTACAACGCCATGAAATCTTGCATGATGACAGAAATAAGAAAATTAATAAAGATTAGTAATAAGTTGGTTATGTTGCTTGTGCGTCAGATTCACCAGTGTTCCAGAAACATGAGCGTACAAAGGTTCCTGCAAACGCATCAACAGATGAAATCTTTGTGTAAAATTGCTTGGTCCCCTTATTACAGTGTTAAAAAACCATTTACCATTCAGTCTGTTGAAAGTGATTGTTTTTTCTCTGGGGGTTTTTTTATGCAAAAAAACAAAAAAACAAAAAAAAAAGTGACTAAATTGGCTAAAATTTATGTATTTAATTAATTGAAATGAACACATCAAAGTCCTGGCCTTAATTAATAATACATAAATAATAATGAGAAGAATGTAAATAAATAAGCAAGTTTGTAATAACTGCATTTATGTCTCACCCTAAATCAACCTTAATACACACCACACCTCTGAACTTAACCCTAAAACACAGAGTCCCCCATTTTAAGGGCAGGCCTTGGGTCCCTAAAGGCCTTTAGGCTTCCAGTAAATGTTCCAGAGAATATATTAAATAGGCAACATAAGCATTAAATAATAAATGTGTCTTTTTTGATCAGTAACCTCTCATTTTATCTCTGTTAGCTTCCAACAGAATGACAAGGTGGTGTGAAGCCTTTCTACTTTCCTCCTATTCATAAAGTGCCATCACACCAACATGCTGATTTTACAGTCAAAGAAATGTCCCTGATCAAGGCAGACATACAAAGCATGAAAGTAGGGGGATATTTTTTTTCCAACCATTTAATTTGACACAACCTCCTCAGCTGCTTTAGTTATGGAAGATGAAGCGTGCTGTCAATCATGGCTCTCCAACACCGAGGTACCAGCAGGGGCAATGGAGCACCGGAAATTATTCAAATTTCCTCATATAGATTTTCACATCATGAAGAAAACCTAAACAGATTAAATAGTAACCCCGACTGGTTTGTGTGTTTCACAGCAGAACTGTGAGAAAATATGAGTAACAGTAAAAAAAAAAGAAGCTACACAGGCTAATCTGGGTAGCACACTGTAATATAATGGAATGACAAAATGTATCCATGGATACTCTTTACATTTTGTGCTTGCTGGTTACAGTCAAGTACAATTGAGAAGCCAGGAATGCTTGTCTTAATTAAAGAATTGTGGAAATGCAAATGTATTCTCTGAAACATTTTTTAATGTCTTAATATTTTTATTTAGGGTTAATTTCTCACCAACCTGTAGAAAAACAAATCAATTGGATAAACTATTTGTTCCTGCTCCTGCTTTGATTCTTGATACATTCTCCACTCTGGACGTACCAGCCAGTCCATCAAAAGCTGCATTACCCAGAAGTCAGCAGGTGATGTAACCCATTACAGCCTAAGGTCATATCTACTAACCTATCAACAAATATGATATAAAATGCATACATGCTAAATAATTTAATAAGGACAAAGAACCAACTAATAGGCCAACTAACTGATACAACAGTTGTATCAACTAACTGATAAAGGGAAAGTTTGAAGGGTTTTCTGTGTGAGAGCAGGCATAGTTCCTTAAAGGGACAGAGTTATGTGTTTTCCAGCCACATATTCATTTTACAACACATTTGTTATATAAAAAAAATACTGTATATATCAAACATGACTTAAAATAAACTTGATTTCATGATTCAACACGTTCAAACTGAGCCTCTGTTTCATTAAGAAATTTTTGCTCTTTCTTACACTTCTCTTAGGTAAGAGCAACCTAAAGAGACCAATCAAGCCATCATATTTTTATCAAAAAAAAATGATAAATGGAAATGGAGCGATTCTCTAACAGACATTTAAAATACTGAAACTGGAACTCTTTAGATTCGCCTCAGCATCAACTGTCACAGTTTATGTCAGAAGTGTTAAAAACTTTGTTATGTTTTGGTAGACTGTAAAAATTCAAACAATGTATTTTAATTCATTGTTGCTGGGAAGTGAACACACTTTATGTTACAGTTATTAATTTTTCCAAAAAGTGGGGAAAAAAAGGTGTTTTGACTGTTTTACCAGACATTAAATACATTGAAAGGGCTGCAAAACGGTGGTTTCTGCAACCACAGCATCAACATCTGCATGTTGTCATGTAGCTTTGAGAGTCTGTTACAGGCTGCAGGGCCATAAGAGTAAAAACCTTTATTTTTATAGTCCTCATGAATTAAAGATGGCTCTCCCTAGGGTGTTAAAGGAAAGCAGGAGCTTTATGGATCTCTCTTTTTCTCCTCCGCATGAAATCTCCTGAATACCACAGGCCATGTCTCCGGATGTTAGACATGGAAAACAATAACAGGCAAACACTCTTATCTAGCTGTTGTTTTATTTTCTAATCCTCCATCTCAATACCAGTTTTCTTTGTCACCCCTCCTCCCCACCCTTGCCTGTCTGTTCCTGCCCCTGCTCCCATTCTTGCTACATTCACTCTGGAGGTTCAAGCCAGTCCATTAAAAACTGCATTACCCAGAAGTCAACAGGTTATGTACCCCATTACAGCTGAAGGTCAGGCTTTGTTGTTCTGTTATGGGAGGATTTTGGAAAACAGAGAGCAGAGGGTGAAATAATGACCAAGTTTCCCTGAAAACATTAAATTATACTCAGATTCTCTAACACATATAAAAAACACTTTTAAACTTTTTATTTTGTACAAATAATGGACATTATTATTTGTTACGCTGTTGGTAGCATTGTCGCCTTGCAGCAAAAAGCCCTGAGGTTTGAATCCTGCTCTGGGGATTTCCTGCATATTATCTGTGTGTAAGTGTTGGTTCTCTCAAGGTACTCCAGCTTCCTCCCACTTTCCTAAATATTTAGACAAATACTGCAATCGTTTTATTTAAATGCAACACTAAAGTCCTACTGTCAATTATTCAACTCAATAAAAATAATTCTTAATTGGCGCTTTCATCTACAAATCAGGTTTTACGTAATGCTGATGCAACGGTTTACTTGCATAAAAAGTGCTTGAGATTAGGGATGCTCCGATCAGTTTTTTTCCTGCCCATTCCGATACCAATCACCAATGAGGGCCGATCACTGCAGATCACCGATCACTACCGATCACCAATATTGGCTGTTAATTTTTTGTGTTAGGTGTAAATGTGATCTGCGACAGACTGGCGACCTGTCCAGGGTGTACCTCGCCTCTCGCCCGGAACGTTAGCTGGGGATAGACACCAGCAACCCTCCCGACCCCAGTAGGGACAAAGGGTGTATAGAAAATGGATGGATGGATGGAAATGTGATCTGGCAAAATTAAAAAAATAATCCGATAATACATTTACCTAATTTAGACATAAACATGGAAAATCCATGTAGGCACAATGCAGCAGCTACTCAGTCAAAAGAACTCAAAAACTTGCAATCAGTAAAATGATATTTACCAGTAAGGCGCATTGTACCCTAAATTACACATAAGACAGATAAATCTCAACACTGCCTATATCAAATAATGTCAAGAAAAAGCTAAACATTCATTCAAAGTCAAATGCAGATTGAGTCAAAATAAACAATACTTAGTTACTGAATCAAACCTTCTTGAGCGCATGGCCAACTCATTAACGTTGGTTCTGATTGACTGTTTCTGACTGAGAGGAGTAATTCTGCAGAACAAAGGGAGGAGGCAGAAGAGATTGATTATTTTCCCCAGATATTATCTGTCTTTGGACAGCGAAAGTTTTAATATACATGTAATATCTTGTTTTTGTTTGTCTAAGTTACATGCTGCAGCTGTAAGCATGTTCAGTGTGAGAGTTCGCTGTGGGTGGAGTTTGAACGGCTTTCCGTATGTGAAATATTACTACCAGTACCACAGCACGGCAGTTCAACAGTGAGAGCAGAACCAGCATCTTACACCACTAGCTCATTGACTTAATTCATACACTGCCTTTGCCTCACCCGCTGGTCTTCATGAGTATAACAGACTTGTTTTCGTACCTAGTGAAGAAGAGGCCATTAAGAGACTTGAGATGGTTTTTGAACGGTTGCGTAAACAGAACCTTAATCTGGCCCCCAAGAAGTGTCACTTTCTGCGCTACTCAGTCCACGTCTTGGGCCATGTCATTGAAATCACGGGGAGCCCAAGGCTGCACTGTGGTTGTTGAGCCAACACGTTCTCACAGTATACCAACAAATATTCTCGTGGGCACAGTGGTGACTCTGATGTGATGAATGGATTCTAATGAAGGTCATAAACCTGACTGATAAATCAATCACATTCTAGAAAAATGAAAAGCTGTGTACCCATGTTTTGCCATTGAGGAAATGCAGTGCAATCACAGTTCATATCTGAAGTCCAACACGCAACACATCACAGCTGAGAAGGTTTCAGATATTTCTGAGATGGCTGAGGCCCTGAAAGAATGTGGCTTACATGACTTAGATCTTGATTCTTGTGAGGTATCAGATGGCTGTAAAAGAGAAATATATAAGATTGCTTTGAAATAGTCTGACATCTTCTGAAAGCATAGACTACACTGTGGTGAAGTAAAGAACTTTGTCCCCAACATCCACCTTGTGGATGAGAGCTCTTTCAAACTTTCTTACAGACGTGTCCCGCCAGCTCATTAGCAAAGGTTGCAGATGACACTGAATGAAATGGAAGAGAAGTGCATTATCAGAAAGTCATGCAGTGAGTTTGCTTCACCAATTGTCTAAGTCTGGAAGAGCAATGGAGAAGTGCGCATCTGCACTGATTTCTGCTGGCTAAATGCATGAACAGTGAAGGATGCACAACCTCTTCCACATCAGGCAAATTGCCTTGCTGCTCTGGGAGCGAATGCACTGTTCAGCACTATGGACCTCACGCCTGGGTTCTACAATATTTCCCTGCACAAAGAGCACAAAAGGTTTCCTGCCTTTGCCACACCCATTGGCCTTCATGAGTATAACAGACTTCCTCAAGGACTTTGTAACACCCCCTCTAGCTTCATGTGCATGATGATGATGATGATTTTTGGAGATCAGACTTTCATGAGCTTGCTCTGTAATCTTGATGACTTGCTGGTTCTCGCACCTCATGAAGGAGAGGCCATTAAGGGGCTTGAGATGGTTTTTGAATGGTTGTGTAAAACAGTTCTTCAGAGAAATGAGCTGCTAGCAGCATTGCTAATTTATGGTCACTCCGTTACAAAACTTTTCAATCACGCTCCTGTTGCTTCCTGTGATTAAATTCACAATTATGATAATCTGTACTGAGCAGTTCTCTGATAGCAGACGGTGTGTCCGTAAACAAGTTTTACTAAATATTGCATTATAACTGAAAAGAGAGATGTAACTTCTATCGTGAATATAGACTAGCAAAAAACCCTACAAATTACAATGAGATACTGCTACTTCCGGTGGACGCCGGAAGTAAGACCCGTAATCGTTTCCCCAGTAAGCCTCCAAAGAATAAGGTGGATAGCATTTGCCAGTAAGACATTGAAAAAGGCTCAAAGTAAATATCCTGCTCACCGACCTGGAATTTTTGGCACTGAAATGGGCAGTCTGTGAGAAGTTCAGTCATTGGCTTTAAGGTCATGTTTTCACTGCTTGGACAGACAATAACCCACTGTCCCATATACCCATATGGTATATGCTTCATAAACTGAAGGTAGATACATGTGAGCAATGTTGGGTCGCAAAGCTAGCTGCCTATGAGTTTGACCTCAAGTATGTATGTGGCCCAAAAAATTTTGCATTTGCCCTTAGTCGAGAGCCTTTTGCTGGGAGAAGAATAAGTCAGTGTCTAATCAGTGAGCCATATAGATGTCTGCTAAAAGAATCTGAGAGTTTATCTGGAGGAGATATTCAACATGTTTTCAGGTGGTCAAACATTCATCAAGCTCTCCAGAAACCTTCACAGAGACACAACAGTACATGATGTAACAATTTATTCAGTCAGTACGTTGTCTGCAGCAGAGGTGTCAGCCCTCCTTGATTATCATAATAATTGGAATACAGCCACGAGAATCAGGTCTACAGTGTTGGTGAACCACATCCAGAGTGTGATGTCCACAGGTCAAGATTTACTGCCATCATTCTTCCAAGCAAGACCTTAAAGACAGGCAGTGAGAAGATGCTGACCTGGCAAGAGTAATATAATAATGTTGAGCAACATTGTAGACCATCAAGAAGGGAGAGACCTAAAGAAACTGAGAGTGGATCTGCTGAGTGCTTCAACTGGACGTTGGGCAATATGATTATAACTCTTCCACCACAAGCAAAATATGTTTGGCCTCAGATGCTACACACTTTGACATAGCACCATCCATGAGACTACTGGATTTCTACCCTTTTATCTAATGTTCGGCCGAGTTCCTAGCCTCCCTGCTGATGTCCTGTTCGAATCTGTTCTGAGAGACGACACCGAAATTTCATTCCCACATTTCATCAAGGAGCAGAGAAATTATCTTCATGAAGTCATGATCGTAGCAGAGAAACATTCAAATGACGAGCAAAAGTGGCAAGCCAACATATACAACAAGAGGGTCAAAGGGGTGCAGATTGAAATTGGTGACAGAGTTCTCGTGGCAAACAAGGCAGAGAGAGCACGCTGAAAGCTGGCAGACAGATGGGGAGAAGTGGTCTATACCGTAGTCAGAAGCAATCTTCAGACCCACAACTTTGAACTCCACCATCCCATCTCAGGCGAGGCAAAATGGTCCACTGTAATTTGTTTCTATGTGTAAACTTCCTGCCAGTCCTGCCTGATACTGGTGAAAGTGCCTCTCACAACATTTTTTTTATTTTTTATTTTTTGCTTTAGTTGGAAATGAAGCTGTGGATTTTTCTAGTGAGCAACTAATACAACCTGTCTCTCCTACTCACTCTTGTGCTTCAGTTGAGAATAAAGTCATGAAAAAGTCTTTCTCCAATGGAGAATGATGTGAGATGGATTCACAACATCTGCCCAAAGTTTTGGTACTCACATCTGCCATGAGGTGTCAATCCTTTTATCTGAAAACAGCATCTTGTATAGCCAACGCAAAATCCACATCAACACACACTCACTGGAGTAAACAGCTCCATCTTCCCATCCCTCCAACCCTAAACACCTTTCCTGTTTGATCTCCCACTCAGGCTCCTGCTTAATCCTCACTTGTCCCGAAGCTTCTACCAAATGAAATGCAAATAGCCCACCATAACCTGGGGCGTCATTTATCTAAATTAGTCTGTGGAGTGTTGATTCTCATGGGGCACCCATATGCTAGGGCAGTTAGCGTCATTAGATTCATTAGACCTTGTCAGGCCATTAATTAAACATCAAGCCTATCAGTTAGCCCAGGCTGAAAGAACCCATCCACTCTACAGTTTGGTGGGATTGCTGGAAGAATAATGCTTTGAAAATGTACAACTAGATAAAAAAGGAAAAGTCTTTCATGACACAAAATGATGATTGTTAAATGTAAAACATGATCTCATAAAATGATTAAAATAATCATTTAACACTGTGCTTATTTAACTATTTTCTTATGACTAGTTTACACTAATAAGCCACACAACATTATGAGCACCGATTGTTACAGTATGTAACCAATTTTCTCGTGTTGCTATCTTCTAAAGAGTAAACTTGCACTTAAACATGCATGTTTTTTAATTGGTTGACATCTGCTAAAATCCATCTGCACTTGTGCGTTGCTGGAGTTTGAAGGATGAAGCATGAACCAAAGTGTATTTTGACATCTTCCTAAAGTGGGGACTGATACTTGGTGTTGGCACGATTCAGAGACACCGCTACAGCGTTAGCCAGGAGAATAAAAGTACAAGACAGATACAGCCTGATTCCTACAAGATGATTGGATTTTGTTGTTTTTTGTTTGACTATTGTTCCCACAACTTCAGTCTTAAATGTTGGGTTTTAAAACTAAACTAGATGAGGTGTCAGGCACCCACACACATTTAAAGACTGATCTGTTTCAACAGAGTATACTCGCATGGCAAAAAGCCTGTTTCCACAGCTGGCTGTAATACCTGAGGGCCTACTCTGAAAGAAGCTGTCTTGCTTGGTCTGGCAGAATAACATATTGACTTCCTGGCAGTATTTAGGCCAGTGGGCTGGCAGGTATCTAACTGTGAGAGGCAAAATTGTTCTAAGAGAGCAGCATTATTCCCAGGGCCCAGGATCAACTGATAATAATATTAGTCAACACTGTTCTGAGAGAGGAAGCTCACGGGTAACATGGAAAATGTCATTTTGTGAATTAGCCAGCTGTTAAAATCTATTGACAAAGGCAAGTTCAGGGTAACTGTAAAAAGCCCCATATTGAGTTCAAACAATAAAAAGTGAAAGCTGGTTCTGTACACAGAACTAACTTCTAGGTTCAGTTAACAGAATAGAAACTTAAAAATACAACATAAAAAAATTAAGTGTTTTTGGACAAGTGCCAAGGTTTTTTACACAAATGAAGCATATATTGTCCATTATGTTCCCCCATTACACAGACAATGCTGTGAAAAAGCATTTGCCTCTTCACAGATTTCTTCTGTTTTTGCTTTTATGTCATACTTATAAATTTCAGACCATCAAAAACATGATATAACCTTAATAAATATTAAATGCAGTTTTTTAGATTATTTCATTTATCAAGGAGAAAAAGAAAATACCCAAACCAATAAATTAAAGTGCCATTGTTGCCTCCTAAACCAAAAAGCTGCCTGTGCTCTTGGCAGCACTTAATTGAACTGGAGATAAATCATTTATGACACTGTGAAGGAATCTTATCCAGCTGTTTGCAGATTTGTTCAGAATTTGTTCCTGCATGCATCCACTTCAGTCTTACTTTAAAAGAAGAAAAGGTACAACCATAGTTATTTAAAAACATACAATTTTACACTGCTATTACTCCACACAGGACAAACTAAGGCAACGTGTTTGTGTGAAAAGCTTTGTTTGAAAAATTAAGTACACCCTTCCTAGTTGCATTAGATTAATGAAGAATAAGTCATTGTTCATTAGATGTCTTTGATAAACTAATCATCAGCTAATGAATAAGCTGTAGTGTGTTTTATTTGGTGTGTTATTGAGGCCAAAACTCAGATTATAGTGACCCAAGAATGGATATATATGCAGTTGAAACCAGAAGTTTAGATTCATTCAGACAAACTTCTCTTGTTTCAGGGCAGAATTATCAAAATTATTTCTATTTGCTAAATGCCAAAAATAGGGAAAGAATTAATATTATTCATTTTTTAGAAATGTATAACATGGGAAAGCCCACATGATGACGTCATGGCTTTGGAAATGTCTGATAGGTGGACTCATTCCCAGCCGTTCTGTCAGGAGGCATTCCTCCGCCCAGAACTCCAGCAAACTATTGGAAAAATCTTTAGAAGGAAACCCAAAACATTTAAACCAAGTGAGGAGTTCAAAAAATAATTCTGTCAATTACTGAAGAAATGTCTGTAAACTTCTGATTTTGAAGACACGAATAAATATGTTGCTAACATATTCTCATTAACAATGAGGAAACAGAAATTATTTTGTATCCTAACCGACCAAAAGAAAAGTTTGGTCTGATGATGTTTTAGGTATAACACTTACGATAAATGTGATGCTGGATTACAGTAAGTTATGTTACAACAACTCATGCCAATGCAATTAATACAAGTCACCAGCAAAAATAAACCAGATATGTTAACCAATTATGTCGTCAAAGTTTTCTTTCAAAAAACAAATTATATGTGAATTCTAATTCTCAGCTTGCCTGAGCATGCTAATCACCAGGCTCTGGAATGCCAGCACAAATGAGTAGCTTCCCTTATAGTTTGCCAGAACTGGCCAACCAGTTTCCAGAACCAATCTGTTAATAGATCACCAGCTGGATTTAAGATAGATAAAGCCTCATGTGACAAGAAAACTATTTTGACCCTACTACCATGCCATATTTTTGTCCACTTCAAGTTAGATTAAAATAGTCCTATTACCAGTTATGTCCAAATGATTATTGATAACTGAAAAAAGGACTTGCAAAGGTGCTTTATTTTTTTCTCGTGTCTGTTAACATATTAACTTTAGGCATATCGGAGGTCTACCTCCAGAAGTAACTTCAGGAGGATTTTTAAGTATGCTTTGGAACTGATCCCACACATGCAAATGCAGCTTTAGTTGCACATTGTTCATTCAGGATTTACTTCTGCTTCATAGAATCCATTCTTCTTTCTAACTGGGTAACAATCTCTGTGGCACTGCCAGAAAAGAAGTTTAGCAGATGCCAAACTGTTCTCCTTATTTGTGAAAACCGCTCCATTTAACATTCATTAGAGCACAGTGCTTGTTTTCAGAAAACAAGCGTTTCTTCAAAAGGATGAGCAATTCTGTATTGATATGTTGTCATCTTTCTGGGGTGTGTGATAATGTAGGATCGGATCATGCATCAAAGAAATTTCCAGGTACTTTTTAATAATTGATCAACATTGTATGAAACTGCACATCCATTCTGTAAATTATTTTTTTCTTTGTTTTCTCTTTCAGATTTCAAGTGATGATTTGAATGTCAAATGTCTAAAATTCCCCCAGGAAAGCCTACATCTTTACAAACAGCAGCATGAGATCAAAGACAAATGAGGTTGTTCTCCTCACCCACTCCAAGTTATGATAAACTTCTGCTTTTTTGAAAGTCACACCTCTCAAGTCCTCTGTCTAGAACAGCACAATTAACTCTAAATATAGCTTGGATCACACAGCTCAAGGGTGATATACATCACTCATTATCACCTATCATCGTCACTGCACACCCACACTGCTTCTGCTTCTGCATTTCTTTTAAAAAATGACACTAGAACAACAGCTTGTTGACAGTGACATGTGGAGTATGCATGTGTATGCATAAGTAATCTTAATTAAATGCATAATGGCACTGATCCAAAGGTCAGGAGCAATACATTAAATGTTGAACCGTGTAGATGGAAAATTTACTCAAAGTAAGATGTTAAACATAATCTCTCAAGAAGTCATTTTTGATTAATAGTATTCAAACCACAGTGCTGCATGGTGGTGTGGCTGGTTGTACCGTTACTCTGCAGAAAGAATGTCCTGGGTTTGAATCCTGGCCAGAGATTCAAACACATGAGTTAGCATGTTTTCACTGTCAATGTTAATTCATTATTACAAAGCTTGGCAAACACAGACTGAACAGCTTTGTTGATTTCCTCTGCTGCCGTTGCTAAAACTACAGGTAGACTATAACCAGCCATTATTCACAACTTCGTTGATGGGCCTGGTTGAAATTCTACAGGAGAAATTCACTTCAGTGGGACAAAGACCAGACTGAGCAGTGAAGAGAGATTAGAATTGCATGCAATATTAATATTACTAGGGCTACATTAAATACGATTGAATTACTAACTACCATGCCTCCAAGACTGCATGTATTACATGCCTGTAACTAATACTTGTTGCTTAATGTTGCAAATTATGTTTTAGCAAGGAGGGAAGATGTTCTTATTTCACTTTGAAAACAGTAGATGTTGTCAGATACAATATTTTCAGTAAATAGGATGAACGTAAGACTTTTTTTTTTCTTTTTCATTAGACAAATATATCACCGACTGTCTGGGGTTTATACATGTAAAAGTCCAATCTGCTAGCAGAAATTTTTACATAAGGGGTTGCTGGGATTCCTTTGGAGGGCGTTTGCTAAAAAGGTAAACTCTACATTTTAAGTGCACAACAAAACTAGTTTATACTTTGAGCAACTTGCAAAAATTGTATTGTGTAATATTAAAACATGCCTGGCTGCAGTCTATGGTTGCTCTCCTTCTCTTCATTAGCTTCTCCTGCTACTGGTAGCTTCATTGCATCAGTTCAGCATTACAACGGCTGGTGACGTTGCTGTGATTCATTTGTCTGGTGTCTGATATTCAAATATTTCATGTTTTATTGAGAATTGAGGATTTTTGTACATATGTTATGGCAGTGATGTGATCATATCAAAGAGGAAACTTATGTTTAAAAGTGTTTTAATGTTCGTCTGGATGCTGCACTCGTCTATGGAAGGACAACGGAATATCGCTCTTATAAACATGTAATTACTCAAATCATGTTACCCTCACTGTGTATCCCTCAGAAAAATTGAACCCATTTATATAAAGAAATCCCTCCATGGGTGATACCACGATAGGGAAGGTTCATTTGGAGAGTTGACATTGGTGCTGTAAGTGATCCGGTATAAAACGGTAGCACCACAGCACTTATAAATTTTAATCATCAGAATACATGAGCTAAAAGGGGTACGACTGCTTTCTCCATCGATATGCGCTTCCCGACCGTTCCGCACCGTATGGGGTGAAAAAAAATTTTAAATAAAAGAAAAAAAAACTACAGGCACGTTGCGCAAAATTTTGAAACAGGAGAACCAGGACATAGAATGGAGCAATGAACTAAATGTGAATCAGGATCAGAGATGAATCCAGTGAATAGTGAAAAATCAATGAGTGGCAAATCAGGTGAAACCCATGATGATTAGGCAGCGCAGATAGTTGAATAACACGATGAATAAAGATTACTGGTGGTGAGCATCAATACAAACGATAAAATAAAAATAGCAACAGGAAAGGAATTAAAGTAGACAGCAAAAGAGGATAATACTAAATGGAAATGATTGAAGAACAAAATATAAGAAAAAAACTAAGAAACTAAAGTATGTACAGAGGAATAAACTGGTATGGCAAGATCTTTTGAACAATAATTAACACAGAGGACTGTATGGCAAGAATAAACAGTCATTGTTTTCAGATAAAAGGTAAAATAATATCGTTAAAGCGCCATGGGTCTGTTGGGACCACAGCTAATACTAAGAAGAAATATATTTTACAGACGATAACAGTAAGGAACTTTTCACTTGTGTTTTTAATTAGATTTTATTTTATATATTTATTTCTTCAATATTAATTTTCATGTCAGTGTTAATGTCATCATGGTATTAAGTGACTCCATGACACTTTCAGTTTGACTCATTAGGACTTGATTAAAAACCAGCTTTGTTCTGTGTAATTTCTCTCCAGTAAAACTATTAATTTCTAAATCATTAGACAGGTCTATATAAAGTTATAATCACAGTTTCTGTCCCATATTTATTTGGTATTAAAATGATATGGAACTTTTGTTTTTCCAGTGAAAGATCTGGTTTGCACAGTAAATGCCATGTGGGTGAAATTTTATGGATGATACTCTGATGTTCCATTTTCCTGAAGGTAGCACAAAGCTGCACCACCAGAAACACACAGAAATATTGGAGAGAAGGGTTATGACTATATGATAGAAATTCTATCCATGTTGCAATGTTGCAGAGCAGAGTCTTTTTGCTAATAGATCAAAGTTTAAACTGGCATTGTTGTACATCAACATGGATTTTTTGTTCTCTGGGAAATTATTTTTGACGATAACGCCAGAAACAACCATAAAAAATCAAAACATCAACAATAGTGGTAGTAATATTAATAATAAAATAATATTCAGTGAAAAGTGGCCTACAAATAATTTGATGGGGGCCAGTAAGGGATCTTGATAATAGATAGGAGGCGCTGTCCCAAAGAAGGTTGAGAAACACTGTTCTATTTAGTCCCAATCCACTTCCATAATTCCTCCTTGACTTCTTTGCTTGCAGTAGTGACCGGAGGTTCGCGGACAGACCGGAAAGGTTCTGGGTTTAATTATCCAAAGCAGAGCTACTCTTAACCAGAAGCTGCCCTACTTGGCTGGGTGGGGTGGATGATGACCTTCACCATCTGGACCTGCCACAAACAGGAACATTCTCTATGCAAACCAGTCACTTCATCACCCTGTTTCACATGGGCTGTGTATGTAGACCCAACCAAAAACATGGCAATGCAGAACTCACTCTGTTAAGATACAAAGTAAGGTAAGCATCACATATATTGTCATAATGTGTAAATATTTACACATATTTACACACCCTGCATGTTGACAATGTGTTTGTTCCATTTCTAACATTTTGCTACAGCCCAAAATCTACCTGGCAACTGTTCAAAGTGTGTGCATGGGTGTGTTTGTCTACTTGGCACAGATCTGTACCAGCCTCAGAGAACAGATGGTCCTCCAGCAGGTAATAATGACCCAAGACAAACCTTCACGTTTTATTATGTCTTTGTGAGGGCATACATTCACAGTATCACTTCCATCATGAGAGGGAAGGAAACATAAAAAGAAAAAAAATCACAAATATAGTCCAAAAGTCTGTTTAGAGGAAGTTCTGAAGTGGGTCACAGGACCTACAAGTTTCAAGATCCTTTTAAGTACTTTTCTTAAAGTTTTCATCAAGATCACATAAATGTTTTGTTTTTTTTAACCAAACATATTATTGAGGTTTTGTTTTGTCATTTCTTCTTACACTGTTACTCAGTATTTAAATGTTACAGCAATACTTGGAATCTCCATGATGTTGGGTGATTGATTTCTGAAAGGAAAACCGGACCAAGTCAAACTACTGGTTCTATCAACAGCCTAAGGTTTAGTGTCCTGCCTGAGTTTCATCCTTGATGTTTTATTAGAAATATAAATGAGGCCTTAAATTCTGATATGAGAATCATTTTGATTTACAGACTGCTGGTGCATTGCTAGAAAATAAGTCCATCAAATGTATCTGCTAAACCAAAGACTCCAGTAGCATAATGAATGGCTTGTAGATATGAATAAGTATGACCATAATGTCACAAATGATCAATAGTAAGTTACGCAAACTAATCTGGTTTCACTGCCATTTTGACAGTCTGATATTTTAAGCTGAGTTTTGTGTCCTCGGAAACTTGCTGCTTTGATATTCTCAAGAAACAAATGTTAAAATTGTATGTCTGTGGTGGTTGTCAATGTCTGTGTGTCTTTGCTGTCTTTGAAATAGTGAATTTTATTCCAGAGGGGTGATGGTGATAGATATACATATAATAAATTAATATTTTTAATGCTAGATGTAGTACAACACATACAGAAAGTTTTCAGTCAGAAAGGTCAAGCTAATTTATTTAAAGAATAAAATTGTGTCCCATCTGTTTTCACATTTTGTCTCATCTTCCATCTTCTGCATGAAGGTTTTGGAAAATACCTTACATCAATAATTTTGATTGTAAAACAACCCCAAAATCAATCCCAAAATCTTGTAAGTACTATTAATTGTACCAAATATTAAGAGAAAATCTAATTATTAGTATGTTTTTATCTGGTTTCAGAAGGTATTTATTGAAAAATAACCCACAGCAGTACATTTTTGCTTGAACAAACTTTAGGTCAATGCTTTCCGAATGCAAAACATATCAGCAAGAGAATTATAGGTTGTTTAGTTTGCAGTTCTGTTTAACAACCATCCTAGAATAGATTTTTTTAAAGTATTTCAGTTCAAAATGTGATATTCCTATATACAAGAAGAAGGATCCAAGTAAACACAGCAGAATCACTGTTTATTAAAAACTAAGATACTAATTCAATCATTATTTTCTCACTAGATTTCTGTTTATACTACCTTGGCACCCAGATGAGAAAAGCTGTCCTCTTTAACTGAAAATTATTACAATTATATTTCTCTTAGAAGCCAGATAAAATTTTTGATTGCCAAGGACACAGAGGGAAATTGTGGAGGGTGAGCAGGAAATTGGTAATGGCAAGGCAGACAGAAAAAAAAAAAAAAAATAGAAACTCTGATGGCTCAACATCAAAATCTGAGATAGGCCTAAGGCAATGAGTAATTTAGATATGAACGCTCAGTTCCAAGTATTAAAGGCAGAATGATGCATAAACATGGCAGGCGGAGTGCCCTTCCTGCAGGGCCTGTTAGTTGCCATTGGGAGGGCAGTGAGCGATGTTCTTACATTGTGGGCAATGGCTCAATAAAAAAGGTCGGAGTAATGAAAGTGACAAAAGGATAACATTAAAAACTAGCAATGAATGGAGGGAAACTACCACTGGGTGTGTGTGTATAGTTTTGTGTGTTATGTGTAACACTATCAGATTGAGATGTAGAGACTGAGAGTTTAGAGCGGTGGCTCTCAACTGCAGTTTGCAGTCAGTCCAGATCCTGATCCTGGAAAACACAATGGATATTGATCCATTCCAGATATAAGTGACTTTACTTTGTAACATTTTTTTTTTCCCCAAGAAAATGCACTGGAATGAAAAAGACAAGTTGGTTCATATTATGCAACTACAGGAAGCCGAAGTTACGTGAAGGATTTCTACAGATCATCAGGAGTATCAACAGGTGTGGAGGGCAAAGCACAAACAGTCAAGTGAAGAAACTTGACTTCACTTGAGCAGGAAACAAGGTTCAAACAGGATAAACATTCATGGCTCCATTTGTCAATGTCACAATTTTAAATATGAGTGTCCTAATTTGTTCATCATAAAAAATAAAAAAAATAAATCCTGCTAGCCATTCTCACTTGTCATTTCTATATATACCAGTTTTCCAGCCAATTTGTCCAGTTTAGATAACATTTGACCTTAAACAATATCTTTATATATTTGATTACACATTTACACTGATTACATATATTTGATTGGAGCTGTGTCAGTGTGACCCATGTCCCAGGACAGTAACGTTGGCATCTGCAGTAAGTTTGTAGAGCCAGGGGGCAGTTGGCCGCTGACGAGTCGGTTCTGTCTGGTAATACATTGGCTGCAACACGCTAAACTTGGGCTGGATTCTGTTTCAGTGGCCATCTGGACTGCTGGTCCTCGTAGTTTTTTGTTTTTTTTTCTACTTTCTTCTCTTCATCTCCATCTGTCTCAATGACTGAACCCACAAACTGACTTGTGATCATATCGGCCCAACTGAGAGAATAACTATGGGCTTTAATCTGTCTGTATAAATCATTGGCTATAAATCTAGCTTGTTGATTTTTATATTTTTCAGAACCAACCTTTAATTGAATGCAAATTGATTGAGATGGGGGTGTCCATCGTAATACCAGAATCTCTGGGGGTATTTTGTTGCGGTATTTTCATCAATTCAATTTATTGGAGTAAGCAATAAATTGAATTATTTATTCAATTATTTATTTATTTATTCAATTATTTATTCAATGTAACAAAAATGTGACACAAAAAATATGTCACATTTTTGTTATCTTTGGGTGTTGCTCATCAGGAACAATGCAGAGATGTAAGAATTTTGAAACAGGGAGGGGCTTTGTCTACAGTGAAGAGGTATTCTGAGGTAAACATGCAGGTGAGCTCCTGATATACTAGTCCAATCAACATTTCAGCCTTTGCCTCTGGCTGTAAGACAGATATAATTAGGTAATTTTCCCAAGTCCAGGTCAAGTCAACACAAAACCAAAAGCCAAAGACGTTGTTAAGATGCTGCTGAATCTGGTAAGGCAGTGAAACATGCCCTGAAGTTGATGTTACATGATGCTGCCCCTCAATACATTTATAAACTGCTGTCAAACAATTAAAAAAGGTAATCATATTGATCACACTCTGGCACTGTGATTAATCACAATTAATCACTATGCCTACCTTTGTAAGTTTGAAATATAAATAGGAACACAGTTGTGCAAGGCCATGCCAATTAAAATTCAGACAATTTTGTGATTGATTTTATTTTATTTTTTGTAGCGTTCTCAGCAGCAGCAAAGGGAAACTTACTCCACTGCAAATGTATACAAGTAGTAGAAAGCAAGTTCAGAGAAGAACTGATGCATAAGATCTATTTTATTTCCTAGTTCTTTCTGTTGCTGCGCTGGACAACTGCCCATTAGCCCATATTAAATACCACCACTGCGTGCACTTAAAAAAACCAAAAGAAAATTCTTGTTTCAAACCAAACATGTCTGAAGATTCTCAGTTTTCTGGGTTTTTATATTCAGGAAAGTTTAAATGAAATTGTTTTGTTTTAAACAATAATCTAGAAATGTCCTTCTCCATTCATTTCCTTTGGAATGTGTGCAATGAGGTGACAGCCTCTTGTCCTCATCCAGCTGAGTGACTTATGAGTGATTAATGAGATATTTTGAGCTCGTACAGATGGGCTAGTGAAAGTTGAAATGTTAAATTTGTGTTGCTGTTTGCTGTTGCAGGAAACTTTCACCTGTTGCTGTTGTTCTTTGCTCTCTGTGTGTTGACCCATAATGCCCTTCTGTGAACTAGGTAGACTTCTGCAGGAGAAGTGCTTTTATGTCAAAATAGTTGCTAAATTAATCAGAATTATGTGATATTAATGTGTTAAAATTTTCAGTTTTATCACATGTTAATACATTAAATTTGACAGCCCTATAACTAAACTATAAACAAAATTCCATTAAAAATAAATATGTACATAAAATATATATTTTTTTAAAAACCTGAAGGAAAAAAAAATACTGTACAAATTAATAATTTTCTCACTTCTAGGTCAAAATGTAGCTTTTAATGTATTTAATGCTTAATGTGTTTTGTGATGAGAGTTACAGTGGGATAAAGGAAATGCATTTATGTTTTAGCTCAATTTGCATAAAAATAATTGATAACCATTTATTTGGTAAAAAAAAGAAAAAAATTGTTCATCACAGAGAAGGTAAAAATCTTGTTGCTGAACAGCAGCAGCAGCTATCGTCAAAACTCCCTACACATCAACTTAATTATAGTAATACAGAAATGTCCTCAACATCACTTTGACCTATTTTTTTCTTAGAGATTTTTGTGGCTCTGGTGGCCTTTATTCATTAGTAGCTGAACAGAAAGAAGGGCAGAGAAAGAAGGAAGACATGCAGTAAATTTCCTGGGGTTGGGAATCGAACCGGGTGCTGCGCTTGCGCCCCACTTTCACTCATTTTTAACCAGGTGAAATGTCAACCTGGTTTCAGCGCTGGCTGCCCATTTCTGTATTTTATTAACTTTGGCTGTAGTCAAACAACACTAAGGCGGACCACTGAGGGAGAGGGCTTGGAACAGAATTATCACAGTCATGAAAAAGAATATTTCTCCGTTCACTGTGGTGTCATTAATTTTCTTCGGCCTTAATTAACTGTGGCAAACCTGTAATTTATATATACTGGACCCCTGGAGGGATGGGAGACGAGGAAAGGAAAGGACATTCATGGTGGGGCAGAAAAATGAGTGGCGACAGGAACATGGAAAGGGTGGAGAGTTTGTGCTGTGTGTTAGTAGTTAAGAGCATGCCACAGCCCATTTGACCAAGGACTTCTTTCACTGGAAATTCCATTATGAAATAATCAACCCATTTCAATGTAATAAATGTGGCCTGGACCCTGGACTCCATGATTAATCACTGAATTTAGACAGCAAAATACACACAGGGTTGAGATTGTAGAGCAGGGGTTGGGTTAAATAACTCCACATCCTTCTTCTGGTGTTTTAGTGGAACACTGTAATTCACAACTCAGTTTTGTTGATAATAAAATACCTTCAGCACTGAAAATATGCAAGCATTTTTTAAGAGTGAAGCCCAAGTTGCTTTATTTTAAATATGTATTTGTCACAAATATATATTTATGTTCAAAGTGTAGCTCTTTATTTTATGAAACATTTGCTACTATGGATGGATGTAAGCACTGTTTAATAACATCCTGCAATCCTTTGCTGCTTGCAAATTTCTTTCTTTGTCTTCCTTCCTGATTATTAAATTGATTGTCAGTGGATCTTCATGTGTTTTACATTTAAACTATAAACAGAAAATCAATCCATAATATGGAGATGTGTGTGCATGTGTGTATACAACTGAGAGCCCAACTCCATGAGGAGATCCAGGGCACACCTCTTTGTGGATGGACCCTGATCTTAGCCTTATCTTGGCATTAAGTTTATGGATTGTTGGATGGTTGGTGAGTTTCTGTTATTTTCAGCCAGAGCATTAGTAAAATGGGACACACCAAGGAACTGTCCAGATTACAATTAATGACTTGGCACAATGCCGGCTTGTTAATGAAGTTGTAGCCTTGTCATGAAACCAGAGTGACTGTTCCTTCTCAAACTCTTATGGTTTGAGAAGGAAGTGGTTCTTATGCTTATAATTCCATAAGAAATTGAATGCTGTAGGTCCACATACCTAGATCTGCTACCACCTACATGTGCTACAAATATCATAATCAAAGTCCATGACCTGATGAATTTTCTGTATACTTAACACTCAGCCAGACACAGCAATTGACTCCTTAATAAGAAGTTCTTCTATCCATCCATCTTCTTCCGCTTATCAGCCAAAAAATGCTTGCATATTTTCAGCGCTGAAGGCATTTCATTATCAACAAAACTGAGTTGTGAATTACAGTGTTCCACTAAAAAAAGGGGGCCGGAGGGTGTGCGGGGGTAGCAGCTTCAGAAGGGAGGGCCAGACTTCCCTCTCCCCAGCCACTTGTTCCAAGGCGTTCCCAGGCCAGCCAAGAGACATAGTCTCTCTAGTGTTCCACGACCAGGACGAAAACCACACTGCTCTTCCTGAATCCGAGGTTCGACTATACGACGGACCCTCCTCTCCAGGACCCCTGAATAGACCTTACCAGGCAGGCTTAAGAGTGCAACCCCCTTATAATTGGAGCACACCCTCTGGCCCCCTTTTTTGAACAGGGGGACCACCACCCCAGTCTGCCAATCTAGGGGAACTGCCCCAGATGTCCATGCAATATTTCAGAGCCGCGTCAGCCAACACATCCCTGAAACTTCTAGAGCCTTAAGGAACTCCAGCGGATCTCATCCACCCCCGGGGCCCTGCCACCGAGGAGCTTTTTAACCCCCTCAGCGACCTCGTCCCCAGAGACTGGAGAGCCCAACCCAGAGTCCCCAGACTCAGCTTCCTCAATGGAAGGCATGCTGGTGGGATTGAGGAAGTCTTCTAAGTATTCTGCCCACTAGCCCACAATATTCCGAGTCGAGGTCAGCAGCACACCATCCCCACTGTAAACAGTGTTGGTGCCATACTGCTTCCCCCTCCTGAGACGCCGGATGATGGGCCAGAATCATCTCAAAGCCGTATGGAAGTCTTTCTCCATAAGTTTCTCAAGAAGTTCTTATTTCTCTCAAAACAAACGTTTACTGGAAAGTCAGTAATCTTCCTTAGATAACCTTTTCTTTGCTCATTGTTTACACATGATGCTCTGCATCCCACAATGGTATCTCTGCAGAAACCTAAACTGAATGTGAAAGTTTTGTACTGAATTATCTGGGCTAAAATTCATAACTGAACATAAATTGGACTTTTTCTGTCTTATAGACGACTGATATAAGTAAAGTGAAATAAATTAAGGTAAACTAGGCTACAATACAACAATCATTTTTATGTCTGATTTTCTAGATTCTCATGTTTAATGTTTGATACAGCTTTTATTTTACATGCATTTGCATTGATGTATATCAACACTGTGTGGTTACCTGTTTCCAGTAAATATAACTGTAGAATACCAACACATTTATGTACAAGTAAACCATGATAATTGTGATGAGCTGGATTCTGTGAAGAGTATCCTAACAGAAGTTAAAACTACTGTTTGTTGAAAATGTAAATTAAATGCTAATGGGTTGCCGTTAGCCTAGGTATAAGGACTGTAATAATATCCTGCTGCAGAGATTAAGCATAGCCTACATTTATTAATATTATTTTTTTTATTTTCTAAGAATCAGTGAGTCATACAATAAGGATCTGAGAAAATATCAACAATCCATTTCATTTTTATGAGATAACTGAAGAACTGTAAGGATGGTTTGGGATTTTACGTTTCATGTTGCATTGTGTTTTTTGGTGAATAAAAGGTCTCAAATTAATTAACACGGGAATGACAAACAATTATCTCTAGAGGAAAATTACTCTTCTTTTTAATTATCTGGCATTTAGGTTATCATTGGATTAATTCATGTATACATACGTCACTGATCATGAGCTGCATTCACTCTGTGAGCGGTGATCATTTGGACATCAACATCAATGCTGCATGTCTCTGACATGCTAATGTGCTGTTGTATGAGCAGCACTGTCTGAACAACACTAAGGCAACTTCAAAATTATCAGCCGAAAAGGTCACATTATTCTATATTTACACCCATACTTTTTGCAGCCTGCTGTCATCTCTGCATATTGTAATTATGATCACTGTGACCTTATAGCAACACTTCCTGTTTACAATGTCCCATCTTCCCCAAGGTTTGGTTTATGACAGATGAGCATGAGAAATACCTTTAGCACTTAATCTCTGCCTTTTTATCGTAGCAGCAGAAATCCACTGAGAGCCATTGATTGGATAGTCCACAATTCATCTTTGTGGTAATTGGAACAAACACTGTTTAATGCCAGAGAGGTCCAATAATTGGCAGCAGAGAAAGCTGCTCTTTGCAGAATACCTCAGAAGAACAGGAAGATTCAGAAACCCGGCAGAATATTGATCTGGGAGACACAGCGATGCTATATTAGGGTATGATCACCCACACAGAATTAAATACATAATGAAAAAATGAAGTGAAAGTTAGAATGTCCCTAAGAAAGGAATAATTCAACAATAAATATAAAGTGGACACTATTGGACATCTCCCTTTCAGGTTGCAAATGTTGGATCAATGTCCTAACCGGTCTTTGACTGATGGGGTTATTGGCACCTTAGTGTTCAGAATTACAAGGATGTGCATTACGTAAACTATTTCAAAACCTCTTTAGCAACACTTAATGGACCAACTATCACATACTTATGCAGCACATATTTTTCCATCTCTCAATCCATCTGTTCATCCAGTCACCAATTCATCCATGCATCAATCTAAAGAATGAATCAGCCACTCAGAGAAGCAGCTGTGGTCTTCTGCAGCTGTTAAAAGAATATTCTTCAAACAAAAACTCAAGACGAAACCAGGAAACAGAACTTCCACATAGACTTCTGGAAGACACAAGGAAAGCGTAGAAGAATAAAGGCTTAAGGCAGCAAGTATTAACATAAAGTCTAAACACTGAGGTAGAGTTGGAAGTGTAAGAGAGACCAGAAGAGCTAATCACAAGTGAGTAGATGCAGCCAGTGAAGGAGAGCAAAACAGCAGGGACGCGGGAAAGGGAAGAATAAACAAAGAAAAGAGAATAAAAAGGCAGAAAAGAAACCTAAATCTGATATACAAAATACCAGCAATGAAAATAAATTTACTCAAGGACTAAATTAAGACATTGAGACAAATGATCAAAACAGAATATCAAGAAATTTACATCCATCCAACGCATCATAAAATGTTTATCATGATAAGTTGAATAAACAGCATAATTAACAGCTGTGTTCCTATTTCCATTTGGAGGCGCTGTGAGAGAATTGATTTTACTGAAGATGTGCAGTTTAAAATACAAGCAGTTGACAATGAGACTGAAACTCCACAGAGGGAATAAAAAATACATTTACATATATCAGAGCATTCTTTTGTTAGTTCCTCACCCTAAAAAGAAACTCTATAGCTTTAATCGCCTGCTTGCCATACTTTATTATTCACTGATTACTAAGAATATTTAGTACACCAGAGACTCAGCTTCCCTTTTAGAGTCCAACAAGGTCTAATAGATGGTTCATTACTTTAATGATAATTTGTTCAAATAGAAGAAGATGGCATCCTTCCCTCTTAAAGCCATAATTTACTAAATTGAATTAAATTCCCTCTTTGGGGCATTTAGGGTTGTTAGGGAAACTAAGGACTTGAATAGGAAGCCTAAGAGGCACAAGCTAATCTAAGGTCAGCCCTTCAATGCTCATGGCCAAATGAGAATATGACTAACAAACAGTGCTTGACAAAAATGTTCATCCTTCCTTATGAAATGCATTTAGATGCAGTCAAAAGTTTGCATACACTTACTATCCCCACAAATGCCATCTTCTTTATGGCCTTTAATAGATAAATTTGAACTGTTTTATTTTTTTGGAATGGGATGATTAGTCTTTTTAACCAATAGTCAGTAAAGTATGTTTCATTCAATTATATATATTAAAATAATAATAATACAGACAAATGTCCCCGTCAGGCCGAGGAAACTATAATCTTGAATTTAAAAGGCAAGAAAGATCAGAAAGAGATATATATATATATATATATATATATATATATATATATATATATATATATATATATATATATATATATATATATATATATATATATATATATATATATATATATATATATATATATATATATATCTCTAACTAATGTTCCGGGCAAGAGGCGGGGTTCACCCTGGACAGGTCACCAGTCTGTCACAGGGTATATATACCAATCTTTTAAAAATATTCTTTCTATAACCCACACACTGTAACACGCATAAAGCCAACTCTTTCTTTCTCTTATCTAGTCATAATAAACACTTGAACGACATTTAGACTAGAGATATATTCTCTGCATTGCATAATGATGGCCTATTAATAATGCATCTAATGTATGACCTTCCATGTTTTATAAAAGTAGTATTTGAGCTACATGTGTCCTGTATGTCTGCACCATAACACATTTTACTAGTAATTCAGTTTTTATTACCCTTCATTGGTAAAGGTTTACCAAAAACCAAAAAATCTATTCAAAATAAGAAACTGGATTCTCCTTTACTACAATACAGAATCTATTTAATATGTCCAAAAACTATTTAAAATGTATAAATACTAAAACAAATCTGCTGCAAATGGTGGCCTCCATTTAGCAACATGAGGGACATTCTGATGTCACCAAACAGTCAAAGCTGGGCCAGAGTGTGCAAGAGCGAGACGATGTGACCGATGTCATTGTTTTCAAAACTTTATGCTTTGCATTTGCACAAACATACGTCTCCAAAGGGTTTCACTTGGAGCCCAAATCTTTGGATTTTTGTCCAGCCAACAGGCACAATAAAACATTTGTATTGTACAATCTTGAGGTTGTCGTGTAATCAGGGAATTAGACGTTTTTAGCACCTGTTTATTTCAGAGTACTGTCAAATGAAGAACTTTGAATTCTTCTGATTGTAGAGTTTAAAAACTTATTGAAATTCCAATTCACATGTTCACCAAGATTTCTTTTCTTTTTAGCAATTTGACTTCTTCTTTCAGTGGACACTTCAATTTCTGTTTTTACATTTATATTTCTCCTTTTTTGAGATTTTATGACCTATCTTAGATGCACTCCGTACAACATAATTGGCTGCTCCATCACCATGCCAAGGAAGAAATAGCCAAGGGTCCATTTAAAGTCATCTGCACAGGCAACGCTATTCTGCTACGTAGAAGAGAGAAACGTCTTGACAGGGAAAAAGCCCTTTAAAGTCTGTGTTTTCCAGCCCCTTCACATCTCAGAGTAAATCTACAGGGGGGTTGTTCTGTGCTAGGGCACAACAGAGCTCTGGCAGTCTGAAATACATGCTCTGGCTTGTGTTTATGAAAACAAACTTCCTCCACTCAAAAGGAAATAAAACAAGTGCTAAAGCTAAAATAGCTCAGGATCGCTATGAAACAGCATCTGTTTTCAACGGTGATAATTCTCCAATATGTAGCCCATGAACACAGAAGACAAGGAAAACATAGAGCTATTTTACTAACACTGTTTGTGTCAAGCTTTTCACTAAAGCTGCTGTCACACTATTCCTTCTACAGTCACATTCATAAAGGGTATCTAACAACATTTGTTAAGCTTGAAGAAATTGAGCATGTTTTCGACCCAAGTGTTTTGGAAATTGAAATATGCATCCTGTTTATTGGGCTGTAAAATGTACAGTGGGTCACATTGTCAGAAAACAGGAAGTTATCTACCGTGATGCCACTACTTTTTCCTTTTATTATAATAATTCTACATATCTTAGGTTGAAAATTCAAAGGTCTGTGCATATTTAATTAGTGCCCCAGGAGTGATAAAATATACTCAGCTGAATTAATCACAAAAAAATGCAATGTTAGAAAACAACAGTCATTTGACATTTACAAGTTGAGCAAATCTATGAAAACAACATCTGCACTAGTTACTATCAGATTAAATCACACACTTTTGGTTAGTTTCTAGAACATCTGTGTAACTGAGTTAAATTAATAATTTTACATTTAATTTATTCTTGTTTCACTCCCCTTTCAAAGTCTGCAATATATATGTGAACTCTATATATATAAATTTTATTTTCTATAGAACACAGTCTATAGAAGATACATTCTATACACATGTATTTTGATACACAAAAAACATGCGTAAATTATGTAGCCTTCTCATTTGCTCCCCATCTACCTTCTCTCTGCAAGTCTCATAAACATCTTGCAGCAGTATAATGGCAATCACCTAAAATATATCAGATGGAAATTTCCATAATAGTTTTATATGTCTGTTTATTATATATAAAATTATTATTTTTATTATTATTTATTTATTAAATACAAAAGTCCCATGTTGGAACCTTTCATATTTGTGTGTTTCTGGTACACCTGGAGACCTGACGCGCAGATGACATACCTATCAGCCATCACCATGCTGAATGGGCATAAAATGAATTTTTATGTCCATTTTAGCTTTCAGTTAACTTTTTATCAATAGATGAGTGTAATATAAGCAATTGATATAGTTTTTATCTGGAGAATTGCACCCAAATTTCGCTGTACAATGTTTCACTGTTACAATACAATAAAGATTCTGTCCTATACTTACAACACCTGATAGTTGAACAACCTAACAAGAACAAACAACAAATATATTTTTTCTTAAGCTATATATGTATTTATTCAACAACTTAGCAAGGAAATTGGTTTTTGGATCCATTGGGGCAGGGAGGTGAAAGGTTGTTTTTTCTTTTTTCTTTTTTTTTTTTTTGATTTTGATGAAATCTAAAATAATTGTAAGTAATTAATTACAGAATGTGCAATTAACTTAAAATTTGATGAAAAACTGAATTGGAGTCCCAACTCTTGTATCTGGAGATCACCGTTTATTAGCCTCAGGATCAGATAAAGCAGGAGCATTAAATCTGCCATTGAAATATGAAGCACATACACAACAGTACACAGGGATTATAGAAAGTCATGTAGTTTTGCATTCCAAAGGGTACTTATGTCACCATATCTGCTATACACACAATGAAGAAACCAAGGCCCTTGCTTCTGGTTATTGATCAGATTCATCATCACCCTAGTTTCATAGTCAAGCCCTCAAAGCAGCTGTGTGTATGTGTTGTGTGTGTGCGTGGGTGTGTGGGCAGCTGTGTTTACATCTGGAAATGTGTTACAATGAGTTTAACCTTCCTAACACATCCAAAGGGCAACAGAAATCACTGGATTATTATTAACCAGTGGGTGTGGAAATTAGTTTCCCCAGTGTGGACAATGTGACCACTTCATACAAATATTGCAACATCAATTAATGGAACTGTAGTCGGAATTAAATTTAATGCTCATGACTCGGCAGGTTCCTCCTCCATTTTAAGGAGATTTGATTCAAGAACTTCTTGACATCTCAATTCACGTGTTCACCTAGATTCCTTTTCTTTTTAGCCAATTGACTTCTTCTTTTAGTGGACAAAGGGAAAAGCCCTTTAAAGTCTGTGTTTTCCAGCCCCTAGTTCAACATCCAAGATTTAGACTGGTTAGTGGTTTAGCACCACAATACATTAAAGATCTGCTGTTGTTGTATCAACCTTCCAGACCTCTCAGGTCTTCCAGTTCTGGTCTGCTCTGCCTCCCCAGAACCAGAACCAATGAGGAGAAGCAACATTCTGCACCACAAATTTGGAACAAACTTCCAGAAAACTGTAAAACAGCTGAAACACCGCCTTCCTTTAAATCTCGACTAAAAACCCAGCTGTTAAGGATTGTATTTGAAACGTAATCAATTACAAATTTAATAATGGAACTTGACTTAATGTCATGTTTTGATCATTGATTCTATGTTGTATTGTGTTTCTGTGTTTGATATGATCTAAAGCACTTTGTATAGCACATTTCAGCAGAATGGATAAAATGTGCTATAGAAATAAAATTTGATTTGATTTTTGATTTTAGACCTTCACTGGATTATTTTACATTGAACAGACTTTGTTTACACCACAGTTTGAAAACTTCAGATTTAGATACGCCCATAAATCTGATGCACAAGTAGCATCCATAAACAGCAATGAATGACAAAACCACTTCTCCTGACCCATAGGGAATTCATTTTTGCTTCAAAAACAATCTGATTGGACACTGTAAAAAAAATGCTGCTGTATTCAAGTTTCTCTAAAAGGAGTTTGCCCATCAGTGAAGCTATTCAAGCCTAAAATAGCATGTCAGTGCTATTTCTTGTGCTTTTAACAAGAAACTGAGGAAAATAAAGCTTTACGTTGACTACTTTAGTAGTGTTAAAGTAGCAGCAGGGTTGAGATAGATCTACAGTCTGCTTTGGTAGGGAGAAATGAAGTTCCTTTCAAACACTGTTGAAGCAAGAACTCTTTGAAGCTTTGGTACTGTGGATGCTGACACTACACATTTCTAAAGAAGTTCCTTGAATGACCAGGAGTTCCTGAAACCTTGGAAAACTGAACGGATAGAACAGAACTTTGACCCAATATGATGGTTAAAGATCCTAAATAACAGATTAAAAACATTAAATATATTGGTTGTTGAGTTCCATTTTTTTTTTCAATAATTTAGCAGCAAAATTGGTATTTGAATTTAATATATTGGTTATAAAAATTTGATTAATTACAGACCCCACAATTACCTTGAATACAAATTTTTTAGTGAGTCCCACCACTAGTGTTAATCAAGCTTTAGCCCAAATTCAGACTTTTTCCTGCCCTGTAACAACAGCCCTACCTTTCACCCATCCACCTCTGCAGCACCAGCCCAGGCTAGTCTCTCATTTCCCTTTAAGATCCTGTCCACAAAGTGAACATACCAGCTTACACGTGAATTTCACGTGTAAGCTGGTATGGAGAATAGAGAATTCAGGATTTGAAGTTTTCCAGCAGCTAGATAAAGCCCTCACTCTCTTTTCACAGCCACTGATGGCATTGGTTCCATGTGGCTGTATTTATCTTTTAGACAGTTTATGGCATAACAATGTGCATAATGAAATGAAGGCTGTTCAATAATGCAGGGGGACTGTTGCTGGGTTAAATATAGGTCACTAATTGTACATGTATCGAACCTTGGGCATGAATAAGGCATAAACAAATGAGCTGGTGTATGTTTAATGTGGCTACACTGGGACTGTTTCTGTGATAAATGGGCTTTGAATAATGCATGCACGTACAACAGAAGGGCAACAACCTTCAGGTTTACCATCTGGTGTCCCACTATATATACTGATCTGAGAATACATGAGGAATATGGCTTTCCCCTGATTCAGATGGTTTGTAAACTGTTAATGAACATATTAGAAATGATCATCCATATTCATAGTCGACTGGTGCATTGTACTGGATAGTGTGTGCTTATATTATTCACATTCCCAATTATGTTTCAATGCTGTGGAGAAAAGCGATGCAAGATATGAGGCACATTGGTCCAATAACTGAGAGAACGTTACTGTATTTATACATTTTCATCAAAGACAACTTGAACTTTGGGCTGTTTTTGAGAAATAGTATTTATAGCATTTTAATCAGAAGTCAGTTAATATTTCAACTATTCAGCAAGTGCAGTAAATATTGTGTTACTTATGTTATTTCAGTTACAGCATTTTGGAAAGTCAGGGCAATGTGCATTGTTGTTTTTACCACACATTGTGTTTTACATGAAGGCCAGAAAGTTCCATGTTGGTCTCATGTGACCAGAGCATTTTCTTCCAAGTGTTTTCTGTGTCTTCTACATAACTCATGACTATGTGCATCTTTTCCAAAGGTATGATCCTTTAACATATGGCTTCATAATATTTCCCTTAACATAAAAGTGTTCAACTTTATTTGTTATTGATTATCAGTATGGTGCATTAACGGTTGGCCCCGTCCTGGGAATTCTTGTGTGCCTGGCAGGAATAATCATGCAGCATATTGAGTTAAATTCAGTTATTCAAAATCATTATGCTTATTATATTATTATACTTTAGAAAATTCATGCACTGTGGGATAACTACTAACATTAATCATTATTTTAATTAAAAGCAGAAATAATTTGACTAAAATATGATCTCTGCCAGCAGAAATAGGAAGGAAATGAGAGAAAACAGATAAATCATACTGCAAAAATGTGATTTAAAATTTCATATTAAGAATTATATTTTGTAATTTTTCTGCTTTAAGTGAAGTTAAAAATTTTTACAATCATTTGACCATTTAAATAAAAGTAATGTTTTTCTTTCTTTAATGAAATTTATCATTTTACGAGAAGTTATGATAGTTTTGTAGTCAGCACAGTGCATGCTTACCTGGCTGAAGTTTGTTTACATTTCACAGTTCGGTTCCTGATTTTTCTCTACTATAAATGGCAAAATCATCAACGTCCTCTGCAGAGATTCACCTGTGTACTTAGGTATCCACAAAGGTTTTAAAACACAAATGAAATTTACAGTTTTGAACTGAGCCCGGTGTGTCCATGTCAACAGGAAGTGGTAATGAGGGGAAATGTGCCCTGTGTTGGATCATCGCTTTCAAGAACTGGTTGGCAAAACATTTTCCCCTTTAGGTCCAGTGGGACCAAACATCAGTGACCTGCTTTGTTCAAAGCAAACTGAGGCCTTTACTGACTTGCTGACTGCTACAGATTTTTCAAACATGCACGCACAGCACTTTACTTCATTTAATAAGGTTTTTGCTGGAACAAGCATCTATAATCATTATGCTGATTTTTAAGTGGGCATTGTGCTTCAGCCATTCATGGATTGCCTTATGCTGGCTCAGTCAAACCTTCCTCAAACTAAACAGTATGTGGCATTACGGTTATTGTATCCATTCAGTTGTGTATGAATGAGCTCTAAAAATACAGTATATGAAAAGAAAACCGTGACTTTAGGGGTAGACTAGTAAAAGTGTTACTGCTGAATAGACACAATTGCTACTCGCTGCTGTCAGTCAGAAGATGGCACAAGGACATGCTTTTATTTTCTTTTGTTAAGTAGACAAATACACTGTTGTAAAGTGTTTCACACCCAAGCAAATTAAGTTAGACATGTAATCATGGCACACAGGATGTTTGTAATCAGACGTTACCTGGGGTTTTCAGTGAAGTTTGACAAGAGGGAACACTGTGCAGGGGGAATATGGAAAGCAAAAAATGTCCCAATCTCCATTGTTTGCTTCATTACAGCTGAAAAACAAACTGTAATTCAGACCTGAGTTTACACCCTTTTGGTTACAGAGGCTATCACCTTGTTATGGAACTGATGGGGGGAAATGTCTTTTCTACCTGTGCATACTGTACATCAAGAAAAAATTGTATCAGTTTGCTTTCCTCCGAGGGGGAAGAGGCCACTGAAAAAAATGCCTGGATACAACAAAGTTGTGTTTTGTTTGAATCCAGGTCATAGAAGACATGTATGCCTTTACATGAATATGCTACAGCCAAGAAAGACTTAAGAAAATACAAAAATGAGAGCAGAGGAAAACTTGGAGTCACAAGAACAAGAAACATCACAAGAGCATTTAAAGGGCCAGTACCATGTAAAATGTACTTTTTTGACCTTTGCATCGGGTTATAATGTTATTCCTTCGTCAAAAACATACCTTGCCTTGATAATTTCATGTACATTTGAGAAATGCTTTAATCCTCATGGCAACCATTCAGGTGTGCAAAACACCAGAGTGGACCTGGCACCGATTCAACACTCAGCTCCTCCTTTGAGCTGCGGTTTCCAAACTTTGAAGCTTCCACCTCACCTCCCCCATGACTCCACCACTCAGCTCCTTCAGACTAGCCAGCAGCAATTATTAAACATCTATTGGAAGTGCGCATCTGATGAGCTACTGTTCAGTGAAACATTCATAAAAACATTGCTAGAGGACAAATGGAGAAGAGATGTTACAATGACTTCAAAAAGAGCAAGAGTTTTTAAAGAGCCAGAGACCCAATTTCAAGACTTTAAATTGCAACATAAAATTTCTTCTAAGTTATATTTGATATCTATAGCATTTTCCTTTTTTTTTTTTGACAACTGACAGTAAAAGTCGCTTGAGTGTGCTATAAAATGTCACTATATGCCTGTATAATACATACTACTAGTCAAATTTAGTCAAAAGAGAAATAACAAGGAGAGAAGTGTGGGAAAGATGAAAGGAAGAAGAGAAGATCAAAGCAAATAACAGGGAGGTAAAGGTTTATGACTGGAGCATAAAACTGAGTTAAAGATTCTGATGTGTGGAAAGTGGAACAGAAACATGTTGGGCAATAAAAAAGTATGCTCAGAGTTTAGATGAACAAACTTTCAAAGACAAAATCAAAGAGAAAGCCATTTGTTTTGTACTGTAATATATTTCAAATCCCTTCTCAGCTCTTTCACGTACAGATATTCTTTAATTTTTGCAGTTGACCCAAATTTTAACATCCATTGAAAATTCTGCAGGGTCTCTTAAATGCTATTAGTGTGCATAGGCATTTACAAGACGTTTGTAATAAAAAGAGCTGTTAGAGACTGATGGGGGTGGCTGCAGATGGTTTGATGGGCAAAAAAGCGGCATTTACTGAATGAATGAGGATTAAAGATAGAAATGGTGAGTTTTTGAATTAAAGAAACGGAGCTGAGTAGAAGCACAACAGGAGTCCGTGAAGCGTGACGGGAGAGGAGACGCAGGCTGGGTCTCGGCGCCTCTGGCAGACAATAGCTCATATCACTGCATTGATGATCACAGAATATGAGGCCAGGGACTGAGCCTTTCTTCAACACTGTACAAGGGTGAGCCAGTCCATTATGTATTATTAGAGTCCTCTGAAATAATTAAACTGTTAATGATTTTCTTGAATCAATTTGCATTGTCTTTCTTTTCTGGACACATTTTCTGTCCAAATGATGCTGCAATAATATATATATATATATATATATATATATATATATATATATATATATATATATATATATATATATATATATATATATATATATATAAGGGAAAACTAAAATCAACAGTTTCTCCTTAAAATCACCACAGAATAATTTTTAACAACTTCTTCTACACATCTTCTAGAGTTCTAATCAAGAATATTGGAATATTCATACGTAGGTGGATATAACCTCAACATTAATGTCAAAGTCTGAAAGAAAAGCATGAGAATGACTCAAGCATTGTTAGGTAAATATATTTGGAAGCAGTCAATTTCAATCTCTATCATTTAATATTCTGAGTAAATTCATATAAACACTGTCTAATGCTACTGTGTCACAAGGTGGACTACCATCCACTGAGCATAGCAGTAATTAAAGGGATCAGCATAATGTAAAATCTTTTTTCTTTATTTATTTTTTTAGCTTTTTATCATGCTAGAATGTCAATCAATCATCAAAAGTATATCTGGAGCTTTGATTCTTTCATGAATGTTTGAGGAATCATTTAATTTCCATGGCGACCATTCTAGGGTGCCTTAATACTTGCTCTCACATAGCGCTGTTTTTTTATCCAAATCTGCTTCTGAGAGCCGCAGTCTCCAGCCGAGCTTCCGCCTCACAGAGTGACGCTCCCCCATACCTCCCTGACTCAGTTCCTCCAGACTAGCATCAGCAGCAATTAGCAAACACCTGGTGGAACTGCAAGGCTGCTGAGCTCCTCATAGGAGCTCCTGCCTAATCCAACACTCCAAAGAGCGGTTGTAAATGATATCATGGAGGAGCATTGTTGTAGTAACGTGCTGAAAGGAGAGTGTTGGAAAAGTAGCAGCGTCTTAAAGAGACAGAGACTCAATTTCAAGGCATTGGATGCAAAGTCAAGTTTCTTTTAAGTTATTTTTTAAACTATTTTTCTTATGTGAATATAAAGCATTTTCATAACAAGTGAAGGTAACAGTCATTTATTTGTGTTTTAAAACCACAATATTTATACACATGGAACACAGAAATGAACCCATGTCCCTAGAGTTTGGTCATATGGTTGTAACTTACCCTACTGACACAAACATCATCTATCTCCATGTAACAAAATGTGGGTCAGACAAACACGTTACCTGTGGATCTCATCTACAGGTAAAGGAAGTACTACACTAACACCTAGGGAAAGAAGACGACAGAAGACATAACATTAGACATTGTTATTTTGATGACACAAAAAATAATTTATCTTGATGTGCATGTAAAAATATTTTGCAGATGAAAAAGGCAGTTACAAATGATGTTGCTAACTTTCTCGTGACGACTGGAGCATGCAAGGCTTTCTTTCTTTAGGAATGTACATAAATTCAAAGCCATCTGGCTGGTAATATTCCTCCTCTAATAATGGGAGCATTACGGTGGGTTTTAGCAAGTGAGCCTGTCTGTCTCAAGTGTGTGATGAGTAAGGTCTGGTCCGGAGGAACCAAAGCCTGCAGTAAATCCTTCCTCTAATTCTCTGCCCAGCATGAATCCCATTCCCTCCAGCCTTTCGCCAGCCCTCTGGGAGGATTCGGATCAGCATCTAATGAACTGCCTTCAATTACCTCTTTCTGCACAATTTGCCCTCTACTGCTAACTGAAGAACACAATTAAGTTCCTCCGCTCTTGGTTTCCTGCGAACAGTTCAGCCCCATGAAGGATTCCGAGAGGTCATTAAGGTCAAGAACAACCCGGCAGAACTCTGAGCTGCTCCCCCTCTGGAGGCTGATAGAACTCTCTGACAGCCCTGATGGCTTCACATTATAAGTAGTGGACATGGTGGTTGTTTAAGGTTAAGATATTTTTAGACAAAAAACAATATAATTTTGACTTTTGAAAATAATGACAACTAGCAAGGATCAGTCATTTGATGTTATAATGGCACAGAGGGGAGCTTCAAATTATGTCCTACTCAAAAGCATAAGCGGCATTGCATCACAGTAAAAATAGAAAATGTTAAATAAATCTGGCTCCAGAACTATAATTTGGTTAAAATTTTGTGTATTCTAATTTACTCTTCACACCTACAAGGCACTATCTGAGGTCCCCTTTGCGAAAGAGTTAGGAACATTAAACTTTTCAGTTTTTGTGCCAAAACATCTTTGTAGTGAACATTCAGAGCGTTGACTGTCTCACTTTTCTCCACATAACCATTCTGTTTTAACCTGAAAGTTTAAAAAAAAAACATTACATTAAGGACCTAATAGTCACATTATTTCAGCTCCATCCACAAGTAGTTTGTCCAATATAAAATGTTGTTTGGCCCTAAAATGGTCACTTTCCATTCAAGCCATAGATAAATGATACTAACAGACTTAAAGTGTTAGTGAAAAATGTATTCCCAAGACTGCGGTGCATGTGACCCATATACTGAAGCCTGAGTCCTTAACGTGGTCGTCATGACCCCGTGACCTTTGTAACATGTCTAACCCTTTCCTGTCTGACCACTCTGAAATAAAAGCCGCTACTTGTGGGGTCAAAATGACCTTGTCTCTTAATAATGCTAGAGGGTTAAAGATCTTTTGAAACCAGTTTTTTTCTCTCTCTCTTTTAGATAAGTATCGAGTAAAATTTTTTTGACCTTCCAGGGGTTCTGGTTTTCTGGACCGTACTATATCCTTTGCAGTTTTGAAATTGAGCACATACTTTTAATTACCACCATACCTCCAGATATGAGTGGATGTAGCTGAAGATATTTAAAAGAGACTTGGAGATTTAGTTAATTGCATTTCTCCAGAGGACATGGCATGTTTTTTTTTTTCATTTTGACTTCCTCTATGGATGAGTCCACAGAGTGAATGCATGGTTGATTTTAAGAACTTCATTCTCACCTTCATCCGCAGCACAAAGTGGCTGCCAGTAAATTCACCAGCAGGGGTGTTTGGTGAGCCTCTTAGGCCCCTTCTCAGCACTGACCTCTTTATTTTTATCCCTGGGATTTTGATGTAACGTTGATCAAGAGTCTCTCTAGTTTGTGTGATTCTGTGTTTGACGATTTGTTTCCCCACAGGGTCCCTCAGCTGAGCTCATTTAGCAGCCCAATGCTTTATAATTAAGAGTAGCAGTGGAAAGCATTACCAGTGCTTGGTGAAGGCATCTTGTATTCTATTGGAGAGTTGGCAAATGGGCCCATTAGCCTCCTGTGTGGGAAGGCTTGCAGTGGGGTAAAGGGTTCAAGGTATCCCAGATGTTGTGGACTTAAAAGGAAAGGGGGTGTTTACCGGAGCAAACTCTGATGCCCCTGTAGCATATAACACATTATATCAGGAACATCTGGAAAAAAAAAATAGATATGTTTAAAAGCGTAGCCTCATATTTACCATTTCAAGATAAAATTCTAGGACTTCATTCCTTGTATATTTTATTTTTTGATATTAAAATGTAAACCTATTTTGCCTATTTTTACACTTCCGAAAGGGACACCAGAAGTCAACATAGTAGACTTTGCAGTTTTTGTGTTTCCATCCGTCCATTCAGGAACCCTGTGGGAGTTCTGGACAGGTGGCCAGGTCATCACAGAGACACACACACACAAACACGCACACAAAGTTTCAAAGTAAATGTCATTCAGAAGTACCATATCAGTGTCTTCTCTGCAACAACTGTCAAACCCAAGAAATCTTATTTGGTTTCATTATCCTAAAAAAGAAAAAGAGAAAAAAAAAAACATAAACCCCCCCCCCAAAACTATCACATTCTTGATTACAGGATCTGTCAGTTAAAAAATTACAGATCCCTAATTTGCGTATGAAAAGCTTCCACTGAATTTCACCAAACATATCCGGCAATCACACATTTCTGTCAATTACCCTCCAGTATTTAATATGCAGGCATAAACAGCCAGCCTTCCTTGTTAATGTTACACAAAGAAGTGAAAAAAAAACAAAAAAACATTATAGCATTATAGGATATATCCCACAATGCTTGCTGTCAGCTCATTGTTGTGACATGCATTGATTGAAGTGAAAAGCCCATGCCATTATTCAAAGCCATCCAGCACTCAATTAACACTCCATTTGCATTACGGTGCAACTCCACTGCAGCCTTTTGATTAATACGTCTCCTTCTCCCTCACCAGTCAATCATGAATCATCCTCTACCAAAAAACAACATCACACTGCGGAGTGAGGAGGGGGGGAAAGTAGATGAAAACTGGGCAAGAAAGTGACAGCACAGAATTCTGTCAAATAGCAAAAAGTAAAAGGGAGAAAGGAGGAATAAAAAGTGAAATGACCACCTGCACTCCAAATTAGGACATCCTGTTAAATGTCCAGTTCTTTTAAAAGAAATGTTCACATATTGGTGTCTAAAGAAATACCCAGACTCCCGACCTCTGGAGGTAGACAGCAGACCCTATGCCACTCAGATAAGACAATACATGAAAGCAAATTCCAAAAATCCCTCCTTTGCCTTTTCTTAGTGCTAACTAGAAACAACCAATCAGAGACAGGAGGAGGGTCTTAGCACTGTCAGGCATCACTCTGCATGGCTCTGCTCATACACCTTACCCCTCATCCCCTTTGCTCCTCTGCAGCTAGCACATCTTGTCATGAATGCTAGGCTAGTTAGCCACTGATGACGGCAGAGAAATGGTTTTCCTGTAACGGTACATTGTTTAGCACATTTAGCAGTATGTACATAAGGAAGATTGATGGCTTTAAGCCCCTCCTCCTGGCTCTGAAGGCTCATAGAGGAGGTTGATCTTTAAACAGATTATCTGTCACTGTGTCATATACTGTCACATCATGGTCACAGCTTTAACACATTTGTAAAAGAAAAAAAAAGTTTTAGAAAAGTTAAACTGCACCTTTAACAGAGATTGCAAATTTGTTGCGTATTAAACAGTAACATGTACTCACTTTTTATCTGTGAATGTATATCTATGTATATCATTAACATTTGCATGACTGCATTGCCACTGAGAAATCCATCCTGATTTAACACCAGCTCTCCTGGCATAACCTCTTCTGCTACTTAATCTTTCAATGTCCCAGGAGTGTTCATTTGAGATGTGTGAGGAGGAGAAAAAAAAAAAAAAAAAGATTTTATTTCTGGCTCAGTGGTGAAGAGAATATCTACCAGACAACAAATTGAAGGAAATGTCACTTGACTTATACCTCCATCTCCTGCCTTCATGGTAAGGCTCAGTAAGCATATGAAGGTAGCAGCTAAGATGCTACCTTGCTGTCTTCATTCACATCTTCTGCAGCGACCTCTGCTCACTCCTCTAATCTCAGCGTACATGCCTGCGCTCACTATGGGAACCATACATGCTTGTTTGATTAAAAGCAGAGCGCAGCCTGGGCTAGGTTTTGAATGATCCTTTACTTTATCTTGACATAACAGAGTCATGGCCCTGTGAAGGCAGGGACTGCAGGTTAATGGGAGCCCTGACAGCCAAGGCTCTTCCATCAGCAACAGCAGTCAGAGAAAAGGTCAGCCACTGGTCCACACATCCTTATGAGCACAAGGCTCAAACTTTAAGTTTGAATTGTGCTGAATAAGAAGGAAGAAGAAATGCACTCCTTTAAAGTCCAAAACATTTTTATAAAACTATGATCACAAGCAAGAAGTTTGTATATTAACATTACTACAACTGACTAGCGAGAAAAAACTATGGAAAGGTCAGTTGGCTCTAGTACAACTGAACAAACTCATTTCATAAAACAGCATATTTTATTTTTTTTTAAATAGCATTTAGTGGGGCTACTAATGTAAAAAGATTTATTAATTAAGATCCATAAATTGGCTACTTGTGGTGTAATGGAACTAGACAATATTTTACAAATTAATATAATCAATTATCATGTCTTTGATCATTTTAGCAAATGTCTAATAGGTTAGATTTATTGTTGAATCCAGATATTTACATAATACTGCTTAAAAACTATATCATCTTAATTTCCCACATACACTAAAAGACAAACTTTCTGATAATTCAGTAAGTTTGCCTGAGAACACCATATGTTTCTCAGACTAGCATTACAGATTTAACTCCAAAGTGAGAGAATATAAACTAAACTGTTTTCAACCATTTTTATGCTAATCTTTAAGTACAACATTAGAAAAGGTTAGTGGAAATGGCAAAATTCAAAGTAATTTCTTATTTTGAAGTTATTTCAAATATTATCTCAAACAACCGGTTATGAACTGAATTATTAAAAATAGATTTAATGTGAATATTGACAAACAAAATTGTGAAAAAATGCGCATCTTAAAAAAGTAAAAAAGTTGCTTTTGTATTTTTAATTAAAAATGCCAAAGATAGTAATATTACTAATCTCTCTGCTTATTCTCAAAGAACCAAATGAGGTTGCAAAATTGGTGAATGTTGCACACACACACACGCACACGCACACACCAATTTACCTTTGACCTGATTAGATAAGTACTTAATGTCTTGTGAAAAGTTTCACCTACTCAGTATTTTGCTTTTTTATAGTATTTCCTCACTTATTCATGTTTCCCTAATTACATAAATCTGAAGAGGAAATGCCATCCATTAGCTCTACTGCTGTGGCTGTTCAGAGGTAATCCTGGAAGCCGTCAGTCGGAGTGTGTGTAGATCCAGAAGGACAGAAGTTTGGAGCATCTGTGAAATGCCAACCTTTGATCTTTTGCAGTATTCTTGTCTACAACACCTGCGCCTCAGAAGACGATGGATTTACAAACAGATTATTTTACTCAACCTACATATGTTTCTGTGAGAAACAGATTTTTGGAGCAATCAGAACATTTAATCAGAGTTTAAAGAAGCCACAGAGACAGTCTCCTGATTCTGTTAATTGCTTTTAGCTCTTGGATGCCTGGTTCTCTCCCCTCTGTGGAAATTTCTAATTTAGCACCATTTCATGTATTTATTTATTTATTTTCTTTTTTACCTTCACTCCCCTAGTTCTCATTCAATTTAGAGCAGCAAGCCGTTCTGTTCAGTGCAGCCACTAAATTGCGAACATTAATCATTTCAGAGTCATTATCAGCAACTTAAAGGTGAAAATCCAAACAAATTGTTTTTCATTTGGCCCGGGCTTAATAGGATTGTTTTCTTTAATTTACAGCCTTAAAGCATTTAACACAAACACTTAACCGTAAATTGGTAACCCTGCTTATTTATTTCCTAATTGTTCAGCATTAAATTGTAAATAAAAATTATACATAAGATAGTCGATTGGGTTTTAGATGACACTGATATTTCTAAGTCTCTGTGTCTCAATAGTTACAAATACAAAACTAAGAAACAAAGATAAGAAGCCAGAAGAAACTTTTATTTCAGAATGTTTCATGCTGAGGGTGTGTCTGACATGCCCACTAGGGGGACACTCATCCTCGTTCTACCGTCTCGTGTTCTCAGGATATGGAAGTGGTGGAAGGACCTATTAAGTGAAAGACATGACAAAATGAGAGTATACCTGCAATGCAGAAAATGGCAAAACAAAACAGAAGTCTACAATCATCTGATAGACTGAACAACCAGAAAAAAAACCAAAACATTTTGGGCTAATTCTGGGAACTGTTCTGCAGCTGACAACAAAGATGGATGCTTCTAAAGCTGGAAACCTTATGGACAACCTCGGAGTGAAGGGAAGTTTGGCTCTTTCTCTTTTCAGAGAGCTGACTCTTGTGGCATGGCTCCCAATGGAGCACTTCCAAAGGGATCTTAATTTATCATCAACTGTATTTTCATATTTTAGCTTACCCTGGCAAATGGGAATGTTTTATATACTAATAAATCCTTTAGCATTCAGTGAGTTTTTGAGAAGTATTATGCTTTCTAATTTGATGCATCTGTTCTGTTACAAAAAAATATTCTTACTTTTGTGTAACATTTTAATCGAAATTAATATTTTTATTAAGGCCAAAATCAACTGAACAAAATACAGCAAACAAAATCACTTATAATTATATGATTATATAATATGTTTACACTGCAGCCAAATGTTGATTGTTTAAAGGAGTCAGTTATATTTTTTGTGACACTCTCTTCACTGCTGTCTACTGACTGAGGGGATGAACAGATTCTCTACCTGACTGTCTTGACTGTTCCTCTGTGTTTTCACATAATGGTATGATCTCACATCCTTACATGTGATTGGCCACAAGGCTGCCATGTGACCAATCAAAAAAACGTTCTGCCATGTGCTGGGCAGAGCCACAGACTGAGAGCTAAGCATTGAAAACTAAAAAAAAAAAAAAAAAATGGGGAGCTGGTTCTCACTCCATGAAGGTTTTTTGATTCACAACAATGACTACAACCCTGGGGGTCCAACAACAGTGTGTCTTCAGTCAGAGGCTTTTGTGGAACACAGACCTCCACAGGAGATCTTACAGAGTTTCTACAAAACTCTACTCTGGCTTTATAGAGAAACAGATAATATTACTAGAAAAAAACTAATTCTGCACATATCAATGAACTCAAGTCAAGAAACATGTGAGTCACCTTGTGAATTAAATCATTTTAAAATGCTTTTTTTTCCTCTTATCAATTTAATTTTCATTGTTTCAATTTCTTAGGTGATATCAACCTATTTGGTCCAAAAAATTACCTGATCCACTATTTTATCGATGTAAGCCATTTTCATTGTACTTAAACAACAAACAAAGCATACATGGACTTATCTTACAGTAGTAACTATGCACCATGTTTCTCAGTTCAAATATCAATAAATCCATCGTCTTCCCAACAATTGCTAAGCCATTCTTTATCTTTTTTTCCTCCGAATGTCCAGATCAACAGCAGCTGCTTTTCAGTGATCACCTGCTGGTTGTCCATATCGAAGATTTACAAACATTGGTTGTAGAAAAACTTAGTGACCATGTCTGTCGAACAAGACGGTCACAGTTGACTGCCTCTTGTGCTTGTCACTGTAGCAGCTCACCGTGTGGCTCACACTGAGCACCGGAGATACGGCGTGGGCATGCAGAAGCCTTGGCCAGAGAGTCTACATGTCCGTGACGAGGATCAGAAATGAATAAACTGGGCGACTCTGTGGTGCATGAGGATCAAAATGGACAGATTAAAGCTGAATGCGACACTGCTGTCAAATCAATGCAGGAAAACACATGAGCACAAACATCCACCAGCAATGCTGATAGGCAATCTGACCCTTGATCTGTTCTGCTACTAGACTCCATCTATGTTTGTAGAGAAAATTAGGAGAGGAGACAAAGACAACAGACATGTTCTTTAACAAGGACAGCAAAATGTGGCAGTTAACTGAGTGCAATCTAATGATTTTAGGTGTTTGTACCCACACATTCACACATCATGAGATAACGTTCTCAAAGACACAAAACTAAATTTTGCATCCAAGCGACTCAGAGGTAGCCGCAGGGAAGAAATCTTATTTCTTCCATTTTTCATGATTTTAGTGATCTCATGAAGCAACTTAAGTTATTTCTATCTGGGGATAACCTTATCATCAAATTCAAGACTGCTCCATTTCAGAAGCTCAATTCAATAATGATGAACATGATACAGAAATCTTTCATCTTTCCATTTTCTCACTGCTTTGTCATTTCATCTCGTACGAACTGGAAGCAAGTTTGTGTTTCTGCTTTTACTGCCACATGAAACCTGCAACGCCTCAAAAAGCTAATAGAGAGTTGAATCAAAAGAAACGATTAAAACATTTCATCTGAATTAGGGTTAGCAAACACAGGGTAAGAACCAAGGTGTGATAGAAAAACAAGCAACATAAAATATGACACTATTGAGCACAATTGCCAGATATACCAGCAAGATTTTACTGTGGCTTAGAACATGTATTATGACTCTTACAGTGGAAATATCACCCAACCTGCTTTTAAGCAGCCCTGGAGCACAACGTACAAACAACACACACAATGGGTAAAGATGTAACACTAGAAGGTGTGCAAATAGATCAATCGGAACAGAAAAAAACATTATTGCTGACACCCATTAAACACTGTTGAGTTTTTACAACAAAGCAACAATGCAATATGGAGTGTCATTTATAAAGTTACCCAGTCAAACATTAGCAGCTATAATTTCGGTTATGTAGTCTGTCATAAGAGAAAAAAAAAAGTAGTGTGGGCCAATTTTCAAAGTTATATATATTTTTTAATTATGTTATTCAGTCATCTAGAAATGTCCACGTCTGTACTAGCTAAATATTTTTGTTTAGAGCTAAATATTTAGATTACTACTTAGTTATCTTAGTTTGAAACTGAACAACATGGTGAAAATAAGTCTTAAAAATATTTAACTCCCATGTTTTTTCTCTTATGACAAGCTAAATAAATGAAATTAATGCTGCTAATTTTTGACTGTGTAACTTTACAAATGTCAGCTCATTGTGGAAATGTAGCAAACAAAGAAATGTGAATGCTCTGAGACACATTTTTACATTCTGAAAAAAGAGAAAGGCAAACCAAACCAGTCATTTTGTTACAATTGCAGACAAAGGTGTAGTTACAGAACATTCTTCTGAAGCTGCATAAATCCATTCATTAACAGTTAGATTATTTAAACAAGCCTTTTGTTGAGTGTTTATGGCCATTGTGTGTCTTACTGAGTGTTATTTTCTCCCTTATTGGTACTTAATTTTAAGTTATTTTATTGGTTTTATGTCCATTGCTCTGTGACAGTTTATTCTGTTACTTTCTGGAACAAATAAGCCACTAGATTGTTATGAACTAATATAATAAACATATTTTTTAGCTGAAAGGAATTGAAACACTGAATAAAGTACACCTCTGACATGATAACTAAATCTAGCTACTCAAAAACTGTTTATATACAATTGTTTTGTAGAATTATTCACCACGGACATGTCAACATCAAACCAGCTGCACCTTATCATTTTTCTATTGGACAAGAAGCAGAATACACCCTGCGCAGATCACAGATCAGGACATCCAACCATCCTCGCTCACACTCAGACTTCTCAGGACCTTCTTGTTGCACGGCAACAGTGCTACCAACTGTGCCACTTGATGAAACCAGATAAACAGATACCAAAAGAAAGAAGAGTCTGACTGTTCAGTCAAATTTCCCTGTCCTCTCTGTGATCTGCAACCACAGACTTGGAATAAAGCCTTTGCAGCAGAAAATGACAACAGAGCTAAGACGCAAGCTAAAAAAAGGTTCTATGTCAGAAAAAAGCTGCCACATTGTGTATTCCTCACATTTCAGAGAATCGTCACAGCTAATGGAGACAGACCAGCAGTGGAAGGGAAATTAAAGGCAGCAATTGAGAGACTCTTGAATGCTCAACATGCTTCACTGTGTCCCTGGGGGCTTTTAGACTCACACTGAGCCAGAAAGGAGACGGATGACTTTGAAGGTAAGCGTGGATCCATCCACTTCTAGCAGCGCTAAATCAATGTGTCCTGTCACTTTGACGACACCGCATGGTTGGCCCATAATGTGTCCCATATGGTTAGTTTTTATGAAGGGGATGCGCGCTCTGCTTTAATAAATGCACCACATGCCTGGTTTCAATCATCTTTACACGGCTTTTGCCTTGATTTGTTTTTCTTTCTTTTCTTTTTTTATGCAGATATTGAATTGCTATGATGTTTGTAATGTTATTTTGTTTTCTCCAATTTTGAATGAATTGATCTTAAATAATAAAGAAAAACTTTTGTAATCCTGTTCAAACTGTCCTGTGGTTCAGTAGCAAGGTTCCAATCCATCAACTGCCCTTACAGCTCTGTCAGATAACCTGGCTGTATAACCACATAGGCAGACACCTAACATTTCACTTAATATGCATATAAACTACAGAAAAGTTTCTTTGGTGCCAGCCTGTAATGAAAACAACAAGCCACAGTGTCCATACCACAAACTGCACACTGAACAAAACTCAGGAACAGTATTACCATAAGGGGGGGTAGGAAGTTGATTAAGATGCACATCAAGTCTCCTTGTTCAACACAAATTATGAAGGTTGTGCAGATGGGTTGGCCTCAACTCTAGCAACTCTCCCATGTTGACAAAACTTTACAATTACTCAGATTATTCAAAAAATAAAACTGAACTTAAATTCTTAAATTAAACTTAAATTTAATTCTGTAAATCATTCATTCAAAGATGGACAGTATACATGATTTAGTGGTGAAAAGATCATTTAAAACAGTTTCTTGTTGCATTTCAGACATTACCAGGAAAATCTGTTATGTCTGTACTAGCTTAACTGCAAGGTATGGGAGTGGCAGCATCATGGGGGACTGAGGAACTGGTGCCACTTCATAGGACGGATGCCATCATGAGGATAGAACATTATGTAGAAATACTGAGGCAACGCCTAAAGACAAAAAGTTAGAGCTGAGGTGGGAATAGGTCTTCAGATGGACAACAACCTGAAGAAGTGCTTAGAAACAACAGAGTTGATGTTTGACATGTCTGCCACAAAGTCCTGTCCATCTTCTAAAGAATTGGAGAGCGGGTCTGATGTATGTAGGGCTGAAATGATTCCTCTAATGATTTAAGTACCTCGATTATTAAAATTCCTCGACGAAAATTAATCGGCATCGAAGCTTTGTTAAGTTATATTTTATTATTTAATGGACCGTGCTCCAGCCGGGTTATTACTTGTTTTGCGCAGCTCTTTCACTTCCACCTGAGTTGTTGACAAAAGCTAAGTGTTAGCAGCATAACGTCCAGTTTTCAAGTTCGGTCTGGGAGGATTTTGTTGATTGTTGATAATGTCCAGGTCTTTGTCATTTTTTCAGGGGACCAATAAGCATCCTTAAAATGACTGGTGCGATGCCTGGGGTAGCAAGCTGAAGGTGCATTTATACAGGTGAGCGGATAGACTGAATACTGCGGGCGGCTGAGCTTTGAGGATTAACGTAAGTGTAGCTTTCACAGACAAACGGAAAAAAATATTTCTAATCATCCCAGTCTCAACAAATGTGTGGTGGAGCGTATCGTGACGGCACGTGGCTGGTATATGTGTTTCTGTGTGTAAAGAATGAGGATGTAAAATCCTGTCGTTAACATGGACACAAAAGCTATAAATGTCTGGGAAAGGTGAGAGTTCATGTATTAAATTGACTGAACACATAAACCAAAAGCTGGACTATAGAGAATTTTTATAAAAGTATTTGTGAGCCTGCCTCTTTAATATTGAATTGGATATAACATCAGATTCATGTTTAACTTTTCTTCAGGTTAACTTAGAAAGCGACCTGTTATTGTTACAGGTTAATATTCTAAACTACAGAAAAGTTATTATATTAGGGATGTTCAAATACAAAAAATTGGACTGATGTAGATATGCGATAGTAACACCGCTGTTATGTTACATTTACCAATGTTTTATTTTATCTATTTTTTATTTGATTACTTGATTAATTGTAAGAATAATCAATAGATTAATCGATTACTAAAATATTTGTTTACAACAGCTCTAGATGTACGGTATGTGAAATGAACCAGAATTTCAGCAAACTGATCGGAGAATTTTGTGGACAGAAACCCAAAAGGCTTGACCCAAGACATTCAGTTCTCATTTTGAAGATATAAATTAATATCTGACATATTATTTCTGTTGGCATTTAGCAGATAGAAATAATATTGGGAATTCTAACTAAAATAAAGCAAGAAATGTTGGTTTGATTTATCTTCAAACAATGAGTAAAGAAGGTGTATGTACAATTTATGTATTTTTGTTGGGTTTCAAGGTTGAAGGAACAATAAAAATGATGCAGCTTTGAGTAAATAATACTCCAGCTTCACCTTGCTGTGCATTTAATCAGCAGCTAAGCCAGTCAGTGATTCATTCGGATGCCAAAATTATCCGAAGGTACGAGGTATCGCTTTTGCAATTCTGAGTTGCTATATATACTTTTCACATGACTTAATGTGATGAATTTGATACAGTGTATACCAGGGGTCACCAAACTCGGTCCTCGAGGGCCGGCATCCAGCACGTTTTAGTTCTCTCCCTGGTGGCACCAACAACCTTTTCAGCATGTCAATGTTCTTCTTAGGCCTTCTAACGAGCCATCATCTGATTCAGGTACGTTAAACCAAGGAGAGAACTAAAACATGCAGGAGGCCGGCCCTCGAGGACCGAGTTTGGGGACCCCTGGTGTATACACTCATAAATTACTGAAGTTTGGAAAGCAATGCAGAGACAAAAAAAGGTGAGTCCACACGTGCAACACAATACTATGGGACTGTTAGCTGTAAATTTGATGCTTCTTGCTGTAAAGTCATAAGCAAGCCAGCACAAAGCAGAGCATGTGTCAATCTGGGGAAGAAATGTGATAAATTCTTGCTTCTCTGGAGAACTGAAATATGTCACCAAGGTGCTACTATGTGTGAGATTACACCCAGAATCTTACCAAAGAGTGTGTATAGACAGCTGATTCATCTCTGCCTTAGAAAACTGTCCGTACAGCTGGATTTGTGTGTGTGAAACTTTCTTTCACAGCAGATGCAGCTCCTGACCTGATGAGATCTGTCCAAATAAGACTTTCACTTCTTTTTCTACCCATTCTTCTTTGTGAAACAGCAGAGTTTAAAGTAAAATTGGATGGATTTAGATTTAGATCTGGACAGTTCTAACACAGAGATATCTGCCTGTATGTGTTTGGGTTGCTGTTCTGAAAGATGGAGCTCTTCCGCAGTCTTAAGTCTTCCTCAGATAGTTAAAGCATCCTTGAGATTGTCAAAAGGGAAAAACTGTGTCAAAATTGGTGTTACTGCAACCTGTCAATAAATCCAATGGGTTTGCTAGCAACTTGTCCTGAAGTAAACGCCTCTTTCCTCCCACAAAGTTGTCAGGATTTACCATTACAAATGCACTATGGTCATAAAGATTTGGTGAAAAGTAATAAGGAAAAAAATGGCTAAACATTCTAAGTGGGGAACGTACACTTAAGACAGACTTTACCCAGAGCATGTAGAGGGCAAAACAGAGTTTATTCCATTTCCAAAACCCAAACAGAGTCTGAAAAAAAAAAGATGGATAAATGCCTGTGACTGACCTCTAGAGCGGTGGAGAGCTACGTATACTCAGCAAGTAATGTTGTAATTACATTGTATGCTTAGTGGTAAATCAAAGATTAATGGGTCAAATTGGGTCCAAAAATCAATAAATTAGTGTTGTGGCCACAAATGACAGTTTCTTTGTGAAGCAGTAACTTTTCAGATTTGCTAGTTTACTTACTATTAATTTGTCACGTTTTTGCAAGTGCAAAATGTGTCTGATACAGCTATACTGAGAAGGATGCATGGACCCAATGACAGAAAACATGGCTGGTCAAATATTTGATGTTTGTGATGCTTCACAGAACAACTACATTTATACTGAAATTAAGTTACTCATATAGTTGCTACTTATAAAATCATAGCAACTGAAGTGTAAGTTGTGGTTGTACCATGATCAATGCGGGGACAACATTCAGAGTGTAACTATGTTTCAAAGCACCGAGTATGCCAGTAGATGTTATGGTATGGAAAGTTCAGATTTAAATGTGAATAACTCGGGGGATTTAATGTGGCATTTCAAAAAGAAAACATTACATGTGTGAGAAAATGACAGTACTACTGCTGCTATCAGATGATGTTTCATTTCTCAAAGGACCACACATTTACTGTGCATGTATCTCTCATCACCCCAGTCTACCTCTAAATATGAAAACATAATCATCTGCACACGCCTCAGTTGTGCTACAACGGAGCCTCAGAGCTGACAGCAGAGTTCAGTCAATGAGAATACAGCGAGGCTTCACCAGCAAACTACCCATACTGCTCATTAGTCGATGGCAAAATGTCCTGCTCCCTCCCACTGATTACATCTACTGAGTTAATGAGCCACAGACCAACACTAACCCCCTCAACCCCTCCTCTCTAGATTCCGGATCCCAGTCTCCCCATCTCTTTGCCTTCTTCTCTTTATGTCTCATAAACATAATGTTCAGTTTCATTTGAAGTGGCCCTGATCAAATTTCATGAGAGATCTTCTTTCCCACAAACACTACAGTTATTCATCAAATCTGTGGGAGGACAGTTTACCAATTATCAGAAAGCAGTGTTCCAGTGCAGTAGCTGGAGTGTGCTTTGCTGATTGGTTCACTCTGCTAATTGATTACATTCACAGCAGGTTGTGTCAGATGGAAGCTCTGTCTCTGTCAAAAGATTTTCAGGATGCTGCGTTAGGGATTCACCTGTTGTATCAGTTCAACAGATACCCACACAGACAGCGCTGTTGATAAGCACTTTAACCATCCTATACTCACCAGGGTTGTTTTGTTAATGTTGCTTTTCTAAAATTCTCCTTTGTAAGAAGATGTTCTTTACAACAGTTTTGAGATGTAATGTGGCTTGTCCTTAGAAAATGAAGCTAAAAAAGAAAAAGAAATCAGTTGAAGAAAATATTTTTTTGTTTAATTAAAGTCAGAAAATAGAAAAGGGTAATTTCAACAGAACAAAAAACAGTTTTCAACACAACCTTGAGTCATCTGTTTGTTTTAATTCCATCTGACTGTTAGTAGGTAACACAAAACAGAAGGAAAAGGCAAATATCTCTGGCATTTAATATGTGAAGAAACTTGGAACTGATTCAAAATAATAAGCTTGAAAAATTCTGTCTAATTCTCCACTGAAAATTTGATTTAAAACAATTCAGCTGTTTTTACTCTATAGTAATTTAGATTTAATGGTGCAAAACAACAAAAATTGTTGATCCTTTATTTATGTTTCTGTCCTTATTTACAATTACACAAATGATAGTTGTTGCTGTTAATCAAATACAAAATGAAACAGATTATAGGATGTTGCATGCAGCAGATATTAATGTGAAACTAAGCTAAATTAGACATAACTCGGTCGAGCTAAATTTAACTAATGATGGGATTTAATTTGCATAAATTTTATATTTTTCATGCTTTTATGTATGCTTATACTTTAATCTGATATTTTGTTTATATTTGTTCCTTTCTAGGTGGCTCTTCAGACTACCCAGTGTGTCAGGAACCGGTGTGCATGTGTGTGTGTGTGTGAGAGTAACGCATCTTCTCTAGCGAGGATCTTGGTGAGGAGCCAGTGCAGTCGACGCACGTGGAGATCATCAGCCTCATCAGGGTGTGGAAACAAAGGAGATGCAGATCCTTCAACCACTGCTGGAGGATTAACGCTACCGGTAGTCTCTCTGGCCCTCTCTCGTTGTCTGCTAGTTTTAGCTGATGTTTAGTCTTTGAGCTTGCTATCAGAGTTTATTAGTCTTGTGTTGCTCTGTCCAGGTTTCATCAAGGAGATTTCCAAGTTAGAGTGATCCCTCTGTTTCCTCTTACAGAGTCTCTTTCCTGCAAGGAACCTGCCTGCCTGCCCCGCCCATTCCCAGTCATCATTTGACTCCATCTGGACCTTCGGCTCTCTTATCCTCACCAAAACTCCACACGGGATCCAGGACAACCTTCCCCCCACGGTTCACCTGAACCGCCTTACAAGTAAGCGGCTTCTATTGGCTTAAGGAGCACTCACCCCAGACCGCCAGTAACACCGCTCTGTTCCAGGTGCCGCTGTTCGCGCATCGCTGTCATAGTCCCGAGACGCTACGTGGACCTGTCTTTGTTGTCCGATCTTTTGTTAATAAATTCCCTTCTTCTAACTTGGACTTGTTGAGTCTGCATGTGGGTCAGAAGATTAGAGCCGAACATGGCACAGTGTATAAATTAGCATATACAAACAAATTTGTCTTGCTTTGGTATGTGCAGAATATGCATCAACCAGCATTGGTGGGACACATATCCCATGTTGGCTACACTAAGAATAGAAAGTTGTTTCAAGGTAACTCATGATCATAGACTGTTGTGGACAGGGACCAGCAGGGACCCGTGTCTCCATTAAAGCCCTTGTACTGCAGAGATGAACATAAATCTAATTTTATGTGTATATGTCGTGTCACAGAAACTGGACCAATTTCATTTTATATCTTTTCAGATTTACTTAAAAAAATTAAGTGTTGCACTTTAAGCTTCAGCCATATGAAAAAATAATCAGAGTTTTCATCTGCTAGATCAGAAGTCTGCAACCTGCAGCTCTGGAGACACAGGTGGCTCTTTGGATAACTTTATGTTTTTAATACTTAAATATTGCCTTGTTTTTTGGGGTTTTTTTTTTTGCTTGCTATAATTTTTTCCACTCTTTAGTTCTGTGGCTCCATGAATAAACACTAACCCTGTCCCTCTGACCTCCATCACCAGGCAAGGCGGTGTAGTGTTTTGATTTATTTAATGTTAATCTTAGGAAGGACCATAAAATGCACTACAAAGATTAAAAAATAATAATAAATTCAACATACACATGTTTTCAATGTATTGACTCAGGTTATGTTCAAACAAGTACTGATATTAATAACTCAAAGTGAAATACACAAAGCTTGGGTTAGAGTGTATTTGGCACGTCTAAATAAATGAGTGGGTGGATTACAGTTTAATTACCAGCTGGTGCATTAATGTTTAATAGCTATAAACATGTGACAATAAGGCCTGTGGGTACTGAAAGCAGAACTTCTCTAAATGCATCTCAACTTCGCCCGGCTCCATTCATTACCCCAAAGAGATAACCCAGGCCCAGGAAAATGCAGAGTCAGCGCCCGACACACTCTCTGGGACACAGCAAATCAGTCTCTCTTATTTTCTGTCGCCTTCTAATGCAATGCAATGAGTCGGTGGCATACCCTAGTGCAGAGTTTCAAACTGCTTCTTTCAGCCGCAATATTCCTGGCAGCAGCTTTCCTGCATATGAAACTGTTTTCATGCAAAGAAATGGTGATGGCACAGGAGGAGGGATGATTCCATCCACATCTGAGCCGCTGTTAGAACAATCTCACTGATATCACATTACTGAGATGATTTCAGCAAGACTGCTTGACTTATAATAAGAGCAAACTTAAATTAGTTTAGCCAACAGTGTTGTGCCAGTGCAAAAAATATACAGAAAACTGGATCTGGAGGAAGTGAAATTAATATCCAATACTTGAACTGATTTCAAAACAAAACTAAGTAATAAAAGGTTGCCAAACAAAAAAAATATATAATGACATAAAATTCCTTCTAGTGTCTGCAGGTTATATAAACTATTCCGCCTTGAAACAAATTTTTAAAGTAGACAGACTGAGGTCGTGGTTCTGCAGTGGTCATCCCAGTGACCAAACCTTCTCTGGTTTCAGAGAACGGTTCCATATAACCGTTTGCTGTTATATGGAAGGGAGGGTGTTTGCATCATGAAGATTCTCCCCATAAATCTGCAGCAGCTGTGCAATACTGTCAAGTCACACTGAACCAATATCCCCTGGGAGTTTTTTTAGCAGCTTGCTGAAAAATTATAGCAGCACCGACTCTGACAGGCCAGCCTCACATCAAAATGGGAAACATCTTTGAAGCTCCCCAATGAAGGCTGGGGAAATGTGAAACTTTTCAGAGATATGGTTTAAGTCTTCTTACTGACAGATTCTAAATGTTCAAGGAAGGAAAGGAATAATAGCAACTGAAAACACAATATAAAGTGCAAAAAGACAAAGAATCTGAAGTTTAAAATAAAATGCAGCAGACCGCACGTCTATTGGTTGCATGCAGAAAAAGGATGTTTATCTGTCACCTCTTGCTATTTGCATAAAAGATCTTTCTCTCATCTTTACCTTTGAGGAAAGCCCACATGCCTTAAGAAAACATTTGGAGTACAGCAGGTCTCTAACCAGAGCCACCATGATGCTGCTACACTCTGAAGGAATGTAAGCAGCAGAGACCGCGGCCTGGCCAACCAGGGTCAAACCTGGGGTCAAATCTGGGGTTTAAACTGGGTTTGGTGCCTTTATGGCTTCAATGAAAAAGTTTTGTGTTTTGCTCTTGTTGACAATTCAGACAAGAATCTGAATCGTCTGAATTTGTGCACCGGTCACTGTGAGTTGATCAGAAGGTGGTTCTTAAAGTTCTTCTTGTTCATCAGTAAATATGAAACACGTAGAATTTAGGCTCCAATTGTATTCTAAAAAATATATTTCTTTCTTTCTTCCTCAGCAACAAGAAAGAAGAAGCCTTCATTGGTGTCACATGGTGTAATGCACAATTCTCCTTATTAGTTCTGACAGTCCACTTTGTGCCTGGGGATAATGCTGTATTTATTGGGATGGAGGGTGTGGAATGTTTGTTTCAGCTGTTTTATGAAATCCTTTGATTGACAGCAGCTGGAAAACTCATAATAACGTAGAGAACTGCCAACCTGGAGAGGACATTATGATGAGATCCAACACTTGGAAGAAGGCCAGACAATCCAGCTTTGCTTGAATTTCTACGAAACCAAATTCTGGGTTTGTTCACTACAGTCTATGAGTTAAACATTGTGCAGATTGCAGAGCCCATTGTGTCCCTGGTACTCTGATAGGAGACTGCAGTGAGAGACTGCAGAGGCCCAAACTAGGTTGGGTTTTGAATTAGCAAAACAATGACATAAAGTAAAAGTTAAACTCTCACAATAATCTGCCTCAAATCTCCTTCAGAAGAAAAGAGAAAAATGGCTATGTAACAATTCCATGGCTTATTGAGGAGCTTGGGGTGTAATGATGTTTGATGCTGTTCACTGTGTACCTTCCACACCTTTTTCTCAAGACTGGTTGTTCTCAAAGCAAAACCAATGGCTCCAGCCTTCACTGCATCTAATACCCAGTAGCGTACGAAGTGGTGTCTATTCCAACATCATTATTTTATTTCTGACTCATTGCTTGCATAAAAACTTACAGGTCCACCAAGGTCAGAGCTTTGATGCAAACAAACCACTCATCAAAACGTTTAACTCTCCGCTGCTTTAATTAGAAGGCAGCAATGCAGACAACATGGTTTCCACTGCTGTCGGGGCCTTCAGCATCCGTTTTCAGCTCAGGCCAACTTCACTAATTAATGTTCAAATGAAACGTCACCACGGTGATTGCTCTTATTGCGCTGTAGAAATACATGTCGCGAAGTCTGATTGCATTAAAAGGGCCACTCTAGAAAGGTTCATTATTCCTGTCCTGAAAGACTGAAAGGTGACTGCAGAAAAATACAGAGCAGCTAATCTAGGCTTGATTGTAGAAACATAAAAGGTCAAGTTTTTAGAAGATAACTTTTATTACTTTACTATGTTTAGTATTCAAGGCTAATAAAAAGGGATTCTACAGTTCTATTATATATTTATCTATTAAAAAAATTGAATTAGTCATAAAGATAAAAATAATTATTAGATTGAACGCAGGATTTGAAGAAGAATTAGTGAAAGCTGAGTGCTTGTTGTTGGGTCAATTTGTCAGCGGTGTTTCAGCACCCTAAATCCAAGTGTGTTTACAGAACTACAGTAGACAAGCTTAATCAAATCTTCCCACTTGGCTTAATTTGATTATGCTTATTACAGTGAACATAATCAATTTATTCACTCCTCTTCTTTTCCCCTCATACACAGATTGTCTCTAGTACAGCTCATGGATCTGCAGAACATGTATTAACTGACAGCTACAAGCAGAGCTGACCTTCAAAATAATAAGCTGCAGATTTACTACGTGCTTATCTCTGAGTCTTGAAGAAGTACCCGACAACAGGCAGGTTTCATCCTCCCAGTACACCACTCCAGTGACTGGATCCAGTTAAGCCAGTTTGATGAGGGTATAAGCTGCAGACTGCGCGCGACAAAAAGGAGAATCTCATTCGCCTCTGTGTTACAGCGTGACATGCCTCTTCAGACTCACTTCAGACCCGTCACTCTCACACACTCCAGGTTCTACAGCTGTCCTCATTGGACAGCCTCATCCAATATCTTTATATCTTTATTATATATATATATATATATATATATATATATATATATATATATATATATATATATATATATATATATATATATATATATATATATGCGTGTGTGTGTGTAACATGTCATTTATGATTTTATAATAAAACTGATTTTAGAATAAAAAATATAAAAGAGGGCTCAGTGGCGGCAAATTCACACCACAGAAAACAAGATTAAATCTAATAGCTTACCATCATCAACATGTGGAGGAACGTCTGCTTGGATGGGAATAACTGACTTCGTTGTAAATAACATACAATAGTCAAAACAGATTTGTAAAAACAGAAAGCCGTATTTACCACTTGTGCGCCTCCTCATTATCTTAATTGTTCATGTTCAGCATGCATGGCGCTCACCGTACAGGAAAAGCTGCACGTCAAGTTAAAAGCAGCTTAAAGATAACACTGTTTCCTTTATTTACTCCCATTCTGATCCTTGTTGGACACAGGCAGATTTTATTTGGCTGAGCAATGGAAAAGCAGCATTCAGCTTCTATGCACTACAAATCTGGAACAAACTTCTAGAAAATTGCAAAACAGCTGAAACACTGAGTTCCTTTAAATCTTGACCAACTGCCTATTTATAGTTGCCTTTGATTAATAATAACTGGAATGTCACTAATTTAATCTCAATTCTAATTTTTCATTACGTTCCTTTATCATACCACTGTAATGATGCTTTGTTTGAAGTTGTATGTTATCATGTAAAGCACTTTGAATTGTCTTGGTGCTGAAACGTGCTACTGTTTAAAATAAGAACTGTGGTTCCTCAACTTGGTCTCAAGTGGATGTGTGAAAGCAAAGAGACACATTCTCTCAAGACATTGTATAACTTCTATGTAGCAGTAGTCACAAGTGTACATAAAGGTTTCGTACACACTCTGACAGAACACATACATTTGTTCTCCCTCCCCGGGCAGCAGGGACAAAATGATGTCGATCTGTTCTTGTAGTTTTGGTTTGGGAATTCTCCCAGCCTGTTCTTGACACGTCATCTGGACAGATCTTTGTTTCTTGCATGGGATCCAGAAACTAATATACAAATGCTACAGTGGGAGGGACCCATGGGGACTTCCCAAGAGTTCTGCAGCCAAACTCGTAGGTGAAAAGTGCTCTGGGCAGAAAAAATGTGATGAAGGTTGTCTTCTGAGACAGTGCGCCAAAGATCCAGGCAAAAACAGCAGAAGACAAGAGCATTGCAATAAGACAGAGCTAAATAAGCACAGTATGGATGACATTAGAATAAACAGATTCTACAGTATTAAAGAAGAGTGTAAAAAATGTCACAGGGCCACTGAAACATCTCCAAAGGCTGCAGATGAGTAATGGAGGTGTCTGAATCTTGTCTCTAGTTTTCACATTGTTATTCTTGTTTTATGGGCCAGAAAGAGGCTCAGCATACAAAATCTAATTGGCTGTTTTACGTGAAAGCACAGCTTGTGTTGTATCCGTCAGAAAAAAGGAGGGAGGAAAAAAGAAGCAAATATATTTGTCAACAGAGATGCTCTTGTATTTATCTGACAACCAGAAGGAAGGGAAGAGGACAGACATCACACATAGAACTGGATCAGAAAGAAACGATTTCAACAACCTCATTTTTCTTTGGTCAAGCTGGAAAGAGAAGTTTTGTGATGAAATCAAACTGTAGATTAAGAATATCTGAGGCTCTTCTATAAAGAACATTTCAATTGGTTTCTAATTAGGTTTTGCTGACAGAAATATAGAACCTGTCTAGGAGGTTCCTGTCTATGAATAAATCCTTTCAGAGCTGACGTGGTCTTGCTGTTCCTGATGCTGCCTTGTTTTTGCGTAGACTAAAACCAGCAGAGCTCAGATCAGAAAGCTCTTCATCTATTCTGCATGAGCAGCACAGCAGCAGTTTTACACTCATTCTAACTACATTTCCACTGGCCATTAAATTGAGCAAACTGAAATTTTGAAAATGAATTTGCTTAATGGAAACACGCTCATTTTGAAAAAAAAAACAAACAAAAAAAACCTCACGTTTGGATAAAAAGGTTTTTTTGTCGAGTATGAGGTGATTTTTCAGCTGTATTTAAACACTTTTTTCACTTCCTACAAGTCCGACTCGGATGTCGCTACAGCCGAAAATGACGAAGAAGACAAAAGGAAGCAGTAGGAGGAGGATGGCTTGCTTTTGTTTTTTTGGACAATGTACAGGTGGCTCCACCATCATAAAAAGTTGACTGTCATTCAAACATGTTGAATCCATAGATTTTCTGCAAGACCTCCAATTAAAGTTTTCTCAAAACGCTGCATACATAGTCCCTCCCAAGAAGGTGGGGCTTGTTGCTCCTAAGCCACAATAAGACGCCAACATCTCCTCTGACTGGCTGATATATATGCTCCAGCAATATGGCTGAATTATGATTATATTACACATAACTGTTTACATCTGTCACTTCCATGATTTTAAATGACTTATTGTGTAACCAAGCTTATTCACATTTGACTTTAATTTGATCTCATATTCAATAGAAAAAGCTATTGGGATTTTTATTTATTCATTTTAAATCAGTAGAATATTGCTCACATTTGTAATGTAAGCTCAGCTCCAGTCACACATACTGGTGCAGTCAATCGACATAATGTCTATCAAACCAGTTCCAACCAAGGTACAGGTCAACGTACCTGGTCAACGTACAGCCTTCATAAGACCCACAGTTCCTACTGGTTCCTAACATTACACTTCCTACTAGCTGGTGCTGATAGCACTATAGCTTTTTACTTGTCCAGTGTACCTATTGGTTTTATGAAAACCCTGCTCAGCTCATGCTGTACACCTTAGCACTGCTGGGAGCAGTGGGGGGCCTGTTGAAGGCAGCAGGATCCCAGCCAATGCTTAGCACACATCTAACTGAGGCTCTGCATTCATTAACCCCATTTGAGATATCCTTGAACTGTAATGGCAACAAATCTTTTTAAGCTGACTATACCATCTACAGTCAGTCATGATCACTGACAACAGACTGTTGGGTGTTCAGGGAATAGCAGTTGAGCCATTTGAAAAAATTCAGTCTCTGTGGATCAGATCAATAAATCCATCCAAATCTATAGATCCAGTTTTTGTTGCAGTGCTCCCAGTATAAACTTTTCAGGTTGTTGTTTGCAGAGAACATATGAGGGTTTTAATAACTGTCTGCTGGTCAGGCCACTGAATGCACTGAATGATGTTTAAGTATCACCCATTCATCAATCCATCCATTTCCTGTATGGCCCTGTCCCTAGTGGGGTCAGGAGGGGTGTTGGTGACTATCTCCAGCCAACATGCAGATTAAGTATCGTATTTATCACAAATATATATATATATATATATATATATATATATATATATATATATATATATATATATATATATATATATATATATATTTACTGGTTTTATGTAGCCACTGCACACTGGCTAAAAACGCCCTTAGCCTTTCACCCTGAACACCAGAAGCAGCAGTGGATTTAAACAGGAACATAATGAAGAGAGACACAGTAGAAAACAGCTCACTCCTGTATATTTAGCTAATGGACATCAGTGTGTGCCCGTGTGTGTGCGTGTGTTTCCTTTCACGTGTGTGTCCTGCTCGCTGCTCTCAGAGTCCTTCATCTTGGCCCTGGCTTTTATTGACCATATTGGAGGCCATAAATCATTGTGTGTGTGACTGCAAGTTTGTCTGTGTGTGTCTGTACGGCTGAGTGCTTCTCTGGGTGTGAGTAGCTGCACATAGCAATCTCAGGTCAGAGGAGCAACAGAGCAAGCGGTGTGTGTGCTTGTGTGTGGAAAAGCTGCGACAGGGCAACAGTATCCAATGTGGTCAACAGGCCAAGGGACAAGATGTACCCGACTGCTTCACACCATTTTCCCACAGAAACATACGTGCCTCTCAGCCCCGCAAAACTTCAGGCGAACAAATAACTGCAGGCGCGCAGAGATGCAGCTGGAGATGGAGATGGTGGGCGTTACACTTTTCACTTTATCGGCCCTGCAGCCTACGTTTTAATCTCTCTCCACCTTTTTATCTGTCTTTCCTCAAGGGTGGTGGTGCTTAAGTATAGATGGTGTTGAACTGGATTTGACATTAACAGCCCTCCATTAACATTTCTCACAGAGCTACTGGAGTGAGCAATCAAATCAAATGCTGGAGCAACCACACTGCAGGCAAGCATCACATGTAACACAAACCGAAACATGCACAGATCCAGTCATGTGGGACGTGACAGGAAGACAAAGTGTTGACCTTTCCAGTTCCCAAATGTTTGCGAGCAGAATGGTTTAGCAATGAGTTGGTATGTTGGGTTGGGCTGCAGTTGATGACTTAAAGACACATCCAAATACTCAATTTGACATTTTGAAGATAAAGTGAGCAATTTCAATAAAACTTTCATTTTTCAGCAAATAGTTTTGGCCCTTATTTTGCTAAACTGCAATGGAAACATTTTTGCCGAAGTGAGGAAAATATTAAGGGGTATAAACACTTTCTTACATTCTTTGGATTCATTGCAGGTCAGTCCTGTAACACATCATCCCTCCCATGGTGCCAGCACTAACACCCTTTCTCAATGCATCAGGTCATTGGAAATCACGTGACTGACAGATCCATCACTGTGTCAATTAATCTGCAAAAGGGAACGTTCCTTCTGCATTCCTAACTTATATCTGTACGTTTTCTGTCAGTGAGCATATTTGAATATTGCAGCTATTTTCCCATTGGACATGGAAAAAGGAAACACTTTGATATTTCCCCCCAGAAAGCTAAAAAGTAAACAGGGTGACAGATACAACTAATCAAACTCCTTCCTGAACTGACCACAAATGCATTCTGTTACAAAGTTCACAAAGTTCTTTAAACTTATCTGGATTATATTAGATAAAAAATGACCAAACAGATAAAACACAGACGTGTTTCAACTTATACACCAAGTAAATGTTTCCTACTCACAACTCATGTGCTGGATCTTAATCTTCTGATTCCAAGGGTCTGCCAAAAAAAGAACAACAAACCAGGTGAGATGTAAGCACTTATATATATATATATATATATATATACTGTTTTTGTGAATAAATAAATAAAGTGCCTTTTATATGCAGGCTTTTGAAGTGGGCACCCCTGCAGTTCGGAAAAAGCAGAGATAAATTGTCAGCAGCATATTTTTCAAAGTTTTTCTTCTGCTTCTCTCTCCTCCTCCCTTGAGATGGGAGCTTTTGTATCACCTCTCACAAAGCCTTCCAGAGTGTTCTCTCTGAGAATTGTGCAGATAAAGGCTGAGAGGGAGTTTAAGCTGGACACTCTTTATGGTTCAACAGTGAAAAAGTGGCAGATAGTAGTGGAAGGATGGGGTGTGTGACAGATAGGAAACCATCGGCACAAATCACACAAAAACATGATGGCTGTGGGAAAGGTTATTTTCTTGTTCAGAGTAAGCTTAAAAATATTCATAAGCCTGAAAAAATTGGATTTAACATAATTTTTATTCAATGAAGAAGTTTTTTTTGTTTTTTTGTTTCATATATATAGCCCATATATGTTTGTATGTATGTATGTATGTATGTATGTACGGAGAGCGAGAGAGAAAGAGAGAGAGTCGATTGATATATTCAGTCAAACACCTCACTTAACTTATATTATTACTGAAATAGATTAAGATTTTTTTTTCGAAAGGGTATTGATTTTTATTTCAGTCAAAAATCCATAAGACATTACATAAGACATTAATGCCTACAAGACATTAATGTCTTGTAGGGATGCGCCGATCAGTTTTTTTGCTGCTGATTCTGATTACCCATGAGGGTCGATCAGTGCCGATCACCGATCGCTACCAATCACCTGGATTGGCTGTTAATATTTTTGCTTTAGGTATAAATGCTACGATCTGGCCAAATTGAAAAATAATCTGGCTATAATTTCACCTAATTTAGACATATACTTGAAAAATACTTGCAGGCACAATACAGCAGCTACTCAGTCAAAAGGACAACTGAAAAACGTGCAATCAGTAAATTAATATTTAACAGTAAGGCTCTCTGTACCAAAAGTTACGCATGAGTCAAATAAATTTCACAACACTGCCTAAATCCAATAATGTCAAATAAAAAAAACAAACATTCATTCAAATGCAGGTTGCATACAAATAAACAATCCTGTGTTAATGAATCAAAACTTCCTGAGAGAATGGTATTGTTTTGTGCTGGCTCTGATCTTAAGGACTGAGCTGAGTAATTCTGCAGAATGCCAGGAGGAGGCAGAGGAGATCGATTTCTTTAAGCTAAGATTATCTGTTTTAGGACAGTGAAAGTTTTAATACATATGTTAAATATTTTTGCCAGTTTGTTTAAGTTACATGCTGCTGCTTTAAACAGACGTTCTGTTTGAGAGTTCACTACGGGTGAGGTTGAACGGCTCTCCGTATGTGATTACTACAAGTAGTGCGTAGCGGCAGCTCAACAGCAAAAGCAGAACCAGCATCTCACACCACCAGCCCGTTGACTTAAATTATTTTTTGGGTTATTTGTTTAGCTTTCTTACCGTCATTCTGAGTGAGTATTGGTAGTTGTGCGTTGCTTTATGATTGATTGATTGATTGATTGATTTTTATTACAGACTCAGAGTCCAGATTACATACAAAGAGAAAACAAAGACAATAAAAGAATAAAAAGTACAAAAAAATAAACAATACAAACACATGACTTCTAGCCTTACAAAAGGCAATCATACCAGTGTCTCCAGAGTACAGATGAGTACTTTATTGCACTATATTTAACATTTGCCAACATTTATCTGCTGTCTGTGTGCTTTTTTTCTGCAGTGAGCCTCGATGTAGCCAAAATCCGTCAAGTGTTTGTTTTTTTAAATGTCATATCAGACTCGTTGTGTTGATGCATTTTTTGAGGTGCTTCGCCTGCGAGATCTTTCTCCGTCGCAACACACAAACGTCCCCATTCACTCTGAGCGTTAAAGTTCTTCACTACATTGCTTTGGATTTGTTGCCGCGCGCTTGCGCAGTGTGAAGGAAAGAGGAGATAGGGTGCACACACAGGCTGCGAAGTGACATACAGGTGACCGGTTTTGGTGATCGGCAGTAAGAAACGGTGATCGACGATCACCGATAATACACTTTTTCAGGGAAATCGGCCGATTATGATCGGTGGCCAATCGATCGGCACACCTCTAAGTCTTGTATTTGTGCTGTGAAATGCCGTTTGGAATACACCATGTTTGTCAATTTGAACTAATTGTCAAATTAATTTTATATTCTTGTATATCTGAGTGTGTGTGTGGCTGTGTGCGTGTGTATTTATTCCACATATATGTATGCTTTCATCTATTATTTTTAAACCTAGGTCATATCAGACAAGTAATTTATGAACAATAAGTGAGACTGAACTATTTGGCTATTTTCTCAATAACTGAGTGATGCACTGACTTAGTAATTCTGATCTAAACTACTAATTGTTAATTAAAGTCATTCATAGTTAAAGCTGTCCTCCTCCAGCACAGCAGCAGTGAATCACTCGTGGAAAACACACACAAAAAATGTTTTAATTTAATGTAGCAAAAAAAAAATATTTTATCACAAAGATCATTCCCACCTTCACAGAGCATTACAGCTTTTTCACCTTTCTCTCTCTTTTTTTTATTTTCAGCTGCATAAAAGGTAGAGGAGAAACTGAACAACACTGCAATCAGTTGAGCAAAACCTCTTCTGCAGCCTCTTCCTCTTTGGGTAAAAAGGTAGCACTTTCCTTCACTGTTTCTTTGTCCAGGACTCCTGTCAAGCCTTCCCTTTAGATCCTTCCTCACTTACAAAAATAGAAATTATCAGACTCCAGAGAGATAAAATATGAATCCGCTTTAATTATATATGTGCGTGGGCTTTCCTGGGATTGGAGAGAAGGTTGTGCTGTTCTGCTAAGAAGGGACTGCTTCACTGCGCTGGAAATTACACAGGTCTGGAAAAAAAAAGGAAGCAGCAGCAGCGGCACAGCGAAGTGGTAGTTATTTATTGATTAGTCGAGTGCAGCAAATGCCCTCTTTAAAGAATAGTACTCTCAGATGCATGTAAAGGGACAGTGAGTGAAAAATAAAGCTTTAGGGGGATAAAAAATACTTCATAGCTGTGCTGAACACCTTGTTTCTTCTTGGCTGCTTTTTGTCTCCCTGAGGAAGAATAAAATAGAGAGATGCTGTCTTTGACTAAAAGCTCACTGGCCTTGAAATGTTATTTTAGGACCTCTGCTGTAGAGATGAAAACATGCCCTTAATGAATCAGGAGAGACCTCTGTTCCATTAGTCAACACACCTGTGCTTTACCTGTTAATACCGTTAGTTTATCACTACAAAAACTGATTGTTGCATTTTTTTTACACATCGCATTGTCCCTGTATCATGACTTTATTAGAAAACCTATCAAGCATCTATATGGTCAGGAAGAGTTGTACAGTCATTTTACCACAATTCCAACTGCTGAGAGAAGTTATCAAATGACTATTATAAAAACTTCTTGAAACAAAATCTCTCACTTGTTAATTCACCTATTCATTATTTAGTCATGTTTCATGGGGGCCAGTTGCTGAAGTCATTTCTATTTTTAATAAATGTGATGAAATTATCCACAAATAATGGAAGGAGAATCAAAGACAGAGGCCCAGAAGGATGTTACAAGCACGACTTGAGGCAAACAAAAGAGAATCTAATAAAGAATGTCCTAAAACAGATTTACATAACATGCAGGATGTTAACGATTACCTTCCAGAATCCAGACCAATGCATTTCTGATTTTTGAAACTGCATCACTCTTCTGTATAGTTAATCTTTACTTTTACAGTAAAAACCACAAATGCTCAGTGGAAGAAGTGAGGATTTGTTAAAATGTAGCCTTACCATAGGCTTGATTCTTGTCTCCCTTTAAATGCTCCATCTGAGATTTCTCCCATTGAGCTGCATTTCTCTGGTGGAATTTGAACCTGGGAATCGGTGAATTGAAAGAGAAGTTGCGAACAATGATGTTGATTATCTGTGCTGTTTTTGAATTAACCTATACATGGTTTTACAGTATTTTAGTAATGGGAGTGAAGGAAGTGAATGAAGCCCCTCAGTCCATGCTGGCCACTTTTCCATATATTGAGCCACTACAGTCAGAGCAAGAAAAATGTTTCAGATATTTTATTGCTGGAAAAGATTTTGCAATGCTACTTCCCACGTGGTTGTGTGTAGCCCAAGCAATTTTCGGTGAGCTTTATGACGCTGAAACATTACATACATCACAGCTAACCGTTAGCATTTGGGTAAAATCAGATCAGATTCTTCCAAACAAAGTCCACAACTTCAACAAGCAATCGTTTCTTAATAGCTGAGGGTCCAAATGCTTCTGTTTAATCCTTCTACTGTCCTAGTTTGTGTGAGGCAGACTTCATCATCAGATGACAGGGAACCAATAGGGGTCTCCTGTCACTTCCTGAAATCCCAAAGGTGAAATAAAAACCCATGAAAGCACATGTCTGGTCAGTCCGACTGTTCGGGGACTGCGCGCAAGCTCAAAAACCCACGCTGGGTTCATTCAAACCCTCCTGGGACTCAAGATTACTGCAATACATTACCACTAGGAGCTGATGAAAACAAAATGGTGGCTTATAGTTAAGTGGTATGTACTACCACTTAACTATAAGTGGTAGTTAAAATTACCACTGAAATTACAGGTAATTCTTAACTGCTACAACATTTCTTTCACATATAGGAAAGTCTGTCATTTTAACAGTTTTTGACAAATAACAACTTATGGTGGAAAACAAATTAAACCAGTGTCAAGGAATAACCAAACATTGTAACTTCAAAAACTTTTTTTATCATCTGACCACATACAACTGTCATGATGTTCTGTTACAAGGCATTCAGATATGACTCAGAGAAATTTCATTGCCATTAAAACAGAAATAGAACGTGCATGTCCTACAGACCCAGATCTCTGCTTTTTAGTTCATAACAGGTTGTCCTTGCAGTTAAGGGTCTCAAACAGGATTTCCAATTAAATCCTAACAAGACACCCAATCCCAGTTCTCGTCACTGCTGTGAGTCGGTAACACATGTGGAAATTCTGTAAGCTAGGCTAAGCTGCCACACATTTTATGGATTTATGTAGCCCAATTACATTTTTAGAACATTAAATATAGAGCAGCTGATATACTTTGTGTTTAAATATTTCTTATTTTTCAACCTACAAGAAAAGGCCAATTAAATACACCTGCACAGATTTAGCATTGCCCAATAAACCATTTTTAAGGTGATAAGACAAGAGAAAACAACAACGCATTAAAACACAGGTGTTGCATTGAATGTAACCAAGCTGTCCTCCCCATTTTCTTTCCCTCCCATCTTGCCCCTGCTCATTTCTTCCACATTACATTCTCCTCCCTCCACTTCCTCGTCCCTGTAAGCAGTGCAGTGACCTGAACGATACAGTGGTGGTTACCTTTGCAGTTCAATGCTGAGGTCTCATTTCCGAAGCTCCATAAACATTCCTGGAGGCACAACTCGGCGCTGATTGATGCCTTATAACAGCTTGTCTTACAGTTGCAAAGTTTTCTGTGAAAACAAGCAGGGTCAGGATTTTCCATCTGCTTGGTTCCCCTGCATGTGTTCTACATTTGTATGGCTGCAGTCAAGGTTAAGGCTTTCTAATCTCAGAGCAGCTGTCAGGCATAGTGGCTTGAAATATCAAAATTACAGTATTTTGGGTTTAAAAAAATGTTGCTATGTTTCGACTTTTCCTTACAAATGCTAACATGTCAGCCACAGGGGAAAACACAACCCCAACATGGAATGGTGCACTTTGGCACTCTATAGTGTGGCATATTCAGGAAAGTGTTTCCATCATGCGTTGGTCTCTCACTGGTAAAGCAGAGTTCAACACAAACACTTAACGTGCAGTCATTCTAGTGCAACAACCAACATGGCACACTAGCATGTAATATTCCAGGAGAGGTTAGTGCTACATGCACACTATTCCTTGATTAGATTGAAATGTATTCGGATTAATTAATCCAAATGAATACTTTATTTGGCACAAAGGTACTTAATCCAATCATGATGTATGTTTCTATGCACCTGCTTTATTCTCAATAGAAGTGCTGACATTCACAGATTTGTAGAAATTCCCTAAATTTCCCTAAAAGCACACAGAAGACAGTGTACCTCTGTCTGTGCTGAATAATAGAAACAAACAAACACAGTAATGTGTTGGTTCTGTCTCTACTGAGCACACAGAATGGACCCATGCCAAGGTCTGATAATAGTTGAGATGTTACTGCACTCCCCAATTAATCTACAGGCTAAGCAACACGTGCTATTGGTCTTCCTGCAGTACAGAATGGGAGACCACAGACAGGCTTTGCTTCTCCAACATAGCGTCTACCCACTGAAGGCAAAAGTATCACATTGACACAAGGCAGTTTACATAAGCCAGCCCTCTCATTCAGAATATTCCGATCGGGGCGTTTATCTGATGCATTTTTAGTTTGATCTGCCATGTATTCTGATTCCTAATTAGTATTGTAAGTGTGCTTATTGCTATGTATGACGCTATGGACCTCTTTGTCTTCCAAAGACCCTGGGCAGATGAACTACTTTCAATAGGCGTTGAAATTCTTTTTATGTTGACAGATTGAAATGGTTAATACAAATTACATATTTTTCTTTCACTTGTTCATTTGAGATGTAGCAAAGGGTTTGGAGAGGCCAAAATAAAACCTAACCCAAAGTGAAACCTCATACATTTCAATTGCAGCAACATTTATTGTCTTTTAATTTATACAACATAGTACAGCTAAAACCTTACATTTACATTTCATACATGTGTAATGCATTCTTTTGTTTTTGTTTATGCACTTTAGGATTTTATGCTATCTGGTCCAAACTAGGACCGAGAAGACATGGTTTCTCCTTCCTGCTGCAGCACAGAGCAGGCGTGTGGATGTATATGTCTCTGTGTGTGTTTGAACATATGTCACTGCCATGCTGCCACTTCCAAGTAGTAAATTCTCCATCATGACTATCAGTATGATTAAATAGCGGTACCTGACCACATCCATCACGACACATAATCATAGAGAAGGTCACACAGGTTCTGGGGGATATGGGGGGGGGACTAATGGTGTAGGCGCATTTAGTGTGAGTTCATTACTGTGTGTTCCAAGCTTTCATATCCTATTAGTTCTTATTACATAAATGTAAGACAGTGAGTGGGTGTATGAGAATGAGGGAGTGACTGGTTCCAAACATGTTCATTTAGAAGTTTGCAATAAATCAACAGCTGAATTACTTTAGAAACCGAAATGTACATTGTTCTTGTTCCTGCTCTTATCTTCTAAAACTACACAGGAGACTGAATTTTAGGTGTTTCAGCAGTGGTGTGCCCAGAGAGCAGTGTCACACTCTGGATGCATACACTCATTTATTTTTTCCCACAACAAAGTTCTTTCTCAAAAACCAACTACCAAGGTCAACATTATTAGCCCCCTTGAGAACTGACCTTTCTCTATAGCCAAAGCACAAACCACTTTCACTTTGTAAAACTAAGGGTTGCCATCCACTTTACACACAATATAAAATCCTCATTAAGCATTTGAGAAAGAATCATACCAAAGACAAAACAATTCAGTTTAAACTCAAGAAAAAAAAATTGTTGATGCTCACAAAGCAGGAGTAGAATATACAAAGTGTTTAAGTGTCAAGAAGTGGAGTGAGAAGTATCATCAAAAAATTCAAAGAGAGTCCCACAGTGCAGAACAAGTCTGGCAGAGGTTGGAAGCTAAAGATTTCAAAGACTCTGGAAAAACTAGTGAGAGATGAGTCGACAGAACCTAGAACAAGAACCAAACACTGGTGAATGACAGAGCCAAGTCAGGAAGTGTACTGTCAAATTAGACAGTCACTAGAGCCCTGCATAGAAACGAACTGTGAGGATGTTGGCCAAGAAAAACTACACCTGAACTACAACCAGAAGTACTGAAGGTGAAGTGTGCTAAGGACAATCTGGAGAAAGGTTATGCATACTGGAGCCATGTTCTTTTTTCAGATGAGAACAAAGTAGAGTTCTAGAGTTTGGAGAAAGAAGGGAGAGGTGTGTAACAAGCAAGCACACTGTCCCCACAGTTTAGTTTGGAGGTGGGAGTATCATGCTGTGGGGATGCTTCAGTGTGTCTGGAACTGGAAATCTGGTCAAGGTTGACAAAAGAAGGATATGTGAAGATTCTGAAAGAACACCTCCAAATCTTCAGCTTGCCCCTGACATCAATCAAAACTTGCATGACCTTCTCTGTGGATCGTCACTTTGTCTCCTAACATGACAATGACCAAAACACCCATCGATCCTGCTCAAGAGCTACCTGCAGAAAGCCAAGGTGAACAGTATTGACTGGCCTGCACAAAGCCCCTACTTGAATTTCATTGAAAATCTGTGGTATATACTGAACACCATGTCCATGGGAGAAGACCATCAAATCTGTAGGACCTTGAAAGATTGGCCAAAGAAGAATGGACTGGGATTCCTCAGGAGAGGAAAAAAAATAAAATTGATCGGTTCAACAGTATTTAGGTATTAAAAAAATACTACTAATAATTAAAATTAAACGTGAGGGACAGGCTAATAATTTTGGCCTCAACTGTTTGTGACAAAAAAGCTAAATTAAATTGTAAAGATGCAAACACAACCAAATGAACATTTACAGACCAAATCTCCTTAATTTCAGACAGACTCAAACTGTTTTACCTTTTTGTTTTTTCTCTGCCGCATTTAAACTGGATCTACCTGCAGATGTGGCCTTGAACAAGAGCAACACCTTAACACTCCACTAAAAGGCTTGTCAAAACGTCCCATCTGGACCATTTTAAGAACAACCGACACTGCACTTGGAGGTCAAAACTGTGCTCTCATGCATACCCTTAACAATCTTGTCGTGAAAAAGGAGATTTTTTTTTAGGCATGACTGTTTTATGACCTGCAGTGGCAGTCACAGTCTCTCTTCCAGTGTTTGTGCAAGGACAGACATGCTCCTCAGGGTGTGGGTCTTTGACAGCGATGCAGCATGAGCTCAGTATGCCCTTTACACAACAACTCATACTTTAAGAGCTCCCGGGCTGATTACAAAAACCTCAGCAGTAAACTAACACTCAGAGGGAATTAAAAAGAGGTGGGCAGATCTCTCTAATGAAATATCTTTAGGGAGTCAGAAAGCAAAATGTCAGGTTTTTTTTTTTTTTTTGATTTGTTCTTTTTATTTTCAAGCCAGGCCAGGTGATGGATTGTCTATCTGTCCGGGGTCTACCCTGCCTCTCACTAACTGGCCATCAGGCACATCTAATCCACATATCACAATTTGTTCTTGGACTACAGAGCTGCAGGTTTCTGACAAGCTCAGTACCATAAGATAACTTTCAATTGTTAAATGAAAAGTTTTTCATTCTGCAGCTTAAGCCACAAATGCATTTTCCTACAAATGTGCCAGAGTTTAAAGGAGGATAAATAAGCTTTTTGACAGAGTAAGATTTATTGTATTGCAAAGCAACATTGTTACAACAACAGCAAAAATCTACCAAACAAATTATTTTTTTCTGTGGCAAGTTTGCTTCTGAAATAGTGGCATCAATTTTTAAGCACAGGGTGACAATAAGTTTGATGGCGAATGAATTCACCTTGGCCAAATGAGTTCCAACTTCATCATTAAGGTAGAGTTGTAGTACTTGAGATTGGTCTTGGTCTCGAGGTCTCTAGTGAAAGTAGGTCTCAGCCTTCTCTTAGACATGACCGTATTTGAACTTGGTCTTGTCTCAGTCTCGGACACTTATGGATTCTGTATTCTAGACCAGTCGAGACCTCAACCATGGAAATGTCATTAAATTGCCAAAACACTTTTAAAATGATCATCCTAAAATAATTATCTTTGCTTTCGTTGGATTTAAAACAAATTGATTCAAATCCACGCACAAACATTAATTGCTATCTATCTATTTTTGCTACTTCTGTCACTCATACACTAAGAATGCATTCATACCAGGCCAAAATTAGAGTCTTTAATGAGACTCTAATTCATTTGTCTGGAAAGTCCAATTTGTTTGCAAAGTGTGAATCCAAAATGGACTAAATAAGCAAACTCTGATCTGTCTAAAACCTCAGTCTCGGTCCGACTGAAGTGAACTCTGAAAAGGTTGGAAGGCAGTAAAAACGCAACTGGACTGGAGACCGTAACCAGGAAGCTACCTGCAGTGCAGGGGATTCTTGTCAATTTTAAAACTCTCTGTTCTGCGGGCTAGCAAAGATGTTGTGTGCAAGGAAAAGCAGAATAAAGTTGTTTTGCACCTGTATATCAGCTTATTTTTCCTTTGCTGTGGCGCTCTGCAGATTGTGTATTTTTTAAACCTTAAATAAATCACAAAAACTGAATTGCCTCGTTTGTCATCAAATAGGATATTTCATTTGTCTCATATGTATAAGGTATATGAGTCATGGTTTGTTACATTTTGAGAAACTAATTTTGACAGCAGCAATTATGCAATAAATTATTCACCAATGTACAGGAGCATTAGTCCTCACTTGCATCTTGACAGAAACAAAGCTGTTTATAGATTTATATGAAGGAAGAATACATATTTTACATACCAAGATATCAGCAATTTCCTCAGCTTTAACTTAAGCCACATTTATAGAAATTGTGTAATAAAGAAATAAAGGCACTGCGATCATTTTTGTGACAGATTGTTGCTCATCCCGCATTGGAACCCTTTGATTTTGTGGACAGACTCACTGCATAGTAATGGCGCCTGAAAGAGTGTTGCTGGTGTTAGCAGGTAGTAGGCGATGTCCAAACCAGTAATGTATATGAATGAAGAAATCCTACAAGCACTAAAATCTGACACCGCTCCGTTTTTGTTTTCTTTTTGTGAAAAAGGAAGTTGCACTGGCCTTCAGAGGTTTTGTGTCAATTCCTTCAGTAGTTCTTGGTGTAGCGCCCCCACAAACGATGGGGGAACAGGTTTTTCAGTTAGTTTGGGTTGTTTAACACAGTGGAGTGTTAAAGAGAAGTACAGTTCTGAAAATGTAACAAATGTTGTCATTTTGATCCCCAATCAAACTGAGTCTACTGGACTATCAGGTGTGAAAACACACTAAGAAATAATACAATTCAGCTACATAAATCATAAAGAATTTATAAAACAACATGCTGTAAATTCTGCAACAATTTACTTTCAGAGATGGTAACGACTGCATCAAACTTTTATTGACACTTCGAAAGGAAGCATGAAGAAGATTAGCTATATGTAAGTGAGGTTCACAAAGATGGCTATGGAGGGTTAGGGGTCTGGTCTTGGCTTTGTCTCGCCCTCCCTCGGTTTTCGTCTCAACCCTTAAAGGTCCTGGTCTTGTCTCAGTCATGCATTCTGGTCTTGGTCTTCATTATAATTCAGCAGTCACTCCATGCATTACAAGCAAAAACACTAACAAATCAGTCATGAAAACAAAATCATTTTGGACTTTCTACAAACCTTCTGATACTGTGCTTCCTTGTCATATTTACCATAGTACAAGTGTTTGACACCAAACCAAACAATTGGGAAGCATATACAAGCGTTAGACAACTGAAAAATGAAAGGTCACTTAAGGATAGAAACACAGTTAAATAAAAGAGACAACCTCTTCCCCCTCTCCTCTTTTGAATATAAACTCCCCAGTGATGCTGTGAATGAAATTCAGATTAGTCTCTACGCCTGACCTGGTAACTCCAAAAGACACAAGAACATATTGTAGCTGTAAGATATCAGGAGGGGAATACAGCAGATTGCAGATGTACAAAAAAGGAAAAAGTGTACGAATATGAAAGGGAGAACAATTTTTGCTACAGTGGAAATGAGGAAAGGGGATAAGACTCATGCCTGAAGTAAGAGAAATGGAGTCATGGAGAAGAATAGAGGGATGGGAAAGTAGCATATGAGGGGGGAGGTAAAGCAGACAGGAAAAGACATGAGGTAAATGGAAAGCTAGGAGTGTGGATGGAATTAAACACAGTTCAGGGTGACAGATGCCAGAAGGTAGCCATCCCCTCTGTTGACTCTGTTCTCTCCAGGGAGGAAATGTACTGTGTAGTATGTCACACATGCACAGAGGATTCGTGCATTACCATGTCTCTGTTGTACACATGATTTGATATAACCCAGAGCTACATTCCATCAACCTACAGAAAGTCTGAAGCATGGATTTCCATATGTTGTGAACATATTGCGCTCACTTATGCACTCACCAAACTGGTGAGTGAAAGAAAGAAGTGCCAACAATGAATAAAACAAATAAATTGGAACAAATTTCAGAAATGAAAAGATTTGTTAGATTATGTGTCATTACTCAGAGAATTTTAGGGTGTTTTCACACCTCAGTCTAGGAGACTCAGTTCGATTGGGAACCAAAATTTCAACATTTTTAGTTGGCGCCCTTCGCTTTCACACATGTTTCCCTCCTCAGCTGTGGTGGCGCTGCACCTAGAACCACTGAAGGAAACGACATGAAATCTCTGAAGACACCGAGTTCAACTTCCTTCTTCAGAAAATATAATGAAAGTGGAGAAGCATTAGAATTTAGTGGTTGTAGGATTTGTCTGTTTTCTTTAGCAAAAGACCACAAGCCATAAAGAGGTAGGCTATTTTTGTTGTATTTACCCATAATGCTATGCACTGTTGTCCACTTCCTGCTTCTGGAGAGGTCTCCTATCAGCTTGGCATTCACATAAGCATTTGAACAGAGCCAGAGTTCACTTGGACCAAACATACCTACTGCAAGTTTGTAGGCAGACCAGAGTTTGATTACCAATTTACACCTCCACAAACAAACCAGATTTTATAGACAAACAAATAAGAGTTTGTTTAGAGCGGATGGAACAGGGTGGGCTAGCATTATAGCAAATGCAAAAGTTAAGAAGATTTTTGGCAATATAGTACATGCATATACAAAAGTGCCTTTGGCGTCATGGACACTTTGTGTTTTTCACTTTATAAAATTTTCGCCATCAGTCCTGAGAGCCCTCTGACCTAATGTTGTTAGTTATTTGCTAATGTTGTGATGTGATATGATTGGATAGGATCTGTGCTCTGGCTGTTGTTTAAACGAATTGACATTCCCTCCACAGACTGAAAGCCTGACTTTCTGCCAAGAGTCTGTGCTCAGTGTTGCTACTGTCAAAAATAGACCTGTCATGAACAGAGTGAAGAGCTGCTACTGGGAGGCATCTGGAGTGCTTCTGACACTGTGCGGAACATTTAATGGTATCACAGGTATCGTCTCGAATGGCAAAGATCAGCTCAGAGGTTGTGTCACAGTCAGACTAAGAGTTATGCTGTCTGACTCAGAAATTCAACAATCCTCACAAGATCATATTTAGCAACTTTCACAGAGCTTTCTTCTGCTCAGAACGAGTTTCTGTGCCCAATGCAGGCTCCTCCAGATTTATCACAGTAGTCCCTTATACTCACACATTTACTGTACACAACGTTGGCATTACGTATGGCAACAAACGTGTGACAATATCAACATTACAGTGTCTCATGCAGGAGTTATCTAAACTAATTGCTCTGACAAGATGTCAAACGTCGAACAATTAGATGTGTTAAATGGGCCAGTAATGACTGCTGAACAAGTCGGCCATATGGATGGGGCCCACTGAGATCTAACTGTTGGCAAGAAGCCCAACAGTGTTGTATCAAAGAGAGACGAGATAGATGAGAGAGCAGGTGAATGAGGGTGGTGGGGAACTGCAGGGAGAGGCTGATTTTATCCAGCTGGGCTGGCACAAAGAAGAGTGTTGTGAATGGAGATGTTTGGTGTGGCACTTATGTCAATCCATCCATCGCTACAAAAAAATGTCCTTATCCAAAACATACCCGGAGTGTTGCTTGGATTCTTTCATGCATGCTAGTGGAATCCTTGAATCTCCCATGGCAATCATTCTGAGGTGTGTGAACGCTTGCTCTCATATAGCACTACCTATTTATGCAAAGCCCCACCTTGGAGATTCAGTCTCAAGCCAAGCTTCCGCCCCACAGAACATCCCTCCCCTTCCCACTCAGCTCCTCCAGACTAGCAGCAGCAGCTGAAGGCAAAGTGTCTGAAAGAGGAGGTGCTTAAAAAGAAGGAAGCCAGTTCCAATGCATCAAAGCCTACGTTCACGCAGGTCTTGATGTTCAATTCAGATTTTTTTGCCAAAATATGACTGATTAAAATAAAATCAGACCACTGTGTGATTTATTACGACCCAACGTGAGCTGCATGCGCAGAAGAATATTGACTTCCACTATTACTTCTGCTATTTACAGTAATAATGAATGCCTCTGTCTACAAAACTATTTTAAGTAATACAACAATGGGAGCCAACAGTATTGTCGGCAGACTCCCACTAAGTAGTTAAGTAAAGCTGCTCTTTACTTAAACATTAAAATTCCTTTGACATCATACATTAGTTCTAAGCTCATGTTTGCCCCGTCACATTGCCTCATCATACATTCTGTTGTTAAATTCAGAGAATGATCAATGAAGGAAAGGTTAATAAAGCTGATGTTCTTAAACAGAACTGTGGCAGATTAACTCTGCCTGAGGGGTCACCTAGGCAGCGCTTTGTTAGAAAGATGAGTCAAACGAGGAATCACATTACATTGATTGCATCCTGCACAATATCAGGACTTTTATCTTCATCCCACAATATTTATAACCTCATGAAATAAAATAATGATTAAAAAAACAACTGGGAGTTCCATTGAATATTTAGGTTTTTCAAAACTAAGGTTTACATTTGCTTTGAAAGAACCTCCACCCCCCTGCCCCCTCCCACACACACACGCCTATTCAAGAATAATTCTAATTCTAAAAAGTAGATCAAGCTAAAACTGATTGGATGTGTATCTGCAGTCCATCTGGAAAACTGTCAAGAGTAACTAATCATGCTACTGTGCTCAACTGTATGCAGCAAAACTGAAAGGTATTGCTTTGAAAATTTTCTCATTCTCTTATGTACAAAATGAATTGCGTCTCTACCAGCTTTCTGACATTGAATACAATGTTTTGTAGAACTATTGTCTACATCTAAATCTTCAGCCAAAGTTTCAGCCATTTCAAAGCCTGAATAGTTTAATTCAATAAAACACGCAGATGGCATCATGCTGTGGAGTTGCTTTTGTTAGCAGAGACTAGAAAGCTGTGAGTATGCCTGAGAGAGCTTCATAAATGTTGTAAAGTAATAAAATACACATGGCAATGTCCAAACTACTGAATGTCCAAATTACTAAATATTCCAGTGAGTACTGTTTAAACTATTATCAGAAGTGGAAAAGAGTAAAGATTTAGTTAGTAAGCTAACTATTTAGCAAGTTATGTGTTAGTTATACTAACACATAGCTAAATATTTGTTAGCATATTGGGCTATCAAAATAAAAGCTGGGTTTTGAGGATTTCTGTATAAAATCCAGCTGGTGAGACTGAATCCTTCATTGCTGGCAGTCAATGAAGCTGTAGATCCTTTGGTAATCATAAATGTACTATTTTAACACTGACAAACATACCAGGAACTCCGACATCCTGGAACATGAAGGGCATGTCACAAAATAGTTGTTACAAATTAGCAGTATAGCAAAGCTGTTATCAGTTTAGCTAACTGATATAAAATCAGAAGATTTTAAATTTCTCTAAGCCTTTCATTAGCCATATAAAGTTGACACACAAATATTTACTTAACATACATTCCATTACAGTTTCTTTTCAATTTTCTAGGGCGAGCAGAGAAGGTCCTGCTGGCCCTGACATCCCACAGCTGAATATTACTAGTTTTAGGTATTTAAATGTAGATATAAAAGAGTTTCTTTCCATAACTAGAAAGGCTACAAGGACTTCTCCCATGCCACATCAGTCCCTATCATTGAATCCGTCATCAGTCCACAGCTGTCCGTCTCCATCTCCATTCCATCCCATGTTCCATGTCTCCAAAGTAAACCAGTCCTTACCAGCTCATTTTGCCCTCCAGCCAAACCTCCTCCACCCACCTGGGACCACCAGGATCACCCGTCTACGCGGTCTGAAAGACTGTAGAATCCCGTCAATGAGGTTGTGACTGACAATACTTTGACTGGGAGAGCTGCAGTCCTGAGGTCTGTTTGTAGATCAGCCCTTCCCTTTATCGCTGACCTCTCGCTCTTCTCAGATTATCACTCCACTTATCCTAACACGCCTACCCAAAACAATGCTGCAGCTTGCTTTACTGGACCAGTCATTGCTGTTCAAATGTTGTATTGTGTAAGAAAGATTATATAAAACATGTAAACATCAATCCGACTTCATGAAGCAATAAAGTACAGATGTTACTTGAATGGATGAGTCTTTTGATCACTATGTGGAGCTGATCTTTTGAAGCACGTTTTTAAACAGTAGCTAATATTAACAGACATTTTGTAGAATTATGTTCCTGTTCCTGAGCTTGATGTGTGTCAGCTGTTCATGCTGAAAGCAGCCCAGTTTGTTTTTCATCCAACATTCTGATGCTAGAGTGACTTTGGATGTCATTTTAGAGGACATCACAATCCTTTGGCCTTATTTTGTCTTCTCTCTTTCCAGCCTCCACGTACACACGTTCACAATATCCGAAGATGCAGGGCCTCATGATGTGTCCCTCATATAGTCTCACCTCTCAGAGGACACAGACATTGTTAAACTCGGGCAGGAAATGAGTTCTGTGCCATAATGTATGACACACAGGCCTCTGTGATCGCCCTGCCCTTCAAAACTGATGGATACTAATATGTCACTGTATGAAAATGTGTCATGAAAACTGAAAAAAGGAAACGAACAAAACAGAAAGAAAGAGAGGAAATGGAGCAAAAATGGCCCACAGATCTATCAAGGTGCTAAAAAAGTCTGTGTTCTTTCACTGCTTCGGGTATACAGTGATACCTGCTATTCAGTGTAGAGGAGGTTGTTTCTCAAAGAATATCAGGTGTTTGTCCTGGACATGCAAGCAGAAACAAAATCACTGCTCCTTTCTCTCCTATCATTTTTCTTCTTCTCAATTTTTTAGACTCCCAGATTCCATCTAAGGGGAAATTTTTTTTTCCGTTATTTCTGCCTCAGAAGACACTTCAGGGGCCTAGGCGCTAGAACATTGTTCAGTGGAGCAAGGCTTTTCGTGCTGCAAATGAAAACCAAAATCCATTCTGGAGGCTGAATTATTAAAAAGCCACAAACCCATGGAATCTCAGTGTCAATAAGAGACAGCATGGAATGGAACAGTGTGGAGGGAAAAAGGGCCTGGGAGCAGGGAAATGAAGGTCAAAACCTTTGCAAAGGTGTAATAAATATGTATCAGGATTTTCATGACAATGGAAGGCGTTATAAATCAATCAAGTTTCAGTTACACAGATGTCAGGAAATGATGCATTACTTTCATGAGAGAATGAGAAACACCCAGTGCCAGGCTGAAGTTGAGGAGGTTCTGGCATTAATCAGGCAGACTCATGGGTGCCTACCTTCTGACATTTTGAATTCATATCCTACCAGCATGTATGCTAGGTCTGTCCCAGATGTTGGAACCATCTCACCTGACTCCTTTCCATGCAGAAATGCAGTAGGTCTACTTTGAGCACTCCTCAGAAGTGCAAACTAATCATCTCATCTCTACAGTCCAGCCAACCCACAGATGAGGTTCACTCCAATTCCTTAAGAGCACAGCCTGGTTCTGGAGACTTAGATCATGACCACAGGTGAGGTGAGGGCAGCAAAGCAGACAGACTGATAAAGTACTTTGGTTTTTAGTCTCAGCTATTTCCTCTCCCCAATTCACCACAGTAGGGATCAAGATATTTTCAGATGATACCCTCTGCCCCCCACCCATCCACCTACACCCACTCTGCTGATTTCAGGATACTTACAGATGCGTTACCATCTTTAAAGGGACAGATGATTATTTAATGAGCAACAGTGTGAATAAATTATTGTGTAAGATAAAAAAGTCTATAAAATATAACAGAACTAGTAATATTAGTTCATTAGTCTGTCTTCCAGCAGGTTTTCCCTATAGCCAATAAATCACTAACATTGCTCACATATTGCAGCTAAACAAATGCTTTGAGATGCCTTTGAGCTGTGAAGAGGTGATCATTTTTCAAGAGGAAACAGGTGTCCTTTAGATTTAATACTTCACAGCTTTAGTCTATGATTGTCTCTCATCTTTAAAAATCATTGCCATCAAATTTTTATGTAATCCAAGCACGCCCAATTTCTGTCCTTGCAGAGGTTTCAAACTGGTTACCATGATATTTACCTTGCAACAGCTACAGATACTGCAGGTCATACAAACGTTCCGCAAGTCTACACTTGAAACCAGAGGTTTGCATATATTGAATATAAAGAGATTCATCTTTTTTCCATCACTGTTTAAAGTTAAATCAGACCAAAAACTAACTTGCACATGGTGATATTAGAAACATGCCATCTTAAAGTGTTAAACTGTAGACGTTTTTGCTCTTAGGCAGAAGCACCACAGTTGCACCTGTGACTTATAAACAGGTTGGGACCGGTCCAGCGCTGGCAGTGATGTGACCCCTGTATTGGTCTGCTGTGTTGGGGATAGAGCTGGAAGGAGGAGCTCCTAATTTACCAATGGGTCAATCTACTTTCCTAACCTCATCTGTGGTCATGACATTTGGAAACAAGATCACAGATTCAGGCAGTCGAAATGAGTTTTCTCTACAGGGTGTCTGGCTTCCCCTCTAGAGGCAGGATGAGAAACTCAGCCATCTTGGAGGGACTCAGAAGTGCTTCTCCACGTCAAGAGGAGCTGGTTGAGGTGGCTCGGGTATCTGGTTAGCATGGACGCCTCCCTGGTGAGGCGTTCAGGGCTCGTCCCACCAGGGGCAGATCCAGAAGATCAGGACATGCACAGTCTGCTGGCCTGTGAATGCCTTGGGATGCCCCTGATGGAGCTGGAACTCTGGGCTGTACACTAAGTTTGCTGCCCCCCATGACTGGACCCCGGATTATGAGAGAGATAAAGGACAGATGGAGAGGCTTCAAATCACACATTAAATGAACATATTGCCTTTAAAAAGAATGTCATTCAACCACAGACTCCTTGTTGACAGGAGTCAAAGTTTTCTTTAATTAGTAAAGAGAATTAAGGCAAAACTTTCTTAAATTTGAGTTGTTTAGAGTTGTTTTTTTACATTAGTTGCTTCTCTTTCTTCTCGTTTTGTTGATTTTTGGATCTTGATCACAATGAACCAAAGGCTCTTTAAACAAGGTCACCTTGGACTGACCTTTGCCTGATTTTGTGAGGTAGAAAGGTACTTCAGATCTGAAATGAAATGTCTCATTTGTGCTGAAAGCTTTCATGTGAGCACTGCAGGGTTTCACTCACATCCCAATTGAGCCTTTTAGTGAGATTTGCATATGCTACATGTGTTCCAATTAGGATTAGCCGATTCTTCTCACCAAGGACTACTCTGACCTCAATCTGCATCCACCATGGGTAACTCATGACCCATTAAATGCTTCTTTATTTATTTCATTTTTTCAACCTTCTGTAGCACGAAATCCAGACATTGCATCCACATCACCATGTCAGGAAGATTTTATCAAAACTCTACTTATTATGCAGTTAAATTTGTTCCAGACAACCACCGCACCAAGTAATGTTACCCAAAAAATAGTCAGTTTGACTATTTTTTGGGTATCCAACTCACTTGATCTATTGAGCATATAAAAACAGTAAAATTTACTAAAGTATAACAATATAGGTGGCACATTAATTTCTTGCTTTACTACATTTCTGACATTTCATCAAAAAAGAAGTAAAACAACAGCACTCACTGAAATCACAAAAGCAATTGCTCCTACAGAAAAAAGGATGTGTTCCTGCCATATCACACCATAAATGCTGTGTTGCTTCAGAAATAGTCCAACCACAACAGGGACAGCACTAAAGAACACTTAAAGTTGCTGCTTTTCTCCACAGCACAGCAGGGATATAACAAAGCTGCACAAGTCAATAAAAGGCCCAAGAATAGCATGAGTAAATCTCAGAGAGGTAAACAGTCCCTTAATAGAATTTTTTATTTATTTATTTTTGGTTGATTTTGAGATATATTTAGAAACATAACACGTTAAACCTTTGTGTTCCAATATTTTCTTCATGAGTTTTATTAAACATTAAGTGCTTACAGTAAAAAGGGTGTGCAATTATTCCCACCACCCATGGACCATTATGTTAATCTAGAGATCATTAAACAAAAAAGTGTGAATAACAATTTTATATACACACTGTCAGATTTGCAGGTAATCATAAGGAGTGATATGATCATTGGTGAGGGGTCAGCTGCCGAGGAGGAATAATGAGCACAAGAAGTGAGACAAATACTGTTGATGAGAGAGTGTAGTGAAAAACTAACTTCAAGTCAGATTGAAATATGAACCGCTTCAATTCATAAAATACAATGGGTAATAAGCCTCATCTGAAAGTCTGAGTTGAGCTTCTAATGTTACTCCTTTAGGGATGTCTTAAAATTGAGATATTTATAGGAGAAAATGGTGATCCCCTCTCAAAATGCTTCTAACTGCCCGTTTAAATAGTTGCTTATTCCAAAAGTGCAACTCATCTTATTACCTTAAATCAAATCTTTTCACTTTTACATGCACAAGGATAGTATTTCATAAACTCCCTTTAAAGCTAATTTAAAGAGAGTTTATTTAAAGGGAATGTTCCTTAATATCCATTCATATGCAGGGTGGAAACTGTCTAAGCACTACTGCAGAAGCTAATATCAGTCTTTATCTCCATTCTTGGGGTCCAGCCAATCATATCCAAGGAAAATAAATAATGCTCCTGGATTGGCTGGTCAGGAGCAAGAGCAGACCAACACACCGTCAGACCTCCAATTTCACACTTGCTATGTTTTCCCTCTAGTTGTCATGTAAATTTTGATAAAATTTTTAAAATGTCAAATTAAAGAAAAAAAAAAAAGAATAAACAAATTTGGTGTGTTTCCATCAACTGGTTTGGAGTGAACCAAACAGCAAAGCATAATTTGGTTAGAGTTGATGTTGTGCATGGCTGTTGTAAACAGGAAGTAGAGGTTACAGACTAGCATGGAGGACATCTTAGAAAGAGAGGTGGTGAATGTGTTGACATTGGACAGGTTGTAGTTCTGTATCGTGAAACTAATACTGAAAATTTTACATGCTGCATGGAGATGTAAAGAAAGAAATGCAAATGCCGACAGTGGAAACAGATGATCACTCGTGACATAAATGTTCGTTACTTCAGAAGAACTTATTCAGCAAATGTGTTTCCATCTTTCCTTTGACACATTGACTTTTTCTAGAAAAATTAAAAAGCACCTCAGGTGAGTGTAAAAAAAATAAAAAATAAAAAATACAAAATTGAGGGACTTCTGAAATCTGCCATTTCCATATGTTGCACTTCAAAATATGCATATAAACTTTGGAAAGCTGGGTACTCTCAAAAAGTGGGTTACTCTCAAAATATTTCATTCTGATCTGCTGAGAAACTGGGTAAATTCTTTTACACACTACCAGAAAACGCCACTCTTTGTTCCACTAAAAAGAGCTTTAGGAAAAAAAACATAAGCTCTACCCTGATTATCCTCTCCCCTTCGACTTTAAATTGCTCTTGTCACCCAACCTGCCTCTCACCCCCACTGCACCATTCTCCTCGATATGGGAAAATTGTGGTGAAAAAGCTCCCTTTGTTGCTGTGCCGTCCCACTTGGTAACAAAGCGCTGGTTTGAATGGGCTGACAGCTCGTGAAAATTTCATCAGCATGAGAAATGCCTGTTTTCCCCTCAACTTTCTGTTTACTGCTATCAATAATTTGTGAACACCAAACAGCAGATGTCTTCGCCCGTAACGGAGGATCTGTGTGTGTCTGTGTGACGGATTTGGTTTACATGCGTGTGTTTGAGTATCGCTCCATGTGCGTGTGCAATTTGTGTTTGTGTGCTGAAAGAACAGCTGTTCTCTACTGCTTAAAGCAAACAAGAGGAGACTTTGAATGCCGGAACTGTTTGTGAATTCATCAAATAGAATGAAGACACAAGGCAGAAAGAGCACAAAGTAAGAAAACTTCCTTAGAATTCTCATGTTTATAATAGTATAATCATAACATTAGTAGATACAGCTAGGTTATCAATCATGAACATTTACTCGCTCTAAAGTACTTTGATGGAATCAAAAAGGTGAAGTACAACTTGTCATACCCCTGGTTGTTTGGCCTCTTTGTTTTTGGTGGCTTTCTTAGGTTGATTTATTTCTCATCATCCCAGTCTACTCCATAAGTTAGTTCATGTATTTGAGTTTTGGATTTGTTTGCTTTTGTATGATCTGGTTCATCCCTTTCACTAGTCTAGATTCTTATTTTAGGCGTTGGATTTATTTTGTGATCATTCCTGTTTAGGTTTCCCTCTAGTTACATTGTTGTTTCAGTCGGTCTGCCATTCACTCCCCAGCTGTTAGGTTATTACCTCACCAAGACTCACTGGCTCCCTTCCCAGCTGCATCCATATCTCTATGTAGTTCCTTCATCATCTCCACTTGCTCTTCTGTATACAGTGGGTTTTTTGTAAAATGCGCTAAAATGCTAAATGGAAAATTACCTTCACTATTTGTGCTTCAGCACATCAACAGAAGTGTGCCCATCACTTTGAATAACACACAAGTCTTGTTTACATCCCCCTACCCTATTTCAGTTTTGGTCATTTTGTACCCAAACGCTTCTGGAGGAAAGTCAAGGAGCAGCTTGCCACTCAACATGGCCTTTTACTATTTTCACACAATCCTTCAGTTCTTACAGTTATATTATTAACTCACAGACTTTTGTTACAAAATGTGGTTATTCAGACTGTCAACAACACTGAAAATTTTTGTTTTATAGGGACTAATAATGTCCTGCAATTCAGTCATTGGTGGCTTCGGAATACTTAACTTTTTTCTCGTAATAACATGCAAATAAAGTACAGATGTAAAATAAAACTTTTTACTTACAGAATTCCAAAAAATAAATAGAATAAGCAGCAACCATTATATAGAAGAGTTGCATTCAATTGACTTTTAGAAGGTGGTAAAATTTCATGTTTAGGTATAAACTTGTCCAAAAAACTAACACCAATCATAAACTCAACAGGTCCACAACACTGCCTGTGTCCAGCATTGGTCTTCTAGAAAGACAGCAGCTTAAAGCAATTCTTGATTCATCCTGCAGAAGAAGAGAGCTGAGACTTCCTGATCTATGACTCCCACACAGGTCCAGGTGCTGATTACACACCATGCGGCCAGCTGTGGGCAACACAGATGAGTTTACACTGAACTTGTCTCATGCTCGTGGCCAGCCATTTGCACCCGCACACTCTCACACACACGCACACTCATGCCCACAATTGGACCTGCTGAGGGTAAAATAAAGCTCATGCACTGACACACAATGGGAGCCCAGGGTATCAAAACATTTACTGCTGAGTCCATCAACAGGATAATACATCATATGTCAGAGGTCCTGAACTCAGCAGTGGGGCAAAGAGAAGACGAAAAAATACCAAGAATGAGCAAAGGGATAAAATAGAACTAAAAGGTAAAACCACAATGTGCTTTGTCAAAAATAAATTTAATGTCAAGACTACTGGGAACAAAGACTATCACCTTTGTCATATTGGTTTGAGGCATTTTAATATTACCTAATATTAGATGAAGAAAACCTAGGTATATACAAAATCATTTATTTATTTGATGATGGAAAAAAGTTATTTCAATCTTTTTTTTTTCCATTTAAATAACTTTTTTTTTACCAATAAAATAACCACATTTTATTGGCGCTCCATCACTGCTAACTCCCTGTTACAAAACATCTGACTCTAGCTGTTTGTCAAGCTAAGTAAAGGCAGTAAGGAAGTCCCTGGGGAGTTGTGCATTTGACATTATTTTAGAGAAACTGAAATTGTATGTGGCATTTCAGTGGAAGGCAGGAACTTTGATAGAGCTGAAGGGCAAGACAGGGTGAAGAACGAAAGAAAATACCAAAATAAAAAACAAGAATCTGGCTTTCCCGCCAGGCAAATTGTTGAGGGATTCATCCTTAACGAGATGAGAACCCCTCTTTAAGTGATGGCGCAGAAAGAAGCACCTTCAGGCTATTAATCGCTGTAAATAAACAGCAGCTCAGCTGAGTTTTGTGACAGCTTTTCTGCCATCCACTTCCTACAGCGGCAGGTGGTTCTTGTCTCCAGAATAATAAGAAACAAATTAATCTGTACCTGTGTACTATTTAACTAATTCAACAGCACTTATGAAAAACATTATCATTGTGAGAGGTCATTTTAGGAAGGTGTGCTCCATGATTTTAGAAACATACGTCTGCCTTTAGCAAACAGGCAGACACTGCTTATCTAAAGCAGTTAGTCTTTAGATAAGGCTACAGGCTAAAACTGCTAATGTAAAGGCCATCCCACATTCACATCAAGGTGAAAAGTTACAATTACTGTCGAGGGTTTTTTCTGTCAAGTTGTCAACATAACACACTAAATCTTAAGTGTATGTGTGACAATAACAGAAAAAGGGACACAGTGCTTGCCACTAATTTCTATCACTATGACAACCAGATAACAAAGCCAGAAAAATGTTTTCATTAAAAAAAGAAAAAAAATAGCTAAGGTGAGGGAAATAAGTCAGTCTTACTAATTTGATATTGACAACTCTAAAATGTAGATGTGCCACAGAATGCTGTGTTGTGGTACAGTACACAAAAAAAGAAAATAAAAGCAATCCACACAGATCAGGAGTTTAAATTAGCTAATCAACCACCACTGTGTCTACCACAGCAATCATTTATTACTAATCACGAAACAAACGTCAAGCTTGAAAACATTAAACTGCTAAGGACTGAACGTTTTGATCTCTGTTAAGGAAATGTTTGTGTGTTTTTTGGTGTAGGTGATACATTAGTGGCTTTATTGTCAATAAGTTGCTATGACAATAAGTGTGTGCTGCATAGCAAACAAGAAAAAAGGGAGGATACGAGTAGTTTTAAGGTGTTCTTTAATGGTTTTTCTGCATTATTGTCACCTTTGCTGGATGGTGCGCTGCACTAAATATACAAAGCTACATCTCCAGGTTTTATTCAGTTAACAGAATTGTTCTACCGCAGCAGCAGAATAATCCCTCCAGCGATGCGCACATGCACAAAATTTCCAGATGTAAACAATAAACTGCAACGTGTCTACAGGTAAGCCCACACCTTTCTGCAGAAAGTTTCCTCCTTGGACAACGTTGATGGAATTTGCATCCAGAAGCTTTTAGCTATTTGGCATCCTTTGTAGGTATGTAGTGAAGATTCATACAAATGTACACAATTCCTCAACACTCTTCAAAAGTATTCACGTTGCATACGGATACAAAAGCTGGATGGTGGAAGCAGAGTAGTTGAAGCAAAATAACATTGCAGACTGAGCGCGTTTCCCCATTAAATTCAGCAACTAACTCCAGGCCAATCACAGAACATGTCACAGAGCTGTGTGAGAAAGAGTTCAACTTGGGTCTGGTGTTGAAAAGGGGAGGAGGGCCCCTCTGTACAAACTAGAGGATGAAATTTTCTTCATGCGTCAGTGAGAGCTGATTTTCACACTTTAGATGAATGGATAAGCTCAGAACCTGTTTGTCTGTGCATGCGAGTGAATTATTGTCCTTGAGGAGGAACACTGGTTTAATTTCCCAGTTGCAACTTCATGACCAGTAATTTATTGTATGAGTACATTTTCCACAAAATTATGGTATTGTGTAATTAATTTTTGGGATTGTCTATTGGTATTCTTTGAAAAGATATGAGTTTCCAAGTTGTTGCACAACCAGTGAAGGAGGCTCTTTTTGCTGTGTTTGTGCTGTAATGTGTCACAGGCTAAGTGTTTGACTTCCACAGAAATGTCTTCTACACGTGCCATAAAACCTGAGAAGAGATATGAATAGTGGCTCATCAACATAGATGCTTCAGCTCCAGGCAGGAATTAGCTAACCATAAGACAAATAACTGTTTGGTTCTCCGGAGTCATGTCAAAACATGTCCAGACTGATATCAAGCTTTAACAGCATTAAATTGGGGCTGGAACAAATCAAACATAAAGCTTTACTAACATAAATAGAGCAATCCCAACCGCAACAATAAATATGACAGCCAGGCTGAAGTGTGTACATGTGTTTACACACACACACACCCGCACACGCACGCACGCCTATAGACGTACCATTTAAACCCCCGTGAGGACCGCCATTATCATCAATAATCTTATTTATGGTGCTCCTTCTCAGCACTGGGAGAAAGATAGTGAAGCTGCTTTCATAAAGTCTATAATGGGTCCCTAATGGATTTGTCAAATTGACTAGGGAGGAGATGAGCTGCTTGGAGGAAGGGAAATGGGCCCAAAGTGGTCTTTGATGAGTGTATGTATGAGAACACACACGTGTGTGTTTCGTCTGTTTAATGCAGCCTACATGTCTGGCAGGTCAAGCTTGTACAGGCCTCGCAAATGTAAGGATACCACCATAAACCATTTTACATTCTTCTGTTTGCAAAGTCTAACCTCAACATTGTTTTGGATTCCATTGGCTAGAATGTTCATTGTGAAAATGCATTCATCTCTATATGAATAAAAATCATTTGGTGTGTCTCTGCCAGTTTTGTCCATTGAAATCATTGAATGAAAAATATGGAGCTAAATTAGAACTGTAAAATGTGTTCAAAAGAAAAAAAGTGAAATTGAAAATAAAGATTTGAAAAGAAAAAAGTGTGCAAAACTACTTTTCAGATAGAATGGTTTTTCTTATTAGTTGGGGCCATAAAGTATATATTTGTACTAAACAAGCACTTACAGTGTATTGCTGCTTATATACAGCTAAGTCCTTGTAACCTTTACACCAGCGCTCTTAAAGTCATTTGAAATACTGTCCTCCCTGGACTGTTCTTTTGGTAGCTATATCTTGGCTTCTTGTGTGAAAATCTTTAAAATAATGGGTTATTTTTCTTCCATTTCCCAATTATGCACTGCTTTGTGTTGATGTATTACATAAATCTCAGTAAATATCGTTAAATGCAACAATGTAAATCAATAAAATCAATTTCTCTTGCGAGAAAACACTGAACAGTAAGGATTTCTGGGATGGTTCAGTTTCTTCCTTAACACTCGCACACTTAGCCATAAAGAAGAGATTTAAATATCCGGTATTGTTAAAGTCTTAATAATTCATGAGAAGTTGGAGATGTTACTGATGAAAGTGCTTCACATCCTCACTGTGCTCAGTGTCGGGACAAGCTGTCATACATGTCTCTGGGCTGTCACACAGACTATTGTTCAGCATTTGCAGACTCAGCTTCGTCTCCTTTTGAAGTGTAATTACACTCTTCATCTGAGGCACTCAACACACACCAGGGATCATGTCAAAAGCATTCAGACACTTGAAGGCAACATTGTTTCCTCCAAAGAAAAGAACACACTGACATTTTCTGACACCTAACCTGAAAAGCGTTCCTGGAAATTTTCTGATCACTTCACTTCAAGAGCTTCTTGTTGAAATAACAGAAGAGACTCAATTAATTTAAGCTTCAACATTTTTTTTTCTTTTTTTTTGTTCTTTATAGCCAAGTCTTGCAAGAGTAACTGATTAGACTCGCAAAACTGATTCAATGCAATAATTAAACAGCACTAAGAAACGTCTGATTTGATTGGTGAACATTTCTCCGCATTACAGTTTAAGAGGTCTTAAGAGACTGGGTTATTTATATCCCTTTATACCCCATGGGCTTTTTCTCTGTGTGTGGTACATTATATATATATATATATAATGTACCACACACGTCTGATTTGATTGGTGAACATTTCTCCGCATTACAGTTTATATATATATATATATATATATATATATATATATATATATATATATATATATATATATATATATATATCTATATATATATAACACTGAAAAAGCCATTTTCAGCATTTTCCTTGTTCAAATATCTTGATTTTACTCAGAGAAGTTGTCATGCTTTGCGGTGTGGGAGGTGGTGAAGGCACACGCGGTAGACCAGGTAGAAGTGAATGATGATTTAGTGATAAGAAACCAGTACAGTTGATCCAACAAAAAATGGACATATCAGAGGAATTTCTTTTGTAAATAGGGCTCAGCACAGGTAGCGACAGGGTGACCAAAAGGACTGAGGGACACATGTAACAAAGACGGACACCAAACGAGACGAGGACCCGACGAGGAACAAAGGACACAAGTGGGGCTAAATACACAGAGGGTAATCAAGGAAATGAGCCACAAAAGGGAGCAATTAAGGGCAGGACAGGACAATATGAAGACTCAGAAACACGGAAAACTCAAAATAAACACAAAAAAACACAGACCATGATAGAAGTACCAGGACAGTGGGGAAATGTGTGTACTTTTTGCCCATGATTGTACCAAGTCAACTCCATTTTGTTTGTTTTTGTAAACGTCCCGTTCTGTCCATGTATTGAAAACGAAATAAAGTGTGGCTCTATTAAAAGCTCATCTCCAACACTAGATTTTTGTGGTAATATTTTTAAGTCTTTTTCTAAACTTCATGTTCTCCTACAAAGTTATTGATTGTAGTTGGCTTGCTGCTTTCAGATAACTTATTCTTAATTCATTTTATAAAAACTAAGAATTTTAAATGTGGAGTACAAAAAGAGTATCTCCTGACTGATATTAAAGTCTGTTAGACAAAAGTATGTATGTCTTGCATTTAGCTCAAACTGCTACATTTAACAAAAAAACGTTCTCCCAAGAGGAAAAGTGATGTTTTAAATGTTACACAGTTATTTTCCAAGTAGTTTGCTATAGAAACAGGAAAAGTGAAGTGTCAAGACACCAGAAAATTTAAAAATGTAAAAAAAAAATCAGATTTTGCAGCTGCTTTTCTATAAAATTCCTTGGCACAAAACATTTTTTGTATGATAAAAAAAGTGGTGCGATACCGATGTATTCCTCTTCCCAGGAGAACACATTACGATGTGTAAGTAACGGTGTAAGTGGAGCACACACTGGTCTACAAAGCAGTTTTAAAACCGGTGAATAGTTGTTGCTGTGGCCATATTTGTTCACCAATCCCTTGATGATATGCATACGGATGGCTATGATATCTGCTCTGTGGCTGCTGTGTCCCACTCCAATGAACTTTGCCAATAAAGCACTTTAAAGCCAGGCAGGATTTGAACCCAAATTGCCTCTATCAGATATGACAAGTGTCCTATCAGTGCACCACAGCAGTTCAGGAAGCCGCTTCGGCACCATGCTCAGTCAGCAGAACCATGTCAGTTCACTGCACAAACATAACAAAGCCATGGCTACAGTCACAGTCTGCAACAGCACAAGCCAAACATGTCACCCAATCCCTCCTGCTTCTGTCTCCGTCGGCCTTGGCAGCCGTCCACAAGAGACCGGAGATAATTAGAAGCGCTTATTAGCCCAGCAGCCGAGCGGTGTTTGCAGACTGATACCGTGGTCATAACCAGAGGGGCTCTTACAGAGGAACCATGTTAAAACTCTAGTTCTGTCGGATCATTCATGATTTTAAATCAAGAAATTCAAAATTCAAAATGATGCTCATAAATGAGCAAAAGATGGTTACAAGTCACAACAAAAAATATCTAATCAAAAATTTCTATTGGAACACTAAACATTGTTATTTTGTCATAGTTTCATGTTTTCATTGGAAAACCAACATTACGTCTCTGTTTCTCTGATCATTTTGTAGGTTTCAGTCAAATGTGTTACTATAATAGTTTTTCCAGGGATACTTGTGTGTTTTGTTGACATAAATCGGCTTTATCAGTGAAGCATGTTACTTTTTAAAACCAATCACACGCAAAGAATATTGATGATGTTTTAAAGACGTTTTCAGTTCCTGTGGTCCCTGAATGCTACAGTGCTGTCCAGCTGTTGTGGTGAGCTGTCATTCATGGTTCTATGCCCACCGCACTCACACCCCCTCATCCATCATCCTGGATTCATCAACTTGAATCTGAAATTTTTTTTTCATTTTCAAACAGTTTTTTTTTTTCAGATTCAAAATAATTTTTCAGTTTCAATTTCATTTTTTCAGAATTTTTTTATTTATTTTTGCAAACTTTGTGGTCCCAATTTAACTCCATACATAAACACATATTTTCCAAGAAAGGGATTCCAAAGCATCTGCTTTCTTAACTGTAACATTCACATGTATCTTTGCTTCTTCCCAGTGCCCAGCACAGCTCACTCTGGAGTCAGAAGCGTGTTCTGGCCACAGCTCAATTTGTCCGTTAACTAAAGGTCATGCCGAGTGTGTTTTACCAACCAGTCGGTACTTCAGAGTTCATTTGCTGCTTCTTACCTCTACCCTACAGCTCCCTCTGACTCAGCATTTTTAAAAGCAGGCAGAGAAAATCAGTATGGAAGGCAAGTGGTGGTTCTATTCTACTGACAATTTACCATGAACCAAGAATGCATGTTTGCAACTTTTTTAAGAACCTTAGTAATGCTCTAACTGAATCACATAGTTCAAAGTGTTTAAAATACGTATCTGTGTCAGTTGCGCTTCATGAGCAGAATAAAAATTTACAATATATGTCATTTTGAGGTGATAAAAAACAAACATGTCTGAGGCAATGTGTAAACAGCATCTGGCCCTCAACAACAGCAACATTAGCTTAGAAGGCCGTTTAGAGAAAACAGCTGACCGTTTCAACTCCTAGAGAGAGACAGACAAAACTCTGCTTCAAGTCATGCAAATGGCATTTTTCATAGTTCAGATCAAAACGTGTTTGTCAGTGGGACCAGAACCCGTCTCCATCCTGAGCAGAGTGGCTGGACATTTCCATCATGTCTATAATTGTATATAATTGTTTAACCAGAAGAATATGGTGTCTTCAAGCATTTGGAAAAGGTTTCCAGGAATTAGGATGAACCAGAGTGCAGCAGATCCATGATTGTCTTCCTGACTGGACTTTGCCATCATGTCAAACCAGGAAACAAAGTTTCTTCTTCAAACAAGTGTATGAGCATTACTGCCACCATCTGGCAAAGACTGTGGACCACATGACAGAGAATAAACACACGAAAAACAAAAAACCAGCAAAAACTCCTTATTAATATCATTGAATAAATGGTTCCTGCCTTGTCAGCAAACTAAACCCATCTTATTTCCACTTGAGTCCTATCAAGATGATGTTCTGCTGAATTAATTATTTTTATTTTCCCATTTTTTAGATTTGACATCAGCAGTAACATTAATGACTCCAGCAATAAGGGTAATAAGTCCTTTTTGTCTCCTGCCATGATCCGGACTTCTGAACTTCATCTGATACTTGCTCTTTTTGTTTCTTCCCAGTTTCTCAAATTTCTTGATTTCTCGCCTTGCTGCTTATGCACAAGAACTTTCTTCTTAATTTTTCTCTCCTGTAATCTTTCTTCATCACTTCACATCCCCAATAAGCCACACTGTGATGTCCTCCACAGTTACAACACTTTGGCTGTACTGCCTCTCACTATTACTGTACTCATGATCATGCACACCTTCTTATTCCTTTGAATTCTTTGCCAAATGTACAAATTCCTGACACCTGCAACATCTCATAGGTTTAGAGATGTGTTCTCCTAAACTGAACTCTACAAATCCAAGAATCAACTCATCAGAGATCTTCTTATCTATAAACACAATCACCACATATTCAGTGTCCTTTTCCTCAACCCCTTCAGTCAATCTTCCAGCACTTTTAACTGACATCATCATCTGGACTTTCCCTCTTTGTTTAAAGACACATACATCGTCCTGTATATAAACTGCTGATGTTGGTGACATTACTAATCTCTGACATGTCCTTTCACTGTTGTGGTAATTTGGTGTTTCTAACTGAGCTAAAAAAAGAGAAGTTTGTGATTCAACATCAGGCAGTGGGAAAAAAAGTTAAATGTAAACTTCTGCTTTCAACTATGTACAAACATTTTTTTTTAAATAAATCTTGTATTTTATTTCCCCTAAATTTATATGTTTGCACTTAATGGTTATGTTGTGAGCATGTGAATCAGGAGTCGAAGTCTTTGAAAACATAGTCTTGGCCAACAAAGCTGATTCTGATGGAACTCCCTGATTGTTTGCAGCTCTCTGGATCTTTCTTACATTGAAGAAGCCATGATTCATAATTAATGGCTTTCCCCAAAATGACTCTATTTATCATTTGTTCAGTTGTTGAACATCTGTAGTTAGAATACATAACCACAAAGAGAAGTCTTTTGGGCCCCGTGAAAATAATATGAAGTTCTGGGTCCTGCTGCTTCAGTAAGTTTTGTTAGTTGATAGAATAAAATGATCATGAACTTTATTTAAAAAGGGACAATATACAGTTCCGACATAAATGTCACCATTTGATGAACTGTAACCTTTTATAACAAGAACTAATTTGCATCTGCAGTCCCTTGACGGGTTACAAAAAATTGATATACAATGCAATTATAAAATAAGACTAAATTTAACACTATAAGTTGCTTTCTAATCACAATACACACACACTTAGCCATTTAATCACTACCACACATATACAATCATAAAGTTAATGTCTACAGACCTGAGTAATTTAAAAAAAAAATTAAAATTAGATTTGAAAACTCTCAGAGCTGCAGCTCCTCACATCATCAGTGTGTTCCTCTGAGTAGTAGCCATAGTAACTGAAAAGGCCAATTGTACAGCAAAATGGGATGGTACAATCTCTCACAAATGATATTCTCAAAGATCGTCTGCCTCCATGCAGCAAGTATATGGAATTATGAACAACATACAATACGAATTTTTCTGATTTGGCAATATTACTTATGTTTGTCGTTGGAACAAACAGCAGGGTATGCTTGTTCATTTGTATCAAAATGTATGTATGTATTCTTTATTTAACGAGAAAAAATAACTCAGAGATTAAAAACCTCTTTTCCAAGAGTGACATGGCCAAGACAGCAGCATAAAACCTTTGAACATCTAAGGTCCTAGTAAAGAGCCATGAGGCTCTCCCTCTAAAACAGGAAGGAGGGAGGAACAAGACACAGCAACTTTGACACTGAGTTTTACCAGATAAATAGTTGGACCTCCACTGTATGCTCATTTTCATAAAATGCTCAGGAAAATGTTTTACTGTTTCAAATCAAATATGACTGAAGATTCTGTTTTCCAGGTTTTTATATACAGGAAGGTTTAAAGGAAGTAATTTTCTTTTTAATGTTAATCTAGAAATGTCCCTCTGCATTCATGTCATATGGAACTTGTGCAATGAGGCAACAGAAGCTTTTCCTCATCCAGCCGAGCAGCAACTTGCAAAATTCATGCATGTGAAACTTACAGCTCATATACAATATTTTGAAGACTTCTTAACACAGGAGGCAGAAAATACACATTTAGAAACATGTGGAAAGAAATAAAAGAGCTTTTCTGGTACGTGAATGTGAAGGTTTGTCCTTTGATTTTAGTTTAAAGCCACTAACTAAACATTGCCAAATTCAATTGTACATCTGTCAGATATAACAAATGTCTCATAGTATCAACAACTTCACTTCAATGTTATTATCTATGAAGACAATAAAGGAACAAGAAATTCACAGAGCTAAAAACACACACAGAGCCACACAGCCTGGGTATCAGCTTGCCTTTGTGCAGGGAGGAGAGGTGAGAGACATTCTTATCAATGCTTGATGATAATATAGAAGATGGGACGTTTTTCCTCCCACAGTGCAAGTAGATAACAAAGTGCTGGACTCTGTAAGATACGGAGCCAGAGAGCAGCCGCCTGCCCTCCTTCTCTACCTGACACCCACCTTTTCTTTCTCACTCTTCCCCTTTGTTGTTTGAAAGACACATCAGATTGTGTTGCAGAGGAGAATGCTACCAGAAGACAGCCGATACCATGTCTGCTTTCAGGTGAAGAATGTCAAATGATATTAAAAAACCGAGGGGGGGAAAGGGGCAACAGAGTAAAAAGAGTGTCTGCCGTATCAAAGAGAATCAAGTACAAATCAGTGTCAGAATTCAAGATGTCTTCATGTAACATTTTGTAAAGAATTAGCATCTGACATAGTGCCTGGGAAAAAGTGGCACGTCACACTGCAGACTGCTGGTGACAATAAATGAATGTATGTTTTTTAAACTGCACAATAATCACCATGACTATAAAACTATCCAGGCAGTAACCTCATAAGCTTGACTAGACCACCACTCCTACACTCTCTGCTTGTGCAGCTTTGCTCCCATGTTTTCATATTCTGAGAGACGTTCTGATAATTTGGCCAGTTTTCAGAGAACATGACAGATAAGGAAAGTTTTCTGTCCTTTGCAACTACTGTTTTTTTTTTTAAGCTTTTGTATTTCGTTTTAAATTAAATAAAATAAAAAAAAAATTACAGAAAATAACCAAAAAGACCTTGATCAGAAGTTCATATAACATATTTCAAGTGGTGGCAGCACTAACCAAAGCATTAGTTATGCTGATCCTAAAGAACTAATCATAAACATTAATTCTGCTAACGTTAAATAACTATACCAGCTGGGTGTTTTGCAGATGCTAATGCTAAAGTAGAAGCATGTTAGCAGAAGCAAATGCTAACATGCTATATCATTGTATTTACCAGGTGTCAACACCCACAATGTAGGTGTTAAGTTTCCCTTTGCAGGGTCAAACTTGCAGAGATGCATTCTGGGTGCAGTATGCCAATGTTTGGGTACAGCTCTATTTCACAAATATCAGCAGATGTTTAAATTTTAGAAAGGGACATGAAAGGTTAATAACAGCTCAGGATGTGAGTATTGATCATTTCAGGTCCTGCACAACAAAAGATGAACCTGGTGAACAAGAGAGCAATGATGAGGTCAACCGGGGAAATAGCTGCTGACCTGATGGAAAATCCAGAATTTGGTCTTTAACATTTCTTGGTTTTCTTCAAAACTGTCAGGTTATGTTTATTCACCTTGGTCACCAAAATGTCACCAGAAAAACAAAACAAAAAATAGATATGTTCTGTTATAAATTACTGTCTTGACAATAGGATATGACCTGGTAGCTTTTACTTCTTGAATCTTTCTGAAATAAATCAATAATCATTTCGGATGTGACACAAAACAAACTAAGACAAAAATAAAAGGAAATATAAATATACGTCCCCAGTAATCAGTTATTAGAAATCTATTAATTACTAAATCAAGACTGAATTAAGAAAAGTGTGTAATGTTTCACATCAAACAACTTTCAACAGATAAAGTCAATATGACTCAGTTCTTTCAGATAATAGAAGGAAAACAAATCCAAATCTGTGTAGAAGATTAATTGCGTATATCAGGTTGTGCCATGACTGACAGTAACAGCTGCCAAGACGCGTTTGTAAAAGCTTCAAATGTGTTACTGTGGAAGAATTCTGAGCAACTCAGTTTGGATATAATCACATTAAAAGGTTTGACTGAAACTGGTCGTATAAGGTCATGCTACTGCTTCTGATTGTGAACTTGAGCTTGAGGTCACAAAGTGATAGCCATATATTTTCCTGACAAGCACAATTTCTGCCAAGACATCAAGGCTCTGAATTAGAAACTCAGGACAAGACCATCACGCTACACCATCCAGTTTGACTGTCAATATTAAGTTCTTCTGAAATTCTATTAGTTTAAACCAGATATACACTAACAGGACACACCCGCTCTTTAAAGCTGACTTGTCAGTCTATAGAAAATATTTCAGAAATGTTGGAAAATTTGAGACAAAGCTTTGTGTTCTATAGGTGTTTTAATCGTAAAGGTCTGGTAGTAATAAGGTCTGAGTGTGACACAAAACCAAAAATGACCCGTTTTAAAGTTTAAAAATTTTAAAAAAAATTTTGAAGTTTTGTTTTTTGCATGAAACTTTTTCTATTTGTCTTAATAGGTGCACTCTACATATAAGTTGAAAATTTATTCATTTTACACGTTTGTAACTCCCCCTATGTCTACTTTTTACATAAATACAGTTCGGGTCAATTTGACCCAACAGTCAAGTTAAAGTGCAAAAAAAGATTAAAAAATGTCCAATTTATATGTTTCTTTGCATCTATGAACCATATTTCACCACACACACATACACACACTCAATCCCACTTTCTCAGCATTCTCTTTACTTCACCGTGAAACTGCAAGAAAGCAGGTGTTCATACAACATTTGACAGTAATCTTTTCTGTTCCCGTGGGCAAAGTCCACCCACACTGAGTGGACACTCAGTAGAAGTGGAGGAAAACATAAATACTCTCTGCATGACTCAATTATCTTGGTTTTAATCAGCAGGTCAATTTGTCCCTGGACAGTATGTCTGTCTCAAGTTCAATTATAAACATCACCCCTTGAAAAAAAAAAAAAATAATATAAACAAAATTTACCAAAGATTAATTTCTTTGTTTTTTGTGTCTAGGTTTTTTTCAGTGGACATAAAAAAATGTATATTTTATTATTTATTTCCAAATGAGTAAGTTGACATTATTGATCCTTAATTTCTGATAAATAAAAAAAAAAAAACATAATTGCACAAATATTGATTGAAATGGTTAGTAGTGAAGTTAATAATCAGATGCAAAAAATGTTTTGGAGGATTTTTTGGTTTCTGACACTATTGCATGATCAAACACTCCCTGGGTCAAATTGACCTACGAGCATAATTGCTGTACCTCAGAAACAAACATAGCAGGAGGGTTAATTAATCCGTTTTACACAGTCAAGTTGCTTTTTTCCATGAATAAATAAAACCCTCATTTGAAAGCTTCTTTGTATTTTCTCAGGTTTTCTTTTTGCTATTCAAATTAGTCTGATGACCTGAAACGGTATGATTAAATCCATAGGGAAGCAATCACTTTTTCACAGCCTAACTTTTATCAACGTTATCCTTTCTTCTTTATTGTTGTTAAATGAATGAGTAAATGTTTAATGTACAAAGGAGTGCCAGCCCCAGATCCTCTGTTTCCCAACAAGGACAGGAAAACAGGGATATCTGCAGCCTGCAGCCACAGCACCTGTTCAAACCCAAGCCTAACATGTCAGTGTTGGCTCCTGTGGTTTGTGCATACTACCTGAAGAATGCAAACCAAGACAAAACCAGAGCAGAAAGGCAACACTGTATTACATCTTTGCTTCATGAAATACACACTGCATGTTATTGTTTACATCCGCAAACTTCGCACATGTGCATAACACTGGAGGGCAAAAAAGACTATTCTTTTAGTTGCCATCCATGGTTGCACTGCCGCGCTGGAACAATTCCGTTAACAACGTCAAACCTGGAGATGTATGTCATTAACTTAGTGCAGTGCACCACAGCAAAGGCGGAAAAAAAAAAAAGTAAAAAACATTGAAGAACAATTCAAAACCACTTGTATTCTTCTTTTCTCTGTGTCGGCTAGCTACTCTCAGACTCGTTGCCATAGCACCTGATTGACAACAGCTCCATTAGCTGACCGAGCAGAGATTACTTTAAAGTGTTTCAGGATTCAATACTAATAAACACAACATATTTCCCAAACAAAGAACAAAAGAAATTTCTCTGATATGTCGACAACGCAGCAGGAAGACCAGTGGGAATCATTGTTGTCCCCCTGCTGGAGGGCGGGATCGTGTGTGTGTGAGACGTCACTTTGAAACATGTTTATAGATGAGGTCTTCAGGCAACACACAGCACAGGACAACAGCACTGGCCAGGTGGATTGTGTTGCATGGCAACCAGGGCATTTACAACTTCTTTACTACTCTAACTTTTGGAAACATTTTTTTATGTGGGTATTTTGAGTTTTACTCATTAAAAAAGAACAAGATGCTGCCATTGTATTGACCAGACTCCCAAAAGAGAAAGAAGACCCCAGCTGGCTTTGTGAGCGCTCTACAACTTGATAACCAGGAGCAAACGCACAAAGATGGTCAGAGGAAAGGAACTACACACCTAAACAATAAACTATCAAGAACTATAAAAGGCCTACATGCAAATTCATTCGCCCACGTCAAGCCTTTGAGATGTTAGCCAACCCAGTCTGTGCATTTACCTTGTAAAAGCTGAACTGGTTGAACACCCAGGTGGTTGCCTCCGTCTTTGTGAGTGTGTCTGTGTCAAACCGGGAGCAACAGAGGATAAATGATGTCCTATTTGCTTCTTTTCTGTTCTGGAGCCACTGTCTGTATCTCTCAGGCTACAGTCCCACAGCCAACAGGGAGAGCAGCCTCCTGTTTTACCTGACACGCTGACTTCTACAAAGCAAACTGGTTACTTGTGAGACTGCTTGTCCACTCCTTTACCTTTAGCTTGTTTACCTGTCTGCAGTAGCAGCCTGCCGTCAGAGCTCACGTTTACACCTGTCAGTGTAGCCTGGCTGTAATTTAGTTGAGCTGTCTACCTGCAAGCTGCTAGCTTCTCGCTCTCTCCCTCCCTTTCTTTCTTTTTTCGTTCTTTCTTTGTGTGTGCCGACATTAGAATAGTCCTTCCTCCTTTCTTATCTGGACTCACCTAACCTGTTTGGCAGTGTTGCTGGCACGTTGTGTTGGTGATTAACACTGATCTGTTCATTCATGCAGGAATTTCAATAAGTAACTGTGACCTAATTCAGGCACACAAAGGCAGAAAGAAAGTGCACCTGTTTCTCCCCCCCTGGCTTAACACAAACGAACATGAACTATAAACATATTTTGCTCTATGCACAATAAAATAACCAAGTAGACTGCTTCTGTAAGATTTAGGAGGATCAATAGCAGCCAGTTACTGTTGATTAAATGCTGAAAATAAGTTAGTCACCTCAACAAAATCTCCATGTCCATAGGTTAGCAACAGAAATAAGGTGGTTGTCCAGGTTGAACTGGGTATGGTTCTAAGACCATTTCCAAAGTATATTTTACAGATTTTTCATACATAAGTTTAGAATGCTATGGGGAATTACTATAGCACAAAAAACACCAAGTCAGATTATACAAGCTAAGTTAGCTCATCAAATTCAGTTCCTTTTTATAACATTGATTCACAGCAAATGACGTCTAAAAGGAAATCACAAAACATATTTAAATTCAATTGCACATACATTTCAACTGACCCTATATGAAATGGCACTGAATGCTCAATTAATTATAAAATGAATTTTTAAAAAAGTACATTAAAAAGTTTCAATCCAGCAGTTGCATCAAGTCATGGATTTAAATGTTCATGGCAGGACAGTTAAATAAGAAATTAAATATGTGAATAGGCTTGTTTATGCAGCAAGTCATTCAACGTCATGGCAGTAATGGGCGTAAACAGTTACATGAGATATATTCATAATTCAGAGCTCACCATTTATCAGCCATCAGAGGAAACGCTGGAGATAAAAGCTCCTCATAGTTTTGGAGCGGCTACATCTGCTGTGTTTTGGCGAAATTATAGTCAGTGATTTTACGGAAGAGCAATGTATTCAACATGTTTCAATACCTTTTTATGACATGTGATGCTTTGAGAGTTCTGGTGGAGCCACTGGCACATTGTCTGAAAAAAACAAAAACAAGCCATCATCCACCTACTAGGTGTTGTCATCGTTTTCGTGGTTTGGGACCAAAATTCTAGTTCACAGGGAGACAAACTCCTCCTCTTCCTTCTCGACACCAGACCTGTTTTGTGCACAGTGTTGTGTGAATGGTCAGAAGCTTATGGTTGTGTTTTCATGCAGCAGCGTTGATGTTTGCCTCAGCTAGTCCGCCTCCATCTTTTGACCTGGTCTTTCATATCCTGACATGAAAAATATCCACTCATCAATCCAGAAATTTTTTATTGCCATAAATCCTAGCGCTTTCCCATATTTTTAGCCTGAAACACATCAATTTCATGTACAGACTCACCCAGAGCCAAATATAACTAATTGCTATTTGTGCTCTTGGGATATGAGCTGTTTTGACAAATATGCAACAACGTGTGTCTCTGAAATAGAACCACTGCAGAGGTGGAGAGAGTGCATCAGAATATCCTCCCTTATGGTATCTAAGAAACTTGTTGTACTATTTTAATCAATTGTACCAAGAGTCCCTTTTATAATGAGATAAATTCATTACATATTCACATATTTTCTAACATGTTTTTCCTTTTAACTTCATTTTTAGAACCTCTTCAGAGAATACAATGTTGTTTTCACATTTTAAGGTGATAACAGAGCTTGGAAGCTTTTTACTCTGTTATGGTGCTTCTTTGTGCTCGGTAATACTTGATCTGACAGATGCTCATGCTATATGTGGGTTTATTTTCCTAGAAACAGCATACAACTATTATAGCAAAAGAAAAACAGAAGTCACAAACTTAAAAGAGTTTAAGTTTCTTGAATTAAATTTGTATGTGAGGCCAAAAAGTAGATTTGCAAAAAAATCGTCTTAACTTATTTTCAAACATTTGATACATCCGTGAGAAAATGGATTGATGTGGAATGTCCATAAACAGATGAAAGCAAACATCTTGAATCACTCAACTGAGTGGATGAAAGGCTTGTCAGTGGACAAGCTGAATAAGAAAGCTGCTGCTTAGGTTTAGACATGTTCTTGTTCTAAATATTTCACACCCTATCACTTTACCAAGATACACAATTCAAACTCCAAAATATTGTATGGTGTAATGAAGTGGGTGGAGATGCACTTGGGCTGTCAGGGGGTGGGGGGGCAGGCTTGACTTGGGGCAGCTAGATAAATAATTTTGATGCAAAAATTCAGAGGTTTGCAACAGGCTGTTTTACCAGCAGAACTTTTACTTTTTCCCCAAAAATTAACGTTTTTTTTGTTTTGTTTTGCTCTTACACCATTTCTTGAAGCAGAATATATCCATTTGGAAGTACAGAAACATGCAAAAAATGACTTTTGCATAATAGTGGACCTTTAAATTGGTAAAAATCCAAATCTTCCTAATTTATTTAAAGATATTTTTAATGTGGTTTCTTTATTGTATTTTGATGCTTAGCGATGCAGAGACTCATTAACACTTTGACAGTTTTTCTTTCTTTAACTTATCACAAACGCAAAAAAAATAAGAGAGAAAAAAAAATAAATTGGTTTTGTACAAACTGTGAAATGTACTACTTTTTGAAACTGAAATGCCAAAGCTAAAAATAAACTATGTTGAAGAAGACTGCTACATTGTACATTTTAAAGCAGAGGTTTATTGGCCTCAATCCTCAACTTTTTCAATCCAGGGTATTTATCTAGCATGTGTCTGAAAACCTGCACACAAAGCTAGATTCCACTCAGACCAGCAGTTCATTAAACAAATCAAACTGCAAGACAAATAAAATTTATGACCACCAAAATCAATAATAAAAAAACCTCTAAAAATAAAAAAATGTGTTGAATAATAAGCTTACAAGCTTACAGAATAATGAGCTTACAGAATACATTGAAAAAATAAGTTTGAAATTAAATTTATTGTAAAAAAACAAAACAAAAACTAAAGAAAACCTATCATGTCACATGCATAATGAATTGTTTTTCATTATGCCTGTGACAAATGATAAACAGTTCCCTTTAATTTTGACAAGACAACACAATCTCTTCTTATGTTGCCCTCTTAATGAGACACTTGGACCTGCCTCTCGGACACAAGATCCAGTCTGGGTGGAGCAGGGGAAAGTCTCACTTTCAGAGGAGCCTCCAGAGGAGCTCTGAGTCTGGCCATGATGGAGAGTACTGATCCACACAGGTACGTGGCTGTGAAAGGGAGAAGGAGTTTCATAGCCCTCAGAGCTGGATGGAAACTCCTTTGAGACACCAAACAAGAAGCTGGGCTGCTTCAATTTGCCCCACCGCAACTTTAAAGTGCTGCAGGTAGGACCTTCCAGAAGCTGGGATCCCAGATGTGAAGGTGTAGCAGAATTATTTTTAGTGGGATCCAGAGTAAATAGATTCTAGATGCACTCAGGTCCCTGTTTGAGATCCTCAGGTAAGTGTATAATTTCTCAGCCAGTTTTGGAAGGTTTTCACATGTGAAAACATGTGATTTTCATGTGAATCACACGTGATCACATGTGGAAATGTGTGATTCTACCACGAGATATTCCAAAATCACACGTATTCATGTGCTTTCACATGTGAATTTCATGGGATTTTTTTGTAAGGCTTGTGCTAGCACCATTTCTCTTCACCCTTCTTCATCAACTACCCCACTAACAACTTCACAAGTCCTCTGGTGATGGAGACAGATGATGGAAAGATCATCACTGATGGACAATGTCTCACACTCACACCTGGATGAAGCTGTCTCTGAACTGCAGATATCCTTCAGTGAAGAATGGGAGCACAAAGCAGCATTGTAGGACATCCTTCCTCCCAGCAGGTGTTAGACTACCACCATCTTTTCCCCCAACAAAATAGGTATTCCCATATATGATGGGAATTATAAATCTTTAATTCCCATCATATATGTGAATTAAAGTAGTTTTTACTCATTTAAACAATCATTTCTGCTGGTATCTGCAATTTTTATTGTCATTTATGGTGCAGAAAAAATGTGCATGTGCTCAGATGCACATTTTGAATTTTTCTCTTAAATGACCCTACAGAGCTGCACATTTCTTCATGCCACATTACGCTACTTCTAATAACTGCACAGTATTTGCATTGAAATTTTATTTCTGATTCTTTACACTGGAATTTCCCCATTGTGAGACAATAAAGAAATGTTTATTCTATTCTTCACATCCCAAAGCAGACCACCTGACTGAAACATTTTGCCTTAAAACTCCTGATTAAAACTGTATCTTTAGGTGTTTTAAAGTTTTTTAAATTTAATTTAGTTGTTTAACTGCTCAGATTCACTGTTTTACTGACTTTCACAGATAAATTGATCCAAATTTAGGCAATTCTCCCTGCTGCGGTTAAAATAAATGTCCATATTTGAATGCCATGTGTACAAATGATTTTTTTTTTTTCAAAAGATCCAAAAATCAAACTTGTGTGAGAGAATTAAGATTGTACAAAAACATAAGGAATCAGAAATGTTCAGAGTTCTTGCTTTATCACTGCATTTACAGTAAATCAAGTTGTCTCATAATGGTTGTTTTCAGAAATATTTGCACTTACAAAAACAAATCCTTTGCTTATTCCGTAGAAACAGAATCATTTATGGATCTGTATGCATATCAGGCACAATCATATAGTCTCTTACATGATTTCTTATATCAATAAAACATTTAAGCAGATTATAAGAGTCCAGTGGATCAAAGAAGTCATCTTTAGAGAGGACACAGATTCTAATTAGACATTCAGTCAGTGTTACAGCTTACATGTAAGGACAGTTATTTGCATTTAAATTTGATATGATAGGAGGAGCATTATATGAAATGACAAGTCTGTCCTCCCTTTTTATCCTCTTGACACTCTGCATCTCATTTAGTCGGGACCTTTTTATGGCGGTACTGTCATCAGGCTTGTGGTAAATCAATACGCCTGCTTTTCTATTCATCAGTAACGGGAGCATGTGAGCAGACCAACTCTGCGGTTGTGTGAGTTTGGTCCTAAATCTATTTGGGTTATTCCTGTATCCCACTTATCTGCTGACAGTTCATTTGTTACATGACTCATATCTTTAACTTGTGAAAACAGTTATAGAGTTTAACCTCAACCTTAACATAAGGTTAATATCTGCACTGGTTATGTGCAGATCTGTGTTTCCCAAATTCAAAATTCCAACTTTAGAGGTACATGCTTCCCAAATCATTCATCATTTTCAACCTGGGTATTTGAAGGCCCAGATTACAGCCAGGTCTGGACTGTTGGGCATTTAAAGAGGTGAGCCAAAACAGTTTTAGATTTGGCACATTTTTTTTGACCAACCAGCAAAACACATAAAATCCCACCAAGTGTTTTTGGTCCAGTTTCTAGTGCAAATATCTAGTTTCAAACAATATATTCATTATCACTTCAAAATTATACAAGATGTCACTTTTTCTTATTTTGAATAGAGCATTTTTTTCAACTCCTCATCCTGACTGTTCTATAATTTTACTCCATGTACTGAAATGTGCATTTGTTCTTAAAGTATGCACAGTTCTGCTTTTTAAATCCACCTGCAACCCAAACTAAACCTATGAACTGCTGGCTTTGGAGCAGCATAGTGTCTAAGTGTGGGTGCGTCAGACACACAGATTAATATCAACCTTGGGGGGGTGGGGGGTTAAGTTCCACAGATCTGCCTCCATCTTTAACCTGCTGGGTCTCAAGATGTCAGTCTTCCACGGAAAACATAAGTGACTAAGTGACATGAAGGCTGTGCCCATTAAAATGAGAAGTTGAAAGCGAGTGATGATGAGTTGTGGTCACACTGCCAAGTGAGTCACAGATTGCCAACAGTGGAGGGCCCTGTCTGTCTCTAATTGCAATTAGGCATCATTTTCAAGGTGTAACAGCACAATGATTGGGGAGGCTTGAGCTCTCTGACAGGAAGGACAACTAATGACTTCATCTGTAAATATCAATGGACAAAATCTTACATTCTCCTGCTTTATTAAGAATTTTACACCAACACCAGGATATTCAATAAGATGCGAATTCTGAAAATATAGAGCTATCTGTTTAAACATTTAGAGTAGCTGAAGGTATTTCATGGCTTGTCACTGCATTAATAGAAGAGGTGATTAAAATGAGCCAAAATGATGTTATAACCCCAAATTATTGTGGGGGAAGAGTGGATGTGTCTTTACCTCTCTTTATCTTAAAATAATAACAATAATATCTCAAATTAGGTAGAAATTGTTCCATGAAATAGCACAAACAAAATAGAGGGATGATTTTTTTTGCATAAAAGTTAGCCAAATTGGGCATAAGTGGGTAAAACTAAATGATGCTACCTATACAGACATTGTTGTGTGTTAAATACAACAATTTAAATATTCATCAACAAGCATTAGTACTATATATAAAATGCTACCTGTGGTATGGAGCGTTAATGGAGGCGTCAGCCTTACATTTGCAAAATAGCATTTGGACAACTACAAACTCTTTTTACTGTTTTCTACTCATATATATATATATATATATATATATATATACACACACACATGCCTACTAGTCTAACCCAGATATAATCAGCAGTGAAATCCCCCCACATGCCCTGGATCGAACTTGAAAATTGGAATTTATTCTGCTAGAACTTAGAATTCACCAACAAAGTATAGGTGGACGTAAGAGCATTGCTCATCATAAATAATCAACTGGCCTGAACACAATGAGCTATGTCGTAAAACATAATTAAACAAAGCTTTGAAGTGGATGATTTGCCTTGAGGAATTTCAGTAAGCTATAGTTACTTGAATCATTCAAGGAATCGTTACAAACCTAGCCAATATCTCAGTGTGAAGGCTGTCCACAATCCACTGTAAATACATTCCCACTTTTACTTAGCAACTTCCAAGTGCAAAGTGTAAAAGAAACCAGTGGATTCATCAGTTCCCACAAATGACAAAAAGTCATCTGGGCACTTTTCTCTGAAGGTTAAGGCGCACTATGATCATGACTTTATAATCAAATATGAAAGCTTTCAGGAAACCTCTGATTTTCTGTAGAATTTTGTAGAGGTCAAATAAATTTAGCCAGGTAATTTTCCTTGACTTACAAAAAAAATCAAGAAAAGATGATGACCTGGGAAATGTTATTCTTCAGTGGAACAGAGACTATGTGGATCTGTGTGGTGATCACTGACTGTCTTTCAACAGGACATTGCTACAGTTCACACCTGCTGGAAAAAGGCTTTCTGATGTGAGAGAAACTTCCTTTGCATTCAGTAACATATTTTCAGATTTTAACGGTTTTAATCAGCAGTACATAAAAGAGGTAACATGATTGCAACAAACACCAGAAAGAGAGCATGTAGAAACGTCTACACACAGTTTCCATCATCTATTAATTTAGTTGTCATCTAATCATGCAATTTTGAGTCAGGCCTTATGTTCAGGCCAATCACGAGGAACCAGAAACCACACAGATGTCCTTCACTCACAACACACAAATGCCTGTTGTGCATAGGGACAGTTTGACCACATTCCCATACTGTATCAAAAGCATTCATCTGAGGTAAATCAATAGCTCAGTTAACAATCCAGGGACAGCACTGGTGCTCCCAGAGAGAGGGGAGACAGAGGAACACATTTACTATGACTCAACTAATCACTACTAAGGAGTTACAAGAGAAAGCAGATCATGGAGGAGAGATTGAGGTCGGGAAAGACAGATAAGGGATGGACAAATGCAAGCAAAGAGGCCAAGAGCAGATGAAAGCTACAATAGAGCATCTGTTCCAGGGTTGAACAGCAAGAAAAAGTTGAGCACATAGAAAACAGAAATATTGATAGGTATTTCAGAGAAAATCCATCTCTGCTTGTACAGAAATAAAAGAAAAATAGAGTAAGAAAATGTCGGCACCAAAGGCTCCAAAATAAGTTTTTTGTGTGTGTTTGGCATGTCTGCCAAACTATTTGAGAGGACAGTTAATAAATATTGTCTAAAACTTTTAAAATTATTCAAATAATAAGTTTTTGAGCTGATCTCATTTTAATGTAATGGCCACCCACATCCAAGGTTGGCCAAACTCAATAAATGCTTTGCTTCTTCTAGCTGCGATACAGTCGTAAATGTTCAGTGGCTTTAAGGTCAGGTGCCTGCTGAGGAGCCAGTCCTCCTTGGTCTCTGTTAACCCACAAGTGGCCGTGTGAAGCTTTTTAAGTGCAGTTGAGCTTATGATCTTGCTGCAGCTCCTTCTCCACAAAGATGAATTTACAGCTGAAGCCTATTCAAAAAATGACAGTTTCCCTTTTTGATCAAAAATCTAAAGCAGCAATGCCTCTCTGTCTTTCTTGTCTCCTTCCACTGCCCAAAATCAAAACTTTGAAATCACAATATTGAAATCAGATCATTTACCATTTTATAAATTCTGTCTTTGAAGTTTAATCCTCTATTATTTAGAAAACAAAAGCTAGTGTAGTGAGATCCCTATGTTGTTTTTTTTTTTTGTTTTTTTTATAGTCATGCCCCCATCAAAAATCAGCTTGTGTGTCAAGAGTTACAGTAAGTGGCTGTTTAACAGAAGCATTGTGGATAAAGCAAGGTGAAGTGATAGCTTTTCTACAAGGTTGTGCCTATTCAAGTGTCATTCACCAGCACATATTTGCACTTCTGTGAATGCATTGTGAATTTCTATTTTCCTTTTAACTTGACTTTTTTAATTAACAGGCCACATGGAATCTGGTGACAACTCTCTCAAGGATGTTGGTCAGAAGTGTCAGTGGTCCGTCATGTTCGCAGCACTGAGTTTGCAACTTGTGCAGGATTTTCTGACTATTGCAGAACATTGTTTAGCTGTTCCATGGCTAATTAACACAATGATGTCCCGTGGCTGACATGATTTTTAAAGACTGACATTTCTAGGCTACCATGGATAGCAAACAGTAAAATAATGGCTGATCACCCTTAAAAAAGAATACTGCAGCTGCAGATGGTAAAGTCATGTTAGAAAGAACTGAGATTAGAGGTTATCTGCTTAGTTTCTTTTTAATGCATCAATTTTCAACAGATGCTTAAGCTTATATCTATACTTAGAGGAACCAGAAGACTTTAAATAATATAGAAAGGACTCCAGACATTACCATTTATTTGCAAAAAAGTGATATTTCAATTAATTTCTTGTACGCATATTGTACAAAAGACTGTTAATTATTTGTTTTCAGCCCTCTAGTTTAGGTTTTCCTTATCAGTGTTTTAGATGTAGTATTTATTTCAGCCACTAGGTGGCTTCACGTTCATATTTGTTACACATTGAGTGGTGCGGCTCTCAAGGCTGACTTCGTTTATTTCTTTCTATTGTGTGCGTCCAATGAACGTAAGTAATATTGTTGTTGGTTTAGTTCGGTTTCGTAAATGTCTGAGAGCTGTATTGTACTGTGTCTTGTCGAATATTATGGTCGTTTAGTGCCGTTTACGTGTATTATTGAGAGCTAAAGGTTAGCCGTTAGTTTTAAGCTATTGAGCTCGTTTAATTGATGCAGCCGTTACCGTTTCCAGTTGAAACGCAGGTTTATTATTATTATTTACATTTTCATAGTCAGATATTAGCCAGTTATTAGTCTATAGTAATGTTTAAAGACATTTATTCATTTCTGGATATTTGGTTTATTTGTGAAATGATTTACAGACAAATTCTCATAATTTCTCTTTGTTTATCTTTGTAGAAAACCACACACCACACACATACACACTCATGTGAGCCCATCAAATGTGCCTTTATATGTATGGCTGAACCTCACAAGTTAATTAAAAGGAAGTAAAGCTCAATTCTGGACTTGGACATTCTTTTCTTTCACTAACTCACCTGGACATATATATCAGCTGTTCTAACCCGACACCCTGGAGTGATTGTTTATTCCATACCCAATATAACCGAATCAGCCTCAATCTTCATTATAATTCTGGTCCTTCGAGCCGGATTAAGCAACCACTACAGTCAATATGTCAAGGTCATATGAGAGAAATGTGAGAGATGTAAACCGCCCGCAAAGATCAAGGCAGACACCATCATATCTCCAGAATTATGAGGTCAGCCATACACCAAGGCACCACCCCACTGAAGAGGAGCAGCCATCTTCATCTGAAGTGCTCAGATATCTTAAAAGCATGAGAGAGGAAAGCGACCAACTACGCAGAGAGGTCCAGCGTCTTACAGATATAATCCAACAATCTCCTGGACAGGCATCAAAACCTCAGTCACAATCCAAGCGCAGGGAAGAGGACACATCTACTACACCAGCACCTACAAGTAAGCCGACGCCATCTAGTGGCCACATAAGCCCACGTCAGGCAGTAAGTGCCCCATCGGTGATTAATTATGTTCCTCCAACTCCACAAAGCCACCGACGTGACCACATTGAGGACCTTGACCGCTGTTTGCAGGAAGTGGGATTAATCAGCGAAGATGACACTTCCTCTGCAACATCTCGAAGCTCATCTCCCTTCTCCCAAGTCAAGCCTATGGATTTTGATGTTGATGATCGTCTGGAACCAGAGTCGTCACATCAAAGAAAGTGTAAATCACACCGTAAAGCTTGTGATAAATCATGTGATAGCAAAAGGCCTCATTTTAAAGCAGCATCCAACTCTGATGTCAAGTATTATCCCAACAATGAGGATGACTACGACCGCTATAATGAGCCCTATCACCATGAGGACAGATCTCACCATTACTATGGTGTCTCTCCATTCAAGTCAAGTCACCCAGACCACAGTGACAAATATGGCCCAATGAGGCCCAACCGACCAAGTAGTCCAAGCGCTCGCCATGATAGCCGCTACTATGGAACAGAGAGGGGACGATCTTCTGATTACAGGGATCGCCATGATGATTACCAGGCACCACGCTACGACTGTGACAGAGAGAGAGGTCGGGGAGACAGATATCCATCTGACCGCCAACATTCCCCCCACCTAGATCCTTCCTTTGGTAAGTCCTCAGCGCTAGAGTACTACCATGGTCCCAAACCAACTATCCCTTACTTCAAATCCGAGGACCCTCGTGAGTTTGCCAGATTGAAACTAGCCCTCGACAACTTACTCCCATATGATGCTCCAGAGCATTTTAAGTTTCAAATACTCACAGACCATCTCAAATGTGAAGAGGCGCTACTTATAGCCGACTCATACAGTAACAGTCCACTCCCATTTACAGACACTATAAGAGCGCTCACTGAGATGTATGGTCAACCACAGCAGCTGGCGCTGAAGAGGATTTCTGATTTAATGGATGGACCTAATATCCGACCTGGGGACATTAAAGCATTTAAGTCTTTTGCCCTTCAAGTTCGAGCCTTAGTAGGAATGCTGCAGCAACTTGGAAACCAAGGATGGACAGAACTGAGATGTGCATCACATGTCTCTCGTCTCCTAGTGAAGTTGCCACATGACCTAAGAGCACACTTTCATAGATTTGTGAACCCTGTTCATACTCCAGTTCCAACCCTGCTTGATCTAGCTGACTGGCTTGAGTACGAAGTACGAGTTCAAGTTAGTGGAGATCAATACAGCAGTACATCTAGTAGAGAGAGACAAGCTCCACCCAAGAGCCGACGTCCTGACTACAAGTCTCAAAGATCTACAGCGATTCTACTTGGCAGTCAGTCTCCTCAGTCAAAGATGAAATCAGATAGGAGTCCAGCTGTGAGAGAGCTCTCTCAGGACAAGCCAAAGAAATACTGTCCTTTCTGCGATACAGAGCTTCATTATTTGAACCAGTGCAGCAACTTCAAAATCCTATCAGTAGAGCAGAGGACAGAGTGGATTAAAGCAAACAGACGATGCTGGCGTTGCGGACGGGAACATCAGGCTACCAGGTGCAATCTCAAAGCCAAGTGCAAACAATGTGAGAGGAAGCATCTGGATATCCTGCATGAGGTTAATGCCAGCCAACTGAGCACAGCACCTGTCGAACCTCAACCACCTCAGCCGAGCACATGCCTAGTGAGTTCTGTTTCAGAGACACTGTACGTTGATCGGCCAGCCAGAAACAACCAAGTGTTACTCAAGTTGTGCCGTGTCATACTCCAGAGCGGTCCAAAGGTACTGGAGACCTACGCAATACTGGATGATGGATCAGAGCGCACAATACTCCTACATGATGCTGCTCTTAGCCTGGGTCTTCAAGGGAAGCCTGAAGATCTCACACTTCGTACCGTCCGGCAAGAAGTCTGCACCATTAACGGTGCCACTGTCTCCTTCTCAGTTGCTCCTGCTTCACAGCCTAGTAAGTCATACCAGGTCAACAAAGCTTTCACAGCCAAACAGCTAAACTTATCCTGCCATACCTACCCAGTTGAAGTTCTGAAGGAAAAGTATCGTCATCTCAGAGACGTTCCACTGCCATCCATTAAAGGTGCCCAGCCATTGCTGCTGATAGGGTCAGATTACCCACATCTAGTTACGCCAGTGGAACCAGTACGTCTCGGTCCACCAGGTGGGCCTGCAGCAGTTCGTACCAGACTAGGATGGACTTTACAAGGCCCCACAAGTCTGTTATGCCATCAACTGTCTCCACAACAGTGTCTCTTCACCAAGTGCAATCCACCGGAAGCAGAGCTTCTAAGTCATGTGGAAAAGTTGTGGCAGTTAGATACACTGCCATACAGGAGCGAACGGTTGATTACCAGGTCAAGAGAAGATTTGGAGGCAGTTCGCATGCTAGAAGATAAGACCACCAGAGTAATGGTTGATGGTGTGAACAGGTATGCTACGCCATTGTTATGGAAACAGGACGTCCCACCTCTCCATGCACCTAAAGAAGCTGTCTTACCACAGCTGCGTGGGACAGAGAAACGGCTGGTAAAAGACCCGGAGAAAGCTAACATTTACTCCAGAGAAATCTACAAGCTCATTGATGCTGGTTACGTCAAGCCTATAACCCCAACCAAGGCAAAGGAGAGCAACTATTCATGGTTCATTCCACACCACATTGTTCAACACAATGGGAAGCACAGAATAGTCTTCAATTGCTCCTTCATCTTTAATGAGCAGAGCATCAATAATCACCTTCTTCCTGGGCCCACACTTGGAGCCAGTCTTCTGGGAGTACTCCTTAGGTTTCGAGAGCACCCCGTGGCTATCAGCAGTGATGTGAAGGGAATGTTTCATCAGGTGCGCCTGCTGGATGAGGATAAACCCTTCCTTCGTTTCCTGTGGAGAGATGTTAAGGTGGACCAGGAACCTACTATCTATGAGTGGCAAGTGCTCCCTTTTGGTACAACATGTAGTCCATGTTGTGCCACCTTTGCACTACAAACCCATGTCCAAAAACACACTGCACCAGAAGAGGATGCCCGCCAATCAGTAGAACGTTGTTTCTATGTTGATAACTGTCTGCAGAGTCTTCAGTCAGAGAACCAGGCCAAGCAGCTGGTGAATCGACTGCACACAGTACTCAGGGAAGGTGGATTTGAGCTCAGAGAATGGGCCAGCAATGTTCCTGCTGTCATCAGACACCTACCCAAAGAATCAAGGTCAGAGAGCAGCACACTTTGGTTCACACAACAAACAGCTAACCCTCAAGAACGCACACTTGGATTGTTGTGGCAGTGTAAGTCAGACACACTCTGCTATAAGCAGCACAACCATGACTGTCTTGAACCAACTATGCGCAACATCTACCGTCTTCTTGCCCAACAATACGATCCTCTGGGATACATTATTCCATATACAACCAGAGCTAAGATCATTGTACAGCGTCTTTGGGACAAGAAAAGAGGTTGGGATGATCCCAATCTCCCTGAAGATCTGCTCCAAGCTTGGAAGTCATGGGAAGAAGAGCTTCCCCAGTTGTCCCAAATCTCCTTACCCAGATGCTACACTGACCACAACACAGATCGTAGTACCATCAGTCAGACCATCCATGTGTTTTGTGACGCATCTGAACGTGCTTATGGATCAGTAGCGTACCTGCGTAGTGATAACGGGGATGGAAGGGTACAAGTTGCATTCTTGACTGCCAGATCCAGAGTTGCTCCAAAGAAGCAGCTATCGATACCTCGACTCGAGTTATGTGGTGCTTTAACTGGAGCACAGTTAGCTTCAGTGCTGCTGAAAGAACTCACCATCAAGATCCAAAATGTGATGTACTGGACTGATTCCACCACAGTACTCAACTGGCTCAAATCCAATTCCTGCAGATATAAAGTGTTTGTAGGTACAAGGGTTGCAGAGATACAGGAATTATCAGATATCAAATCCTGGCGCTACATCGATTCTGCTTCCAACCCAGCAGACGATATCACCAGAGGGAAAACCTTAGTCCAACTGACTGAAAAAAGTCGTTGGAATCATGGACCATCCTTCCTCCTGCAGGCATCTGACCAGTGGCCTGAATCACCAATTGACCACCTTATGGAGGAAACGGAGGAATTGAGGAACCCAGTATTCTGTGGTTTAACTAACTTCCCACAACTAACTCTTCCTGACATTCAGCAGTTTAACACCTTTCAAGAGCTCCTAGAAGCAACTGCAAGAGTACTCAATGGAGAGGCTAGTGACAAGTCTCCCACTGCTGATGACTATCACAAGGCTGAGTTAGCTCTTTTCAGACAGGCTCAGGTTGAGAGCTTCCCAGAAGAGATGATGTTACTCAAATCGGGAAAAGCTCTTCCATCTACCAGTAGAGTGCTCACACTCGCCCCTGAATATGATCAGACCTCAGATCTAATCCGTGTTGGAGGTAGGCTCCGCCGATGTGAAAGTCTAGGCCCAGATGTGTGCCATTCCATTTTACTCTCGTCCTCTCACCCTGTCTCCAAACTCCTGATCCAACATTATGACAAACAGCTAAACCACCCTGGAGCAGAGCGTGTTTTTGCTGAGCTGCGAAGAAAATACTGGCTACTTAGAGGGAGAGAAGCCATCAGGAAGCACCAGCATAACTGTGTGGACTGCAGGAAATGGCGAGGCAGCCCTCAAGTCCCAAGGATGGCAGATCTTCCACCCTCCAGTTTGAGGCTTTACAAACCGCCTTTCTATTCCACAGGGGTAGACTGCTTTGGTCCAATGATGATAAAGGTGGGACGTCGCAACGAAAAGAGGTGGGGCATCCTGTATAAGTGCCTTACCACCCGAGTTGTCCATCTAGACCTCCTCCCAAATATGGACACCGATTCCTTCCTAATGTCACTCAGACGTTTTATATCTCGAAGAGGAAAGCCTCACGAGATCCTTTCAGACCAGGGAACTAATTTCAAAGGTGGAGATAAAGAACTTAAAGAAGCCTTCAGTGCCCTGGAACAAGCATTGAAGGACCAACTTGCTGCTCAACAGATTCACTTCCGCTTTAATCCCCCAAATGCTCCGCATTTTGGTGGGTCGTGGGAGCGAGAGGTTAGATCAGTAAAGAACGCTCTCCGGATCGCTCTTGGAGTTCAGTCAGTGCCAGAGGAGGTGTTGAGAACAGTCCTCATTGAAATAGAGGGTATTCTCAACTCCAGGCCCTTGGGCTATGTTTCATCTGATCTGGCTGATCCAGATCCAGTCACGCCCAACTGTTTGTTGATGGGGCGGCCGGACTCCTCCCTTCCACAAGTGGTCTATCCCGAGTCTGAACTTTTAAGTCGAAAAAGGTGGCGACATTCTCAGGTTTTAACAGATCACTTCTGGAAACATTACATCCGCCACTTTCTTCCGACATTACAAGCCAGACAGAAATGGCAAACAGAAAAGGATGACATCACTGTAGGCACTATAGTGCTGATTGTTGACCAACAGACACCAAGAGCCCTCTGGCAAGTAGGAACAGTGACAAGTGTCATACCTGGAGCAGACGGACGCGTGAGGACAGCTGTGATTCAAGTTAAAGGCAGGACCTACACTCGGCCAGTTGTTCGCCTCATAAAGCTGCCTGCTCTACCTCCAGATGATTAAGACACCTACTGGTCAAATTTGAGTGTCAAATTTGGGGGCGGCTGTACAAAAGACTGTTAATTATTTGTTTTCAGCCCTCTAGTTTAGGTTTTCCTTATCAGTGTTTTAGATGTAGTATTTATTTCAGCCACTAGGTGGCTTCACGTTCATATTTGTTACACATTGAGTGGTGCGGCTCTCAAGGCTGACTTCGTTTATTTCTTTCTATTGTGTGCGTCCAATGAACGTAAGTAATATTGTTGTTGGTTTAGTTCGGTTTCGTAAATGTCTGAGAGCTGTATTGTACTGTGTCTTGTCGAATATTATGGTCGTTTAGTGCCGTTTACGTGTATTATTGAGAGCTAAAGGTTAGCCGTTAGTTTTAAGCTATTGAGCTCGTTTAATTGATGCAGCCGTTACCGTTTCCAGTTGAAACGCAGGTTTATTATTATTATTTACATTTTCATAGTCAGATATTAGCCAGTTATTAGTCTATAGTAATGTTTAAAGACATTTATTCATTTCTGGATATTTGGTTTATTTGTGAAATGATTTACAGACAAATTCTCATAATTTCTCTTTGTTTATCTTTGTAGAAAACCACACACCACACACATACACACTCATGTGAGCCCATCAAATGTGCCTTTATATGTATGGCTGAACCTCACAAGTTAATTAAAAGGAAGTAAAGCTCAATTCTGGACTTGGACATTCTTTTCTTTCACTAACTCACCTGGACATATATATCAGCTGTTCTAACCCGACACCCTGGAGTGATTGTTTATTCCATACCCAATATAACCGAATCAGCCTCAATCTTCATTACACATATATTGCAGGCACAAAACCAAACACAAATAACATCAACATGAAAAACCCTTTTATTGGTTTGCAATGCAGGATCCCCGATGTCAACACTTTCTCATTCACACTGATCTGCTTCAAAAGTATACCAAGTTTTCTGTTTGTTTTTATTTTTTTATTTTTTGAAAGATATGCAAGTGATTTTTTGCTAAGAATTGTTTACTTGGAAGAAATGTCCTTCAACTACCTGAGGGAACAGTTCCAGAAATAGTAACTTTGTGACAAAAAGTCCAACAACAGCCAACTATTTAAGGAACAGAAACCTTTAGAAACATGTAAGTGATCAACAACCTTCAACATACATGCCATTCTAAAAATTATTGCCATCAGAATTGGTTCCTTTATGTATTTAAAGAAATTCAATAGTTCTAATACAAACAAAACCAGAAACTACAAGGTTAAAATATAAAAGTTACTAAAATATTTACAATTTATTTCACCAAAGGCTCTCCCAACCTATGAAAAGATATTCTGTCCATCCATCCATTTTCTTACACTCTTGTCCCTTAGAGGGGTCAGGAGGGGTGCTGGTGCCTATCTCCAGCTAACGTTTTGGGTGAGAGAAGGGGTACACCCTGGACAGGTTGCCAGTCTGTCGCAGTGCACTCTAAGCATCACAAACAAAAACAAACAAACAAAAAAATAATACAAGAACGATCAGAATCATTATGGCGGTTGTGGACCTTCAATCATTAAACTTTTTGACATAGTTATGGCTATTCACCAGCAGTACAAAGTCTGGGTTCTTGTGTTCAATAAAACATTAGGAGGCTTAAAAAGGTTGCCCTAAGGCTTAAGCCAATGATGATAAGAAAATCAACCCTGGGGCTTTGTTTAGACCAGTAATAAGTGTATGTTTGCTGTTAATGTCTTCATTTTCTTTTTGGGTACTGGACCTTTTCTAGTGGCCCCCTCCCCTATGCAGGGAGCCATTGTCAACCAAATCAAAAACAGCAACTGATGCTAGAGAGATAATCAGTAATTAAGACAATCAGTAAACCTGTTGCTATCTTAAAACTGAAAAGGAATTTGATGACAACATTTACAGTTTTTGCAGAACTTTGAAAAAAAAAAAAAAAAGATCAACGGATAGGTTTGTCTTAAATGTACCCAATGGGTTACAACACATACATTGTGTTTCCACATTTTATGACTACTGGTGACACACCAGTATTTCATCAGAGTTCCTGTTTTGTATCATTTTGCTGTTCCCATTTTCTGACCACCCAAACACATTGAACATAACACTAAGCAGAATGAAAGGGAAAGAAGCTGCATTAAAGCTTCTTTCTGTCAATGATGCTGTTGACAAACCTCTTTACAAAAGCCCAGACTTGTCTTCGCTCTGACTGACAAAATGAATCCAACGTTAGAGTAACAACTAGAGAACATGTGAACAATGAATACTGCAAGGGAAATTACTTTTTTTTGTTATGCAAAAACTGTGTAGCCTTGCTGTGGAAAAAAGCCTTAATGTGCTGTTGTCAGTTTTATTGCCATCACTTCTTCATCAAAATGCAGCGTCCTTATCAATAAGAAAACATGACCGGTCAGGGTTGACTGGTGTGTGGTTGCATGTGTCTGTGTGAACCAGATTTTATGTCCTTGTGGGGACATATTTCTGTCTGCATTGTGGGGTTGTGGGTACCACTGCTTCTTGTAGAGACAAATCCTGGTTTCCATGAGGGGATATACTCTTTTTGGGTTTACAGGACCTGGACTGCTGAAGCTTTTACTACTGGCAGCACCATGTAATGTCAAAATGTCAAAATACAGCAGTTCAACTTCAAAGACACATTGAAGAGAATTATATTATGAGAAATAAACAGGTTCAGTACACTACCTGAAGGCTTCAACTGACACATTTCTTCTACATTTGGGTATACACATTACTGACTTTGGCATAGGGACAAGACATCTCTTGTTCTCACCTTTCTACCACCACATTATGTAATTTGTCATATTGGTGTTGCAGAACAAGAAAGCTGCTGTAAAGCTATTGAAAAGAGCTTTTTCACTGCTGTAATTAATAACATGAACAATAGCTGCAGCCAAGAGGTGCAATGTTGGACAAGTTAGCTTACTGACTTGGCCCTCAATGAAACAAGGGCTATACAACGGTCCAATCAATGAAATTGTTAATGATATCTACAAGGTTTGCAATGTAGAATAAAATTGTACTTGCAAAAGAATCTTTCCAAAAATTCTGTTGGTCAGTTTGTCGAAATCATAATCAGGAAGACTTTGCTGTGTAAAGTGGTCAACTACCTGCAGCTCTTAAAGACATAAGCCATTACAACAGTATGGCATTCTTAAGGCTGCTCTGTTTACCGAGACCACTGAGCATCAAAGCAATATTATGACCAAGTGCATGAAATTGGGAATTAAAAGTGTATTCAACTTTAATATGTTCAAACATACATTCTGATGAGGCTTGTCTGTCAGATTTAAAGCACCTTTTGTAAGTAATCTCTAAGCAGTCATTAATTGATCTAAAATGGGATGCAAGGATCCAAAAGTGAGGAATAAAAGAATCCCTTTGAATAAAATGTACATAGATCTCAGGTGCCAACTGAGTTGTGCAGCAGTTTAGTAGTTTTTTGTCTTTCGACTAAATAATAACCAATAATAACCAACAAGCATCTGGTGACGGACCGTCCGTCACCAGAAGTTTGAAGACAGCAAACCTCTGAGCTCTTTAAAGACATCGTACAGAAAGAGCTGGATACGAAACCTGCCAGCTGCATCGACAATGTTGACATTTTCAAAAGACATTTTTAAACAATGACTTTATTACTGCTTTGTGTGTGTCCCACAAGAAATAAGTCATAACAGCTTTATCAAACAATCCACCCTCTAGTGCTCATTCTCTTTCAGTGTCTGTATTTGTGTGTGTGCATGCTGACTGTTCCTCATTGCCTTTCCTTTAGCGCTGCACCCCTGGGATGCAGTGGGCTGCTATTTGAAGCCCAGGACCTAGTTTCCCTCCTACTATGAGCTCTGCTTTAGAAACAGATTGAACAAAAAAAATACAGAGAGACTGGGACAACAGGACCAAAAAATTGTCACTGAAATTGAAGCTTCTAAGAATTTACCATAAACAGTACAGGGAAGATAAAATATGAAGTCAATCCAAGTAGAAATATTTAGTTTTCTAGTTAAAATAATAATAATAATAAAAAAATACCTGTTTGGTTGTTCTACACCAGTTGGCTGCAGGAAAAGTGAAAAAAAAACAACAAACAAACAAACAAAAAAACCATCTATACACATCTTTGTGTTTATAATATAGCTTCAAGTCTCCATTTACTAGATGCGAGTCAAAAAAAGAGATCAAAGATTAGAAAATTCATTAAGGAGGGTAAACATTTGAGAGCATTAATATTTTGTGCCTTTATTTCAGCTTGCAATCACTGAGCTTACACAACATAATTCATCATTTTATAATGAACCTCTTGACATAAAGCTTTACATTGAATCCCTCTCAAGAATCACTTAGGAAGTCCTTCATCTTCAGAAGAACTATGATCCTTTTTCTACATGTGAAGTTTTATTACTTTGAACTTGTGTTACTGAGTGAGAAAGAAAATCAACTGAGAACAAAAATGACCTACTCCTAATGAATTATGGAGGTTATGGATACAAGTTTACATATGCTCATTAGGTACACAACAGCATCATCTTTCAAGGTCCTGTTTATTTAAGTTGTTCTATGTCAGTGTTGTAACAAGGACCCTGATTCAGGAGCACAGCAGGGTCAAGGTAAAGAGAGAGACCGCAGTGAACTGAAAAGCATAAACACTAAAAAACACAGGAACACAAGGCAGATGAATAGTCCAACAGTTAATCATCTGAGAATGAAGAGAGCATGGAGGACATGATGAACCAGAAAGTTCTGCTCCAACGCTGCAGTTAAACACAACTTTAACAGCAAGACTCATTAACACCACTTGAAAACACTGAACTGAGCCTGAAATACCATTTAAGGATTCAGTGGAACATAATCGGTATTAGACGAAGCTGTAAGCAGCACTCTGACCTACTTAGACTGTGTGATGCATAAGAAGATAAGAGACAATCAGCTTGGTATTCTGGTGCTAATCAAACATTTTATCATTAGTGAAGAGCTAACTTTTTACCGTTTTTGTTTTTATTTGTTTTCAATCTTACCAATCAAAAGCAAAACTAAAGTTTTGCACATGGCATTCTGATTGGTTGTTGTTGACCAAGCTCCTAGTAAAAGCGATGTGGATTTTGGTGCTGGGGCCAATTAGTCATGGCTGTTGTTTCAGGGTTGTTATGGATCATAAACTGAGCTGGAAATCTCATTTCAAATATATAAAACACAGACTGTAAAAGTATATGACTTCCAAATAAAGTGAAAAAAAAAACTCCAGACATACTATTAATTTATTGTTCCACACTTATTGCATAGCAGTATGAGGCAATAGTAAACCTTTGTTTGTAACACTACATGTATTTTAGAGAAAGTCATTATCAAGCTCATAGCTATCAAAAGAAAGCTATGAGAGTTTATACAAAGTGAATGTTGAGAAGAGAGAATATACTAATAAATTCTTCATTTAGTCTTCAAGGGACTTTGTTAATTTAGACATTTTATTTGTCCTAAGATCAAGTGACGTAAATAATGGAAGGAAGTATGATTTATGAGTAGCTTTATCTGACAGATGTCCATATTTTAATTTTATTTTTTTTAATGAAAACTCTGTACTTAATCTACCAACTAACTACAGAGAGATTTTATTGAAAAAAACAAAACAAAAAAAAACAGTAAAACAAATATTAACAAAAACCAGGAGAACACAGGGAGCCTGAACAGGAATAAAAATCTAGCAAGGAGTGGATGTGGGGAGAGGTCGCTAATTACTGAGTGTTTGAATGTATTACAATAGAACAGAGTTAAATAGAAAACAAAGTGCAGCTGTGAGGGGACAGAGGAAGGCAGACTGAGAGAGGGAGAGAAAGAGAAAAAGAGAGGAATGACTCAGGGGAGCATGGAGGAGTAACACAAACATGGAAGCTAAAGATCTAACAAAAAAATGAGTTAACATATTTTTAAATCAACCAAGAACAGACTGATCTGAAGTAAAACAGAGACAAGGTTGATCTAATCAAAACAAAAATAACTAGAGACAAACAAAGATAAATGAAAGCCCAGGAAACAACCCAAACTCTTGATAGAGCTTTTTTATTTTTTATTTAATTTCTAAAATGGATTTGTAAGTGAGTTTTTGTCCAGTGAATCAGCCTATAATATAGATAAACATGGCTTATTTGAAATGTAGTTCTCACTTTTGCTGATTAATTTAATTTTGTTGACTGCAGATCAAATGTGAGGACAGTAGATCTTCTTCTGAGATTGTTGGGTGTTTTTAGAAATATTCAATACTGTTTTGTCACACACTGAGAAGGTTTTAGACATTATGCAAAATTTAAGCTTTTTCTATTATCTCTATGAGTGATCACTGCAGTGTTTTGATCTACAGGGTGAGCTATAACGTTCCATACGTATGAGAATGTCAAATGTATATATACATACATATATATATATATATATATATATATATATATATATATATATATATATATATATATATATATATATATATATATTTAAGATATCCAAGAAGATTTGTTTTACAAAAGAGTAAAGAATTGAAATTCTACTGATGGCTGGATTGGGAAACAGTCACATGGTAGCACAAAACTTTAACAGAAAACATGGAACGAGCATCACACACGGCACTGTGGGCAATTTTCAGAAAACTGGAAATGTTGCAGACCATGAAGTGGTCCAAGACGTGCAGCGATTACACAGAGTCCCACAAAAATAAGAAAGGTTGTCCAATATAAAATGATTTTTTTTTTTTTCTGTGTATCAAAACTTATGTCCCACCCTGTACATACACCATGGTGTTAGCCTCATGCAGTAAAGCCTATGAATTGCTCTAAAATGCATGTAGATAATGTTTGTTGTATATGAAATGTGATGGATTTTAAATTGATAGAGTGAATCGTTTCTGTTCGAATATTTGTGGCAGCATTTTTTTCAAAGTTTTATAGCATGAGAGAACAAGGACAAACCAGCTTTTATTTAATTTCATGTTCAGTGCTCTTAATGCACATGCCAAATAAATGTGTACCTATTAACCAAGTGCTCGCATAATGAAATATTACCTTGATTAAGACCACATACTTTCATTTACATTTAAGAATGACTTGCTTAAAAGAAGCTTGTATATCTTGCTGAACAATTACTTTACTCCTAAAGTCAGAGTTTGTTGTTTCTTATTTTAGCTGCACTAAGATATTTGCTCTAGAAACTAGATCAAAAATACTTAGTAAGGTTTTCTGTTAGTGACCAGATCTTAAGCCTTGTGTGGTTTCCCATTCCATACCATAAATGTTTTTTAATTAAAAATGCATTTTAGTTTATTTGTTTTATAATGGAATATTTTTACTCTGAGAAATTTATGTTTTCTCGAATTAGCTACAAACAATGACCTTCAAAACTATATGTAAAGAGTCTATATGTAAATAGATATTTAATGAGAGTATAACTTTTGAGAGAAATTTACTTTATCATGATATTCTCAGTTACTGAGAAGCACTACTTTTGAAGATTGCATTTGATCTTAAGGGTATTAAAGTAAAAAACATTAAACATTTTCATCGACTTGGCAACTACCGGTATTTGCTACTAATCCCAATAAAACTCACGCAATTTGCAGCTGCAGTCACAAAGTGTAGTTCCTCTGCAAATAAATGTATGTTGTTTTATAAGTTCAAACTATATTTCAGGTCTATTTTTTCATTGTCCTAAGGTAAAAAAAAAAAGTAATTTTGAATGCGACCTGAACTGGAGTCCAGAAATGGATGGAGCAAATTCTGCTTTCCTTTCAGCCTCTGTGATTGCCTGCTGCTGTAATTGTGCCACTCAGTTGAGGTCCAGGAGCTTTTGTGAAAGAATGAACTAATGGGAAACAAGCCCATTTCCATTCTGTGACATTAATAATTTGCCATGCCAAGAATAGTTTCATTATTTTTTCTTTAAAAGGGTGTCTTGAATGACACACACAAAGAAAGGAACCAGCGGGAGAGAGGTGGCTCAGCGATGGAGACAGGAGAGGATCTGGGTGTTTGAGTTGCTGAGAAGCAGGATGGCTGGGGATGTGAGGAAGGCATAAATATGCATCATATGTGATATCTTTGTAGAAGAGTGTTCACGTTGGATGTGAGCCGACTCCCTCCTCCCCACACACCCTCCTTTTTGTCCCCTCTTCATCCTCCTCTGTTGTCTTTATTTTTCTTCTTTGACGATTCCTGTTTTCATATCACAGATAGTCACATGAAGCCATGAGCGCATCAGTCAGCCGGCACTGTCAGTGTCCGGAGCATCAGAACCAATATCAGCTCTCCCCAAATTAATTAGCAGCTTTCTTCCTGGCCTGTTTCAGTAATAAGTCTCTGAGGGAGTCCAGTGATAGACTACACTGTAGCTCCCCCCCCAACACATCCCTACACCCCCATCTCCTCACAGCTGTAGTCCTTTAGCACTGAATGCAACCCACCACCACTATGTTGCTGTCACCATGCTGTATGAGGAGAGAGAGTGTCTCTGTAAAACAATCACTCCCTCAATTGGCTTTGTGTCAAACAGAATGAAGCTGTGTTCCATAATGGGAGCTGGACCGCAGTAACTGCCACCACATGCCATGCACCAGCAGGATGTAATGACTTGTATGCGATTTGGAGACAACATGTCTGGATATGGAGATGATGAAACAGCTCGGTGGCTCAAGGTGCAGTGGTGGGGAGACTGTGATCGGTCATGCTCCTGGAGTCCAGCCCAACGTGCCAGTCAATACGAACAGAGCAGCACTGATCAAACTGCAGTTGAGTTTTGTGAGCCAGGTGTCCAACAATTTGAGAAATAAATGATTGGACACTTTCCACAGCAATGAATGGACTTACAAACCGGTGACCTCAGATAATATGTGCTCTGCAAGTTGCAAACTGTTTGTTACTACGCAATAGCCAGCCTCGCCCTCTCCTCTCAACTCCTCGGGGCTGACTACTGACCAGTTCTCTGTCTAACAGGTCCGGAAAATCTCTTAAGACCTGGGTATTACCCTGATCAAGATCTATAAGAGATAATCTGTTTAAACTGGTGGCGAAAGAAACTCGTCCAGCTCTGACTACCTCCTGTCCAGAAGTTATGGCCTTCTTCAGTTAATAAATAATCAGCTGAGTAGCCCAGACAGCTGCATAATTTAAATAACCACTTCTGTTAACGGCAGTTTTCTTTCTAAAATGTAACGAGTACTTGTTAACGGCTGGATAATTTTTAGTGACCAGGATTAAAATCAAGTCCCAAGGCCATTATCTTAAACTCACCAAAGGAAAGTCTGAAGCCACCACATTACTAGAATCACGTATACTGGTTTTACTATAAATAGAAGAACTTTGATTCAAATGACTCAATTAATTTCAAGGTCCACAACCTGATTAGAATTTTATATTATATGCATTTATTAAGCAAGCTTTAGCAGGGTAAATGACAGGCATACAGAATTCACTTGAGATTACCATACAAAGAAAATCAATAAAATTTAGATCAATTTAACTATTTCCTAATAACCTCCCTACACTGTCATCTTTCTATCAAATAAGGGTTTGAGGTGCGGCAAACTCATACCCAGATGGAATTGGATCTCGGCAACATAAGTCCTTGGTTAGAATCCTTCCACTTGTGACCGTGAAAAATTAATCCTTTTTGGAAATGAAGCAAAGTGAACTGTCTGTTATATCCAACCGAACAGCTCTTGGTCGATCCTGTGACTTTTGTTCAAATCCCCAGGTCCGTTGCGATGTGTTTTGAGATCGCTGGGTTAAGTACAGAGTAGGGAAATCCAATGAGGAACCAAGGTAGTGGATAGGTGGATCTCCGTCCTGTTAGTCCAGAGTGAGGTGAGTCTCGCTTTCCTTGGTTCCATCGGCGTAATCCTCTGCTGGTCTTCTTGCCGCTCTTGTGTTGAGCCTCAGCTCCGGAGACGAAGAACCTCGTGTTCCTTCAGTCTCGTGGCTTTATACCTTTCTTTTCTCTCTCTCCATGGGAGTGTACCAAGACAAGGAACCTCTGCGCACGCAACCCATGGTGGCCCAACAAGGCCCCAACTCTCCACGTGTCTCTTTTTCCACGTGGGTGGTTGACTTGCGCAAGCAGGAAGCCAGAACTTGGGTCACCATGACCCGATTGCGAACTAATGCACTTGTGACACCTGCAACCCGAGATCTGCTCCATTCACACCTCACGCCCTTCCTCTGATCTTTATCAGGCAGCTGCATCCTCCAACACCATAAAAGTCACATTTAACTTATTTTACTTTTCTTATTTATCAATCATTTATAATGTTATGATAACTAGAATTTATCATAAAATTTATAATTAAACTCTCATGCTAAGTAATAATCTGAACTATTTTTATAAATCTGCCGTTTCTTAATGAATATTTAGAACTCTCTGAGAATCCGCACACGCTCTGACTTCTAATCACTTCCTGTCGCTGCAAAGGGTTATTTCTCCTCCTGTGTAAAACATCAATTCATTACATTTCAACAACCATAGATTATTTGATTTTAGTTCATCATTATAACCTTTTCTTTCTTTTTCTCAATAGAGGGACTACATATCAAGTAAATATAGGGAATACACATTTGATAAACAGCATTAATCAACCTACAAAGCCGCAACAATCTCTTCAGGCCTTTTTATGCTCGGATTTTCTGCATGAGCCTGGACAGATCTCACACGCATACCAGATTTCTTGACAAAACATAAAAAAAAGGTTTGCTGAGAATTACAAAATTTAAGATAAACTAAGGTTTCAGCTTTCCTACATAATTCTCCTCAATTTTCAATTCCCTTCAGTACTTCATTTGGAATTCCAACCAGTTAGTTTGATTTCTCTGGTCAAATTTCAACCAGACCAATCAGCGAGCAGAAGGAGTTGGGAATGAAGACATCGATGTCTGCTATGACAGGATGGTTATAGTTTGATAATGGTAGAGAAAGAAGTAAACAAAGCCATTCAGTCCATGTCGACCACGCTTCCAAATATTGAGGAACTACAGTTGGTGAAACAGGAATGTTTTAAAACGTTATATTGCTGGTAAAGATGGCCCTTATCCCATTTGGGTAGTTTGCAAAGCACATAATTTTCAGTAAGCTTGACAGAGCAACTGCCACACTAAATGTGTCACGGCCAAACATTAGTGACTGGGTAAAATCAGATTAAGTTATTTAATCATAGCAAACTAAATCTGGTTTTGCACTTATTTTCCATGTTCAGTGCACGCATTGATTGTACTTATTGTTTCTAAATTTACAATAAAGCCAATAAAAAAAATCTAAATAAAAATGCATGTGCAATTAGTGGGCATGTTGCAGGTAATCAGTTGATTATAGGTGAAACAGTGGTGAGCTAATCCAAAGGTTATGTAATATTTGGAGGACTCCTGGCTGTTGAATCTGTGCACTATGTGACCCCACTCCTTGACACATCGCAACCTGGAGGTTATACGGATGGAGGTTATACCATATTCTGTGAGAAAATGGACCAATTTTTTGGAAAACAAATTATCAGCTCAATATCTATTTTAGTATTCTACGGGAGGCAAAAGCAGTTGCTATTCATGGCAAAATTATTTTTTATTGGTTATATTTATCCTTAGCAACTATGTCACCTTGAGGCGCCATGGTGATCATTGGAAGTGAAGAACAGTAGTATTGAATTGAATGTTTTCCCAAGTTGTTTTTGCCAGAATAGCCATGGCTTCTTCTTGTTCAAGTTGAGCTAACTTCTATTTACAAAAGTTGGAAATAGCTAGCTTAGAAATCTACCCATACCTGTTACATTCCAAAAAGAATGTCTTTCAAATGGATTAAGAAATCTAAAATTAGATCTTATCAAAATACTAGAGGCAAAGGTCCAATCACTGCTTTATCTGACCTGCCAACAAATCCTCAGAAATTCTTCAAACCTTGATGCTCTCTCTAAACTTGAATTGTGCAAACATAAAAAAATATCTTTAAGATGAATAAATATCCCACACTTCCATTGAACTACCACCCAATATCACTTATTAATGTAGATCTTAAAATCTTCTACAGGATGTTGGCCACACCACTTGAAAAGATTTGACCACTGATATTACACATCCAGAAAACACTGGTTTTATTTAAAATCAATATGCTGTAAATAATACAAGAATTAATCTAATATGCTTTCACAACATCCAAAATAAATCTGTTTAATTACAACCAGAGAAATCTTTCGACAAGGTTAATTTGAAATTTCTACTTGCTACCTTACTGAAATATGGATTTGAGTTTCCTGTCATGGACCAGATTAGCTCAACCAATATTGTCCAGTAATGTGAAGACACATTACTGGACTGCTTAGAGATACAAAATTTTAATATCTTTATTCTATCTCGCCTTATTGTACATTATATTAATGGAACCACTGCTGACTGCAATTCATCAAAACACAAACACTGACGGAATTCAAACTGCTAATATATTATATTTCTATGCTGAATAGATTTTGCTCTTTCTCAAAATGCAAAATCCTCTCTTAATGAGTCAAAAACACTGATAATTTCAGACTGATCTATCAGTTATAACAAATCCTTCCTGTCTCTTTTAATATTAATCTCTCTTCAACTATTTAATTATTAGAAGCTGGCAAAGAGCTTCTAATATGATCATTATGAATGTGAATAATATCCATCAACAGTCATTGTTATTGTGGTGTGGTGGACTGACATTTACAGTTAGAGATTAGCAATTGTTAGGAGTTTCTGTTCTTCAGTTTTTTGTGGTAAACAAATACACTGTTAGAAAAACATTTAGACGTTCTTAAAATTTGTCATTCCTCTGAGATGAAATTACCCATTTTATCAAATGACTTGCTTAGTTTTGAAATTTATAATTTAAGACATTTGATTAATTACTTTGAAATCAACTTGCATTTGACCTGCACTGAAAGAAATTTACTTAGGGGGTTATCACATTAACAAAATAATATAATGTACTTTTAACTAAATAATCTCATGTTTCAAACAAAAATGTAATACAATCATGTTGGATAAACAAGAAATTCAACAACTTCACGTTTATGAAATTTAATCATGTTGAGATAACATGATTCATTGTAGTGTATATATATTTATATATATATATATATATATATATATATATATATATATATATATATATATATATATATATATATATATATAATATAAATATTGTATATGACATGTATATCTAAACATAGTATAAAGTGTATTCTTGACTAAACGCAAAGTGTGTTTAATGTTATGTTATAAATCATATAAATGAAGCATTCATCTGTTTACTGCCAAATTATATCAATATTTCCCTCCAGTTTCTTGAGAATTGTTGTGGAAATTCATACAAAAATCAACAAATCCCTGCACTTTTTGGAGTCAATATAAACTCAAAAATGTTTGTATTAAACATTTTTGAAAACTGGGAGTATATCTCAGATTTTTCTTAAAAATTGTCAAACACTTTCTTATTTGTACTAAACAGCTGCCTCAACCTTAATTTATGTCCATGTGCTATACAGCAAATAAGAAAAAGTAGCATTCACAGTCATAAATTAGTGCAAACTTTTCCAAATTAATAACACAAACACTTTGAGTTTTATTGCATAAAATTACAAAAAGTACCACAAAATCATCATCAAAAGATGTTTTATAATATTATTTTATTTTAAGAATTGATTGATATTTTAACAGTTTCTGAACAAGTTTTATCAACACATTCTGGCACAACCGACCCTTTAAGAGCATTGATGATCTTCATTTGGCACAAAATGAAAATGAGTCTAAATTAACCCTCACCTATTGTTCCTACAGCAATAAATCATTGGAAAAAACTAAATATTAATATTATTAAACAATTAAGCAGGGAATTTCCCTTTCTGCCTAAGCTGTTGACAAAGGGACTCTACTGGCAGTACGGGAGGAGCTGTACCTCACTCTAATCCACATGTAGCAGTGGCAAGGATTTCCAATACTCCATAAATTCAGGGCTTATCTCCAGACAGTGACTAGTAAATGGTAAGCAATGCTATCAATCATGGAGCTCCCTGCTGTGTGATTCATAGTAATGTGTTTCCATTTAAAATCCCCCTGGGGTTGGAGGAGAGTGGAGAGAAGAGAGAGGAGAACAGCAAGTCTCCAGGCATCAAATTCTGCACAACAATCAATATGTGGAGCTCAAACAGCCCATGCCTTAGTCAGCCCTGGGAAAATAAATGTATTAAGGTAAGGAAAATGCATTAAAGAGGAAGGGAAATGTGCTACAGTGAAAGGAGAATAATCACGAATGGAGTATCAAAGCAAAGGCAAGGAACTAAAAAAGATGTATGGCTGCTTGTAAGCAAGGCCTGAATGGAGCAGCTACAGTGCCAGACGCATTAGTTAAAAGGCAGCAGAACTGAGATATGTTGTGAAGCAAAAAGCAAAGGAAACAGACAGCGAGATAACAGTGGCAGTGGATAGAGATGGCTCTGAATCTTAAAGACTTGAACAGCACCAGAATAAAAAAGACTGTGTTTGTGTATGTATTGGTGAGTGCTGTGTGAGGAAGAGGTGGACTGGCCAGTAGGAGGTTACCCAAACGGCCGGTTTAGTTGGAATGTGTGATTTTTTAATTTTATTTTAGTTTTTATTATTCCATAAAGTGCAGAAGCGCAGCAGCTCTCTTGGTGCAGTGAAACACCAGACTTGGTCAGTCTGATGGTTTGCATTGTAAACCATCAGACCATATACTGTACATGTGGCTGCTCCCAATCTGGAAAAGAAAAGAGTGGAAGAAAGAGGAGCTTGCCAAAAAGAAAGGGAAGAAGAGTTACAACAGGACTAAAAGATTAACAATCTTTTTTCACCAAAATGAAAAAAAGTCAAATTAATGGGATTAATAGTCAGTAATCTCAGTCTACCTGATTTTATTTTATTTCCACTCAAAGCATCAAGATTGGCACTGGAAGCTGCTACAGCAGGAACAAGTACATTGAAGTCACTGGCTGACTTTAGGTAAGCACAGTTCTCTGGCAGAGGAAACACACAGTGAACAGCACAGGAACTGAAGATCCATGTTAGCTTTGCCACTGTAAAGAAGACAAAGAAATCTCTCTGCTGGATATTTTTTTTCAACGAGACATTATGCTACTGCAATAAAAGATGAATTTATTTTAAGGAAGTGTTTAACATATTTACAAGGGGGGCCAGTGAACATGGCCAACTTACTGTATTCCAGCCCTTTAAGTTTCTTCTTAAAGGGCTGGTATCAATAAAACTAATGATTTTGACCTACTAGTTATTTTCATTAGCCTTTAAGTTATTGCTTTTCAACTCTTAATATGCTACAGGGAGATGAGCGGCTTTTTTCAGCTTACAAAGCATTTGTATTTCTGGTAGCCTTAAACTGAAGTAACTGTGTGCAGAAAGAGTGGAATTCAGATAGTTGGAATTAATTATGAATAATAAACATGCTTTTGCCCTGTACAATAGATGAATGCTTATTGCGATTGGCATCAGAGCAGTGGAGAGCCAGGCACAATCATATTTTAAAATGATTTATTTTTGTGTGCAACCAGACACCTTCTCAGACTTTATCTATTTGCTATTTAAGAACATTTTCTATTGTGTTGCATTCAAAATATAACAACAAATAATGCTCTTATGACTTTTTAAAGATTTGTTTCAATTGAATTTCTCGGTATCAGAAAAACGGCAGAAAGACGCAATTTAATCTGTAGCCTTTAACAAATTGATATTTTTCTCCATAGTTTTATTTCCTGATTACATAAGCCATTAGACAATGTAGCTCCATTATCCACAGCAGATTGGCTCTTTGGTGTACTTCTGCATATTTTAATGCAGAATGCTGAGAAACTAGAGAGAAAATGCTGCTCTACACGAACGTAACCTGGAGAAACTGCTGTGTATAAAAACATCCTTCGCCAAGCTACGACATCGTATTTTTCCCATCACCGGAGTCATCACTGCTGATCCATTAATTCCCCCAGCCCTCAACTGTAATACTTCAAAATAAAATTGATTATATGAAAAATAAATTGATTGGTAACCTCTTGAATGCAATTACTTTATCATCAATGAGCAAATTATCAAAAAGATTTGCTTCTTCTAAACCTTCAACCTGTAAAGAAGTGCTCTCTTAGATTACTGATCCAATTTTATATTGATTAATCTATCTCTAGTAAACGGATATGTACTGCCAATTTTTTTTTTTACAAAATTTTTACCATCAGGAAGTCCACAAAGTACAACTAAAAAGCCTTCAGGTGATCCATAATCCTGCAACAAGTCTTTGGATAGAAATTCAAAAGAGAGATCGTATTTCATCTATTATAGCTTCTCTTCACTGGCTCCCTGCTAAATCCAGGACAGAATTTAAGATTCTCCTTCTCACATCTAAAGCACTTAATAGTCAGCTCAATCATATATTAGAGATCTAATTGAATCAGATGTTTCTAATAGACACTTTGTTCTCAGACTGCAGTTCCACTGGTTCCTGGAGGATCGGCTTCCTATTCTATTCTACTTTGGGATCATTCCTGTTCCAGTCTGAGGCAGACACCATCTACTTTAAAGACATGGCTTCAAACTTTTCATTTTGATTAAGCTTATATTTCAAAGTAGAGATGCATCTAAAAGTTGCAAGACATCGGCCCTAAAGGACCAGGAGTGCCCACCCCTGCTCTAAGATGTAGTTCATATGATAGGAACTTTGAATCCATTAGTAAACTGATGTATATGTAGATTTATGGATATTTGTGGGATAAACTCCTTCCTGCTCCTTTTAAACACCTTTTAAAAATCATTTTATTGGATTTTTTTCAGTCATGTCCATGACTTGGTACAATTAGTAAACATTCTTGACTGATAGAATATGCTATATTCTGAGATTAGAACTGTTTTTACTCCCGTTTCAGCAATGATCATATCTCCCATATTGTCCTCTGACCTCTCTGCCCCCAAAACTCTTCGTCCCAGAGCAGTTGGTTGGCATCTGGTCATGTAATTGGAAACCAAGCGATTAATGACAAATAGGTAAGAACACTGCATATGATAAATATGCTAAAGATCGTCACTGACTGAGTGATTAATTAAATAGTCTTTAAAGTGGTGATAAGCACACAAAAAAAATACAAAAATTTGACCAAGAAGTTTTTAACCGTAACTTTTGGCATGTAATAATTATAATTAGAGCAATTCCTCACATAGTTTTAGGAGAACAGCTGTGTAGTCTGAGGAAGAACCGGATCAATGAATGTGATTAAAAAAGCCTTTAATTTGCTTGAAGGTCTGCAGATTGGATTTAGGAGAAATGAAAAAAAGTCCTGATAGATTCAGGTTGAACCTGTTCTACATATGTGATGGAGCATTTAGATCACAGGAGCAGGAGATAAAATACATTTGTCTTTATTACCAGCAAGTCTTCCTAAATTAAAGCTGGGGTCTATTCCAACTGCCTAGTCCTAAACAGAGGTTAATATTAACTAACACTGCATCTAATTTATGCCATTTCAGTTTTCCCATTGATTTTGTAACCTTACTTCTAAATATTCAAAATGCAATTGTTGATTTCTCACTGGCATCACAAAAGAAGGGGATCTAAACAATGAATAATTAGAAAAGGAGTTGAGGTAACATTGTGGTCAGGTTACTGGATCACAATAGTGCCTCTACAGGTGTTTTTGTTAGAATCTATTATCGGGTCTGAAAATGGGGGAAAACTTTCAGCTTACAACCCATTTCTGGTTATTTGCAATGATTTTACATTTCATCTGCTTGGTGAGATCCTCGTCTTCCACACACTGGGGCATTCTTCACTCCATGGGAGGTCCATGCACACTCAACGTGGACACGATCACTAAAAGGTCAATGCATTCCACTGTAAGCTGCTCGGTGGGAAACGGCGTTCACATCAAAGAGTTTTGTATGAGACATTGAAAGAATAAGATTAAGAGCTGGTGCAAAAAGGTGTGATGAAGCGCAGTGTGCCCGTCACTCTGTGGTGCTCTGAGCGGTGTGAGGGTCTGACGTAGTGCAGAAGAAACGGGGCTAAGCGCCTAGCTTGCACATCAAATTGAGGGGAAATGAAAGAATCTATCATGAGAAATGAATCTAATCTGATTCAGATTGGATGATTGAGGACGGTGCACAACCATCCTCAATATGGACGGTGCACAGTCCATGCAGATCTCATGATACACCTCAGTACGTGGGAACGTTTGGGCTACTGGTCTGACAGAGTGGATATCGCCAGTGTTTGCTTTTTATCTTCTGCCTCCAACAGATGATGGTCAGATCAGATCTGGCCTTCATAAGCGAGAGTGAGGCAATCACAGACTGTCCTGTGGAAAGTAAATATTCCGGTGTCACATGACCTACTTCGCTCTTTAGAAATCTGTCTGAGCAGTGTAGACGTGAGAAAGAATGGAAAAGTACGAGACTTGTGTGAGAAGTGGCAGATAACAGAGAAAAAATTTAAGATTCTATAGAAAATTGCAATTCTTAGACCTGGGAATTCTGAATAGATTCAAAATGCTCAAAAAAACAATTTTAAAATGTCTTTAAGTTGAATGTTTTTGCCATTCCTATTTGTGAGTACGCTGCAATGACATTTTATTTTATGTACAAACTTATTTTTGTTCAACTATAAACTGATGGAATTTGATACAGTATAAAACCTTATAGAATTGTTTTAAATACCGTAAATGGTTGATATGTTTACGCTGTCTTTTCCTTTTGTCAGTCACATCTGTTAACAGAATCTCCAGAATAGAAAAATTTGTTTCCGAATCTGAATCGTGACTCTAAAAATTTTAATTAAAAGACACTGAAAGATTCATATCTATACTCAATAAATATAAATCATCAGAAAAGTTAATTCTCTCACTGACAAGAAAACACTCAATAGTATCTGATCAGTAGAAAAGTCTGAGTAAAAGTAACGCGTTGTGATTTGATGGGTTACAACATGTGGCATTACTCTAAACCAATACTCTGACATGTTTTTATTAAAACACAAAAAGAACTTACAAACATGTCAACTACCAAACAAAGTCTAAATGGAAAAGGTTGCCTTTCATTTACTTCTGTTGTTTGGTAATTGCTTTCAGACAGGGAAATGAAGAATGAGTGACACTTGCTGAACACAAAAAACCTTTTCCTTGTGCAAATGATCCATGTGGGCTTTGCCCTCACTCTGTACTTTCATTCAGTCAATACGGTCACAAAACTCATAAATATATTTTACCAATCCCCATTAGTGAAGTATTGCACAAAACCTTTTGAATTACAATTTCAAATGATCTCCCCATGTCTTTCATAGGCCTACAATGTGAATGATATATTCTGTGCAGAACAATATATATATATTTTTGCCTTCATACAATCTAGCCTCGCTGCCTCGTCAAACTTCAATTTGGATGGTCCGAGAAATGTGTTAAGAGGCCATGTAAAGAGAAATGGGAAGGATAAATGGATGGCTACTGTCATTCTAAAGGCAGATTTTTCATTATGGCCCAGTTAAATCAAACCAAGATGACAATTTAAGACTGATTAAGGCAACACATTAGAGCAGGGGGGAGATTTTGAAAGGGAGCCCAATCATAAAAATGTAAGATGATAGATTAGCTACCATCAGGATAAATACAATCACTTCATGATAATGGCTTTTGTAGTGTCGTTTCTTTAAACAAAATTATTTCAACTGATATTTCATTTAAAAAAAACCCACAAAAACAAACAAAAAAAAAAACTTTATGAATCATAGATTGTTTGCTGTCAAGAGAATAAATGCAAAAGCTTCCTGCCTAAGTGATGAGAGGTTTGACAATTTGGCAAAGTTTCTGAGATAAAAAAAATCAATGTTGCATTATTTATGTTTTACTAGACATGCAACAGTTCAGGGCTACAGACAGATTTCTGCCTTTAGCCTGTTAGATTTCTGGAAAGATTAGTGTTGCAGTTTGCAGACTGTGAAAGGATCTCAACAATTTTGTACATCTGTGAACCATAAGTACACAATCATCTACAGTCAGAAACATGTATCCACTATATGACATTTTTCTTTTTCCTTACCGACATTAAATCACAGTAAAAATTCACACCTTTTCAGCTCTGCCATTATAATTTCAGTTAAATTTAGATCAGGCCATTGTGATGTCTACCCCTTTTGCCTTTATTCGCTGTTATTAATCCACTTTGTAACAAATTTGTGAGTGTGCTCATAATTTACTGTCCATTTTGGTGACTTATTTGTACCCAAGCTTTAATATAGTACCTGAAGTCTTAAAATGTTACATTAAAATCTGTCCTCATGATGCCATCTGTTTTGGAAATGGCACCTATCCCTCATGTTTCAAGAGATTCACCCAACATGATGCTGCCACCCCCGTATTTCACAGCTGGGATAGAGTTGTTGTAGCAGGATATAATTCTGATCAACTTACTGTTATTAATATTAGTTTTATTTATTTGGATTATCTGTATCTGCATGTTTTCTTAAGTTGGTTTAAAGGTGTCACTTTTTTTTTTTTTTTTTGGAATAGGATAGGTACAATGACATTACCTGAATAGTCCATTAGGGGGACTCAAACTCAAAGAAAAATAGTTTGGTTTTATGTGGTCATTTTACTTTTACAGTCTCATTGTTTAAGGTAACTTATGTGATAAAATGTTGAAGAGAATGGGATATTTAAGTTTCTAACCCAGTATTTATGTGTTTGGGTCACATTCCGCCACAGATTTTTGTGTTTGGTGCTTACGACTTACTTGTAAAGTATTAAGCTAAGAAGTTTGCCAGTATTGCTAGCCAATTCTCCTGCTGAATAAAGATGCAATGAATCAGTGTCTCCATTTAACTCAGATGTGGTGAATTAACCAAATAAAGACTTACAAAGCCATGATATCTGGGCTTTCTAGAATTGTTTAAATGTAAGGTAATCCTATACTTTAAAAGTTTGAATCTGTAGAAGACAATAAAAACTGTCCATTATTCTAGAATTTAGCAAATTGAGATAATTTTGGTAATCCAATCGAATCAAATTTATTGTCTGACAGTTAGAATAATGAATGTCTTTTTTTTTTTTTTTTAGCACAGTGCACATTAACATCAGGTGTCAGTTGTATGTTGTCACTTGGCTTGGCATATAAAGTCTACTGTTCATGCTGCACTCATCTGGATAACCTTGGTTTTACAGCTGAAATGTTACACCACACATAAATATTCATTCATTTCCTGTGTTTTACAATCCCAGCAAGACAGAATAAAGATGGAATAAATCAAGCAGATCCTGTCTCTTTAGAGGATGTGCTATGACAGTGCATGCCAAGAACATTGTTAAATTTTGTGCAGAAAGCACCAGACTGTGTCAGAACAACCACAAAACAACCCCAAGCTTCCCTGCACATCCAATTCTCTCGGATATGAACAAGACTGACGCAGTTAAAAAAAAAAAAAAAAAAAAAAAAAAAGACGGGGCAAAACACATTTAAGGCTGTGTTATTTACCAGTTTTTCTTTTAAATATTACTTGGGTGAATGTACATATATTTGAGCCATTTGACAAGACTTTAACATTTGTTGGCCAATCATTAAACCCTGCTTAAATGCCACCAATATCACCGTTAAGATTTAAATGGAATTCATAAGTGTACAAACGTCCAAATGGTATATTTTAAATGAACACAATTTGGTGTTGACAGAATAAATAAGACAGACTGATTAATGAGTAAAACAATGAACATTTTACAAAGGTTATATGTTGTAGGACAGTATATGACAAATGTAGTCCAGAGATGGTAAGCAATGATATAAATGGAAAAGCTATAAATGTGTCAGCATCTTTCTACATGGAATGGAATGATGGAAAATTGTTTCTGTGGGGGAGAATAACAACACAATAAGAGGAATTCAAACGTGTAAATGCTTGCTTGTATGTGCCAGATATGTTCAAGGCAGCAGCATGCTGTTCAGGCAAGTAAAACATTTTCATAAACCTCTCACTACCTTGTCTCCCTTCAATTTAGAAATGCTCCAGAGCAAAGTAAACAGCACTGAATACGGGCTTAAAAGTGGTCAGAATCCCTAAAAGGAGGAATGAGTGAATATTTCTACCAAAAAGAGAAGAAAAGCCCTGAAGACAAATAGGAGCTCATATCTAAAATAGAACTCTTGAGGGAATAAAGTGATGCTTTAGTATTTTGGTTTCAAGAAGCTTAGCACCAGCCTTGGAGAAAATGGCTATTGGTTATAATCTGTTTAATCTTACACTAGAGACAATGTCCTTATCTCTACCTGCACTATTGATCAGTTGTGTTTATCCTGGGCCTCAGAGCAAGTAAAGCTTGTTGCACATTATGCCTCTTAGCAGCAGTCCTCTTGCTGACTTATAATCCCTTTTATTTTAAAAGTTATTGTAGAACTTCATGTTAGCTGAATGTGGTGGAAAAACATGCTATGCAAAATGCTTTATAGATTGCCACAGCCATCTTCTTGATATATGATTTCCACTTGAAGATGCATATGTGGGAACCTTCATAGGACATTCAAAACTGAAGACATTATGTTTTTAATTCTATTGAAGGATGATAAGATACTCACAGCTGTGGGGTCATTAGCCTTGATGCACATAACCAGCTAATCAAAGCTTAGAGGTATGAATTTGTACCGTGTTTAAATTAAAGAACCATGTTTAAATTAAAGAACAATGTGTGGACTGATTTTTACCACACATTGGTAAAAATCAGTCCACACACTTACCTCATTAGTTTGTATAGTTTTGCAGTTAACTGCAAATTTTAGTTATGTAATTTATTAATTAACTGAACAGTGAAGTTGAAAGTGTGCACATAATAGCACCGAGTTCTTTTTTAAAAATTGTATTCTGTTATTTTAAATATTTTTCTTTTTTTGGGTTACCAGGTTACCTGCTTCCTTTATGGGAAAGAGGCGTGGCCAAGGGCTAAAGACTTTGAGAGCATATGCCAGCACAGCATGTGCTAGTCACTAAGGGCTTTTGGTCAGGTAGGATTATTTGGGCCTTAGGTAATATTGATATTTAGTCAAAAGTGAGGAAATGTACCTTTTTTTCCTCCCCTATTGTGCAAGTCAGGGGTGTCAAACTCCAGTCCTCAAGGGCCGGTGTCCTGCAGTTTTTAGATGTGCCACAGGTACAAAACACTGGAATGAAATGGTTTAATTACCTCCTCCTTGTGTAGATCAGTTCTCCAGAGTTTTGCTAATGACCTAATTATTCTATTCAGGTGTGGTGCAGCAAAGGCACATCTAAACGTTGCAGGACATCGGCCCTTGAGGACTGAAGTTTGACACCTGTAGTGTAAGTGGTTTGGCCTTATAACAGTATAAGTTACTCCTCTGTGGCTTTGCGTTAGGTCAGTTTTGAGTTATGCTGCATCTCATTTACCTTGGAAGTCTGAACTACGAGCTGGATTTGAGGTCACATCCGAGGTGACATCCGAGGTAACAACGTTCCAGTTAAAATAGACAGAGGAGTCTGGATTTCAACATGATGACACCCAGGTAGCCATTGTTCACAGTACCTCTTACGAACAAAGTTGTACTTTCCATATTCAAATACCATTTTCAATTTGTTCAGTTTATAGAGTTTAATTCTTAGCTCCCCTTTTAACAGTATTAGCAAATTGTTATATTATTAAGTAGCACTGAATCCGTCAGTAATGTCATATAATCTTAGCTAGCTGTTGCTGCTCACTTTGAATGGGAATGTGGATCTAAAGACTGGAGATTTGTGGCTGTGGATCTTTATCACCATCATCAAATGTCTTATTTCTCAGTGTTCAATAACCCTATCCATCCCTTATGAGGAGAATTAGATATTGTGGGTGTTTTAATAACAAAGTGAGTCTATAATTGTATTTTTGTTCATGCATTGAGTGTGTCCATGGTGTTTAATTCCCTGTATTTCCTTTTTATTTCAGTTCATAATTGGTACCCTGTTCCTCAGTGGAATTTACATATCACATCTGGGTTGTTAATTGAACAATATTAAAATCCATGCTTTATAAGGAACAATGAATTACATTTGAAAAAATTCTTTACGGAACTCTTTATTGAGCTTGGATCAGATTTTATTCGCAAAGTCAGGATGGCATAAGTATGGACTTTTGTGGAAAAATGGGAATTGCAGGAGTCATACAGTAAACCTCTGGCTATTTATGGTTGAATGTTTGTGGATTTATTTTGTGAAGCCTGTTTCCAAATTATTTTCAAATAAATTTTCTAAAACTAGAAAATCCCTTGAAATAAATGATATAGCGTCAGTATCATCTCACTGTTACATGAGATGAGTGAGTCATGATTTACTTGCAAAATGAGATTGTAAAAAGACCACTGTTGAGAGAATGATACTGTGTTAAGACAGGAATTTATTTTAAATCTGTTTACATGAATTTAACACATGACGAGCTGAATTACAGTCCAGTAATATCAAGTCCATTTGCATTGTTTTGTCACGCAATAAGCTACATTGACAGAGGGGAAGCCAGTTTCCCAAAAGAAGGTGCTTTGCTTACTTTAGATAGAGATCCAATGTTGATATATCTTTGAAATACCTCAAAATAAAATCAGGGAACATTGAAAAAGAGATAATATTCTTTTACTGAACAAACATGAGAATGGCTCAAGAACAATGTTGTGTGGTGACAGTTAAGCATTTTCATTTGAAACCCACAACAGAACTCCATGTTAATCTTGACTGGATATTTGGGTGAGTGAGGAGCTTTACAGTTCAGGTAATTGGAAACAGGGGAGAGGATGGATTGATCGGAAGCAGCCTGCCAGCCACACTTATGGAGAACCAGGGGGAAATGAAGGAAAGGAAAAAAGGACAGCAGAAAAGGGGACAAGACACAGCAAGACTAAGAGATCCTGATAGTCATTTTCAACAACACTGACTTAGATGTTGTCTTCCAAAAAACTTTTACTTGCCGCTTCATTTGCCGTTCATCTATGGGTTTTTGTAACAGCTAATCCCCTAATCCCACATAACCACACACTCCCAGGCAAGGTTTCCATCCATCCATCCAAACTCACTTAAAAACCATTCACATAGAGACCAATACTGTGGCTGGGAAGCTAGTGCCTATCTCTAGCAGTCTTTGGACGGGAGGTATGGTACACCAAGGATGTGTAGCCAGTCCGCCAAAGGGCAGCACAAACACACTAGACAAATAACCATGGAATAATTAGCTCTACAGTCAAGTTTTTGGACTTTTGGAGGAAGTCCAAAGTGTGCCTGAATTTACCACCCGCATGCATGTGGATAACATGCAAACTCAATATCACAAGACACCAGGCTGGGATTCAGTTTTGTGAAATTCCTGCAAGCACCATCTGTCTTTGTTATAAGGAAATGTACTTTATAAAAAAAGGTCTAGATCAAAAACAATTAATTAGCTAGGCTTTGGAAGTTGCCCTGCTAGCAACTCAGTTACAAATCAAAGTCAATGGCTTTAAAATAGGAAGATTTACTTGTAAGGAAAAGGTAATTATTTGGATAAAGCCAGTTCTTATTTTAAAGTGTAAGATCATGGTCACTCTTTTGTAATGGAGATCATCTTTTTCAGTCTGAACACAAAGTGAATACAAATAGCGATATTTCATCAACTATACAAATTACCACCCGCTGAGACAGTGATTGGTTGTAATGAATGTACATCAGCAAATTTACATAGTCATAATAAATGCTACAGTAAACACAGCTGTGAACAAATAAAGTAGATTCAGCAACCTCTGTGTTTAACCAACATGCCATCAGTATGTCATCACAGAATGAAATGGGAGACTTGTTACAGATGACAGAAAGGCAAAAGTAGCTCAAGTAATGGCTTGTTGCAACTAACATAGCTGGTTAATCTCTGAATGAACAACATGTCAAGTGTTATTTATTCAGTATTGTAAAAACCACCTAACCTTACGCCAAGTGAAGACCAAGACTGACCTATGAGATGGACATGTTGCAGCAAATGCTTAAAGAAAATCAAGAAAAAAATTTGTTTGTACTTGTTTGCCAGTTAGGGTCACTATTACATTAATATTTATTTAACCAGGACGAAAAAAACCTGCTGAGAATAAAAAACTGGATAATGGTAAGTGGAAGCATTTAATTGAACACAAACTTGCAGGAAACAGATCTACATTACATGTCACTTGTTGAATTAATCAGACCAACAGATGGCAAGTTAAACACACAAGCCAGGCAATTCTGCAGAGTGCATACATTCAACATCGGCAGAGTAAGTTAACAGTGACAGCAACACGGTGGAGGCGCTGTACTTACCTCAGTGGTTTTTGTCTCTTGTGTTTTATGTTCAGAAGAATGTCTAAATATTTGCTCCGAAAAAGTTTATCACTCTTGTCTTCTCATCACTCATCTTCTAACCCTATGCACAAAGTGACACAGGTGGCAGTATTAAAATTATTTAGAACAAAAAACTTGAATTTCAATGAAGGAATATGTCATTAAGTTGTAGTTGTTTGTGGTCTCAAAATGTTCCTGGGACCAAGACGCTCCTTAAGTACCAGAGCACACTACTACAATTTTTCTGGATACAAAACAAGGTCAGCCTAGCAAATTCTAAATCACATGGGTTCCTAGCTTTTGGATTCTCAAGGTTCCTAGTCCTGAGAACTCAAAAGCACTTCATACTGCATTCAATCACTAACACACATTAGTGTGTGTTTAGGCAGCCACAGCTGTTACTACAGTGCCCTGGGGTTCACTGACAGACGCGAGGCTGCAATGCCTCTTCTGATGACCACCAGCAGTCCAGGCTGGTGAGGAGTTTTGCCCAAGGACACAATGACAGAGAGAAGTGGTGATTGGACCGGCAACCAACTGGTTAGAGGACAAACTCCTACCACTGCTGCTCCCCATAAGAAAGTGGCTAGTAAATGTATGCAGTAGAAGAGCAGCGTAAATGCACACAATGACCCAGTACTCTGCAACACCGAATTGTCATCTTCATCCCAACACACACATATGGAGGTAGATGAGATTAAAGTTGGGTTCACATGCAAGTATCGACCATTCGCCCAAACAATAAATGAAATAGGGTTTGTTGATTGATCAGCCTGCCGATATTTGATCAACCTGCTGATTTATCTGTCTAGTTGCATTCTGACTAAGCATTAAGATCACTGTGCTTTGACATTTAAGGGCATGATTTTTATTTGTAACAATGTTCCTGAACCCAAGTAGTGATTTGAGCCACCTCAGTTGAAGTCATTACATAAAGAACATAGCTTTAAATGTATTTTCTCTTACATGCTTAATGTTGCTTACAGGTCCTCTGGTACTTTAAATGAGAATATGTTATTTATAATATATATACACACACCAATATATCTTGGCAATTATTCAAAAAGTGTCAACTCTACCTTGGACTCTCTTGGACTGTGGAACCATCAGCCAATTAACCTTTTTCAAACAGTTTTTTTAATCATACCATAAATTTAATACAATGTCAGCTGCTTCACTTGCAGTGTATATTCTCATAGACTATAAAAAAATGAATGTGAACATTAACAAAGTACACTCAACCTTAAACTAAGAACAACTTTTTGGACCCGTCATTATACAGTACCAGCAGAGCCAAGCAGCGAGGTGTATGGGGGAATGGCTTGACACTCCCATCTGACACAAGCCTAATGGGCCAGCAGGGTCATGCTGTTTAAAGGCAGTTAGCTAGCTGAGTGACAGCACTGTACCAGGCCAGAGGCTCAGCTGTCACGGATCGCAGGTGTGCAACTGAGTTATGGGTTGTTGTACGAAGCGATAAGGTCGACAAGAGACCAGGGAGGAGAGAGAGAAAAAAGATAGAAATAGACCAGAGACAGGAAATGCTGTCAACAGAGATGAAGCCTGAATGTGGGTTTAGCATACAGCTGGTGAGCAAATGCTACACAATCATCACCATCAACATTTGGGTGCATGGAAGAGTTGTCTTGTTCTACTGACAAAGATCTTTAAAAAACAAAGTCAAGAAAATAAAAAGTAAAATACTTTATAAATACCGATTCACACCAGAGCTGTTTAGTTTGCTTTAATGAAACTAGTATGTTTTCCTAGAAAGTCTGGTTTGTTTGGGGAGGTGTGAATGTGCAATCAAACTCTGATGTGGAACTCTGGTCCACCTAAAAACCTAAGAAGAAGAAGACACAGACCCATTCATTTCAATCAAATAGGTCTCTATTCGATTGAATTCTGGCGCAATTTAAATGTGTGCTCCAACAGCAGGAAGCAGACTATAGTGCAGGGCATTCTGGGTAAATATGACCAAAATAAAAGCTCAGGTCAAGAGCTAGTGGGAGAAATGGCTGTGGTCTTATATTAAACGCAACAGAGCAATTCTGCAACCATTAAAATCGGACACTACTCCATTGTGAAAACTGACTTTTTGTTCAGTGTCTTTCTGTCGTTTTCTTTAGTTGTTCTTGATGCAGCAAGCAGAGGGTAATTTCCAAGCAGGGTCCTGAGTTGCAAATTAGCTTTAGCTATATACTCTTTGTATAACACATCAGTTACAGACTTATTTTTTTCCATGTTTATATACATTGTACCGCTACAATTAATAAATGAATGAGATTTAATAAAGGTTGCAATTTTAGTCCCAAATCAAACAGAGTCTGCTGGACTGTCAGCTTTGTCAACTTTAGTTGTTTGAGTGAAACAAGAGAAAGGGGCACATGACCTCTGTCAGCCCACATGCTGTTGACAGAGGTCAGCAGTGTGTGGGCATTTATTATGTGCAAGACTCACCTCTGACCTCTTCATGGAGAGATTACTATATGGATAATGCAAAGTTTGTTAATTATGACAATAATCAATCCTTTCTTCAATGTTCAGTCTGTGAATGATCAAGCCTAAGTAATATCTGAAAGGTATAAACTGATGTGAGTATTAATGTCAACTACATCTCCCAGGACTATATCTCCTATGACTATTAGAGCAATTTCAGTATAAAAAGTATTTTCATTTTGGGTTTTATATAGAGTCCCTCTACAACATACTGAAAAACACTCTACAACCAGAAAAATGGCCATGAAGACTAAGTGGTGCACTGGAGCAAGTAATAGGAGACAGTGATTGGAGAAATGGATAACTCCACAAGTCACCTTGAGTGAATGGAGCTCATCATTCACATGCCAAACACACACATAGACAAAATTTGCAACAAAGCACAACTGACCAAGGTCTTTGTCAACACCAAGGACTTTCATTACTCATGTCTTCAACCAAATCTGCCATTACCACAGCTAAAGATGACAATCCTGGCAAAGATATCACGCCTGCAGAATCGGCCACATCCTGGTTTGTTGTGATTTATATGTGCTCCTTACTTTTTTCAGGCCACTTACTGCTGGAGTTGGCATCTGAAAAAGGAAAGAGCTCCTAACATACTTCACAGCGTGATTTTGGGAATTTTTTTGATTTGATATTCTTGTTTTAGGTCAAGTGTGTATACTCTGGACCCACTGCTTCTATAGGTGGGATGGACACAAAAGGTGAAAATACTTCAGTTTAAATGTAAGGTTTTACATGATTTACTAAATATTTCTTTCCACCCAATTGTCATGTGAATTTTAACAGAAATTTTGTAATGTGCCAATGTGCTTATACTGGCTTGGAATGAATAAACCAGGCCTTATGTAAAATGTTGGCATTATGCATGGCTGTAATCAACAAGGTGCAGAGGTTACAAACTTGTATGGACAACACATCTCAGAAAAATGTTGTGAGTCCTCCTCCCTGCACCTCAAAATTTCTACCTGATGATGTACCCGATCCAATGGTGCTCCACAGGTTTCTATACAGCGAAAGTTTTGCAACTTCCTGAGCTGCCTGAGTTAGGTGCAACTGGCAACACCGTTTTCCACCTGTCAAGAAAATCCGAGATCATCCCACTTCCCCATGCTGGAGATTTTAGTTTAACAGTAAAAATAAATAAAGTTATCTTTAAAATTAATCACTCAAGTAAAATCTAGACCCAACATTAGACTTAAATGTCAATAAAATCAATTTGGTTGTGTGTGTTGTTTCTGTCTCCAGCAAACTTTGCTTTAATTTTACTTTTTTCTATTTAATCATAAGAAATCATAGTCAAGACAGAGAGAGTCATGAAACAGGAAAAGCAGTTTCCTGGAAAAAGAGGAAGTAAGTTTCCAGCCTGCAGATTTATAAAAATAGTTCAGACTATTACTTAGCATGAAAGTTTTAAAGAAAGAAATCTAAAGATTGTGAGTAATTGGATAAGATTCAAAGTAAAATACTTATATTAATATTGGTTTACTTGTAATAATACTTACACTTACACTTACATTAGTGGGAACTCTTAGAAGTAAAACAAGTAACTTTAACTTTGATATCAAATAATAAGAATCATGGATTATTCTTGGTTTCTTTACAGAAAACATTTGTAATAACCCACATTAAGATTATAATTAGAGTAACTGATAAATTATGGTTATCATAACATTATAAATGAATGATAAATCAGAGAAGCTAAAGAAGTTATAAATGTGATTTTTACTCTGAACTTGAAATGGTGTAAAAGGTGTAACTGAAATTAAAGATCACTGATGTATTGGAGGTGGATAGTAGGTGAAAGGTTAAGGGAAAAAGGGGAACTAACAGGAGAGCAGAGATGGTCAACACCTTATTTGGAAACAGGAGAGCAGAGATGGTCAACACCTTATTTGGAAACAGGTTGTTAAGCAACCTGAGACATTAGCACAGACATCAGGACACAATGTCTCTAAGACAGTGATGGAGATGAGATCATCTGTCCAAGCAGGTAGCCAATGAAATAAGCACGGCAACAGTGCTAGCTAATGCAAATGAACCAAAATCAAATAATCTATGGTTGCTGAAATGCAATGAATTGATGTTCTATGTGAGGAATGGCAAGGTGTGGGTGTCACTCAGAATCTGACTTCTCGGAAAAAGGGGTCGTGTCCTACGTGACCGGGTTGATGTGACCCAGGTCACAAGTGTCACAAGTGCATTAGTGTCACAACTGCTTTAGTTCGCAATCAGGTTGATGTGACCCAAGTTATAAATGTCACAGTGCGTTATTAGTCTTCAACAGTCCCTAAGACAGAGATCTGAGTTGACGATTGGGGCCTGGTTGAATAGGCGGGCAAATGCACGCAGCACCCTTGCTCTCTCTCTCTCTATCTGTGATACATGCCCACAAGTGCAGAAAAGTATAAAACCATGAGACCGAGGTGATACGATGTTCTTCGTCCCCGGCGCTGAGACTCGACACAAGAGCGGCAAGAAGACCAGCAGAGGACTACACCCTGGAACCAAGAAAAGCGCCTCACAAGGAGGACAACGGAGCTCCTCACGCCGGACCAAAGGGCGAGATCCACCGACCCACTGCCTTGGTTCCTCATTGGATTTCCACACTCTGCTCTCGACCCAACGATCTCAAATTACATCGCAACGGACTTGGGGAACTGAACAAAAGTCACAGGATCGACCAAGAGCTGTTCGGCTGGACGAAGCAGACAGTTCATTTTGTTTCGGGTCCAAGGAGAGTTTATGTTTCAAGGGAAAGACTCTGACCAAGGACTACAAGGACTTCTGTTGCCGAGATCTAGTTCCACCGATGGGTATGAGTTGTGCCGCATCCCAAAGCCTCATTTGACCGATAGATGACAGTGTAGGGAGGTTGTTAGGTAAAGGTTGAATTGATCTAAATTTTATTGATTTTCTTTGTATGGTAGTCTCAAGTAAATTCTGTATGCCTGTCATTTTCCCTGCTAAAGCTTGCTTAATAAATACATATATCTTAAAAATTCTGATTAGGTTGTGAACATTGAAATTAATTGAGTCATTTGAATTAAAGTTCTTCTATTTATAGTAAAATCAGCATACATGATTCCAATAATGTGGTGGCTTCGGACTTTCCTTTGGTGAGAGTAAATAATGACCCTGTGATTTGAATCCTAGTCACTAAATATTATCTAGCCGTTACCAAGTGCACGTTACGACAGGAAGAGAACTACCGTTAACAGAAGTGGTTATTGGAACTATGCAGCTGTGAAGGCTACTCGGTTGATTGTTCCTTAACTGAAAAGGGTCATAACTTCTGGATAGGAGGTAGTTAGTGCTAGACGAATCTCTTCCGCCACCAGTTTAAACAGATTATCTCCTATAGATCTTGTTCAGGGTAAGACCCGGGTCTTAGAGATTTTCCGGACCTGTTAGACAGAGAACTGGTTCAGTAGCCAGCCCGAGGAGTTGTGAGGAGAGGGCGGGGCTGGCTATTGCGCAGTAACAAACACACCTTACTTAGAGAGTAACTTCAAGATTTTCTTTGACAGCTGCTCCACAAGTGTCTCTCTCATAGAAACACATGGAATTCATTGTATGTACTGGTCATAGCAACAGACTACCTGGTGTCAACTTCATTTCTGAAGGTGACGTTGAAGAGAACTGGACATGGATCTTTTTAACAGAAGACATTCGTTGCTGGAGAAGAAAGCACCTTTATGCAGTGGGGTGATATGGTAACCAGTCAGTCAGTCAGTCTACTCAGTAATTACACTGCAGCACATCCAGTCACTGAAGTTGATTTGTGGAATGGTAAGAACAAGAAAATGATCAAAGTCCCCAGTCCTGCTGTGGTCAGAGAACACAATAAAACCATGGGTGAAGTGGCTCTGCTTGACTCGCTCTATGCACTGCATCGGTACTGGGTGAAAAGAAAGGGAGATCCAAAGTGCCAGAATGCAAAGGAGCACATAAAGCAATGTGTCAAAAAAGTGCTCTCCACCTTTGCTTCACATCCACCAGTAACTGCTTTGCGATATTCCATGTAGAATAATACCGACTACTTTGTGATAGAGAAAAACACCACCCCAATTATCCCAATTAGCGCTCCATAGGAACACACACTCTGGCACATAAATGTACACACAGCCCCATTTCTGACTCCATGATTGACAATCAACTTCTGACTGCTGTCTTTTGAAAACAAACTTATTGTTGTTGAACTAAAATATTGTCTAATGTATTTATTGCCTGTTTGTTTCTCATCCTAGTTAAAACAGAAATTAAATAGTTTTTTCTTTCTTAAAATAAAAAATTACGTCATATCGGATTATCAAAAATCCAAGTATGTGCACGTCTCCAACATCCTCCACTGACAATATGGACATACACATTGTCTTCCACTTTCTCAAGAAATCCATAGTGTATCCAGCTGCATAATGTCCTGTTCGGGTAAGAGGTGCTCTCCTTTGCCCACTCTTTTTGTCGTGAAAATTTTATCCACTGCATTGAGAGATCAGTTGATGAGATCCGTCTTTTGCAGTTCAGAAATATCTCAAATGGAATATCCAGACAGTAATAGGCATGAAAGCAATCTCAGGCCAGACAATTCTTGTAAATAAATTAGACATTTCAGAGACACTTTGATTTGTAATTTCATTTAATTTTTCCTAAAATAGTCAGTGCAGATATTTTGGGATTAGCACTCTGGTTTTGGGAGCAGAGATTATCAAGTAAAATTTAATCAATTCAAGCTGCTCTTTTACAAAACAACTAATCAATCAATCAATCAAATTTTATTTGTATAGCACATTTCAGCAGCAAGGCATTTCAAAGTGCAAATCAAACACAAAAACACAATGCAACATAGAATCAATAATCAAAACATAACATTAAACCAGGTTCCGTCAAAAATTTTGTAATTCATTACGTTTCATATACAACTCTAAACAAGTGGGTTTTTAGTTGAGATTTAAAGGAAGTCAGTGTTTCAGCTATTTTACAGCTTATACTAATATAGCACATTACTGACTGCTCTCAGATAGAAGAAAAAGAGAAATATTTGGCAGAATTAATTTATGTTATTGAACAAGAAAAACTCAAATATGGTAGAATCAATGTCAGAAGATCAGAGCTTTACAAAACATGTTTATGTGAGTTTATCTGCACTAAACGACCCAGGAAATGTTATATATTCAAGATGGCTGATCCCTTTAAAATAAATAAATAAGGACAATTATAATTTCAACTCCTCCTTACAAAAATACATCACAGGTTTCAGGGTGCATGTTGGAGCTCTGCTGATCAGGACCGATGTGTGGGATGTTCTTGGTGATATATTCACTTTAAAAATACCATCAAGCTTTTTATTTCTAATGATGAATTCATTCCCCCATTTTATCCACTGTACATGTCCTGGTATGTATCTGGTGTCTTAAAATTTTATTATGTGAGAAAAACATCAGTGTTTAACGAAGGCTTTAAATGGCTGTTTCTGGCATTAAATCCATCTAATTATGTTAAAACAGCGAATCCTGCCTGCAGTACAGGGCTGCTTAGTGACGATAAATCAAGACCTCATATCTGGATACGCAAGTTTAAATTTGGTGAAAATATTATGACATCTACTGTACATAATAAGGCACAGTATTGCAATTATGTTATGCAAGGTAACAGTCTCCCAAGTATGCATCCAAGCAATTGAGAGTTGTAATATTTTGGTACAGTTTGATTGTTTTGATTATTTTTTCTCTTTAGAACTTTCAGTGTATGAGTTAAGTGGAGAAAATATTTAAGTCAGTAGTTAAAAAGTGGACCAAGTAGAATACATTAGTTTGGATGTGCAGTAACTGTCTTGCAGGTAAGACTATACATCTTTTTGTAGCTAGCATCTCTGTAACATGCACGCTGATCTATCTGGCAGTGCATCGTCCATCATAGTTCTGGTTTACATTAGGCTGAATTCATGCCTTTTCTTTCCATGGCAGGCCATATATTTTTGTGTGGATGGAAGCTGCAACAGTAATACAGATTTCAGACAGGGTCATGAAATAAAAAGAAATGTAGCCCTGTGGTAAACTGAGGTTACTGTAAATTGCTCCTGCATGTTAAGGTTGATAGAGATCTTACATAGTTCAAGTGAGGACTCAAATATATTAAAGGCAAACATTTTTTTTAATATGGCATATCAGTAGTGACAGCTATGGATTTCATATTCTTGTTTCTGAAAGAAATAAAATAGGATTCACTCTCTCCACTGTCATTACTGAATTACGACAACAGGCAAATCATAATTCTAAAACAGCCATAAAAATCAACATTATCATTCACATTTTATTTTTTTTTTTCTGCTCTCTGATTGGCCCTGTGGAAATTCTACTGGAGGAATCCAAATCAATGGGAGAAATCTCAGATGGGACACTAAAGGGAGATCTGAATCAAGTAAAAATGTGTCAGGAGGTAATGGCCAGGAAAACAAGAAGAATGTAGGTCTAGTTCTTCAAGCACGTTGACCATCAGCCTGTAAAAACTTTGTTTCTGCTGGAAGGATTTCAGGGCTGAGATGCTGTTTAAGCCCTTGCTGCTCCAAGAAATCTATTCAAGAGGCACCAGTAAATAACATGGCTTATTTATGTAATCCCTTGATATCTAATGGGTGATTGGGACCCATTAGACGTAGACTCAAACAAGCTACTTCTGCAAAGACCTTGTTTATTCTCTGACTTTGAAACCCTTCAAAAAGACTCTGCGATATAAAACAAGGCAGCACAAAGCATCTCAAGATTTACTCTCACCCACATTTATGCTAAAGAAACCAGCTGGCTGCAGACCGCTGGCTTCTCAGTGAGCGACATGCATCATTAACATCTTTAAATGCTGAGGCGTCCTGCCTTTGCAATCTTCAAACAGGCTGTCCTTCAACCCCCTCTGCTTAAAACCTCCCACCCACCACTCACAGTCTTTAAAGTGTAACTAAAGAAGCTTAACAGCCCATTGCAACGAGTCTGCATGGGGCGTTTGTACTCCATAAAACCCGCTACAAGTAATGGTATTTCCCCAGGAACTCTTATGGAACATGCAGTGCTTGCTTTACGAAGACGGTTAAAGGCAGCAGGTGAGTAAATGGATCCTTTCTGGATTGTATTTGTTTTCCTATAATTGATCAAAGAGGCAAACTGGAAAAGTGGTTAAATCACAAACTTCTCTTAGCTGACAGAAAGTATGACTACAACAACAGGATTGAATTCTTGGAGCATCACATGATGTAAACACAGCAATGACGCATTTAGCAGCAGCGTGCTAATAAAACTATAACAGAATACATTTAGTACGCTGTATACACAAAAATGTTTGAATTCCAAGATATTTCGCATTGTGTACATTTCTAAGATGCAAATATATAGTAAACTAAGGGACAGTTTATCAGCTCCATTTGACAGCAACATTAAAAATCCCTTCAAATGAAATCAAAGTAAAAAAAAAATTAAGCTGTAGGTTTAAAAAAAAAAAGCTCAGTTATATTTGCATGCAAGTCTAATGAATCTGGTGTTCAATGAAATCTTCTCCAATCATTTGATAATATTCACTCTACTGATTTTACATAAACGGCGATAAAAAACAACAACAAATGTTTTCACGATTTACAGCGAAAATGTTCATCCCGGTGCTGTTCATACGAGTGTCTGAATATCAATTCTCCGATAAAGAAATTCAAACATAGCATAATTTTCTGCTAAAGCCAATAAACAAGTCCCGAATGAGATGTGGAAATTTTAATAGTGAACCCTGGTCAAAGCTGCATCCCTCCTTTAAACATGTATCCTAAAGATTCTGAGAAAGCATGCGCGATCAAAAAAGGTGCAGTGTGTCTTTAATTCCTTGCCTTTGTGGCGGCAGCGCTAGCAAGGGCATCTCAGGCAAACCACAAAGCTAAGGGGTTAAAGACGGTACCATGTTGGCTCTTTGTGTGCGGGATTCTATGCCATTTTTCCAGCTCTTTATTTTCAAGTCATAGCTAACCAGCTCCAACTTCCTGCCCGCTCAAAAACCAAACGCCATTCGAGGACAAGGATAAGAGAAGCAGAGCCAAGGCACACACAAAAAAAACAGGAGGAATCAGTGTTTCAGGAACATGAAGGGAAGGTCATTGTCTGCAAGCTTACCCTGGGAGAAAAACAGAGGGCCTGAACCTGCCAGAACCTATCCACGGCGACCAGGAGGTGGACCTGCAAGAGACCAGAACAACAAAGACAGTTTGTGACAAAGCTGAGGCGCCGCAGTCCGAGAGGAGTGAAATCAAGTCTGACATTTTTCATTTATTTGTAAATGCCTCCTTGGCGGCACACTCACTCGAAGCGACAGTTGGGCTTTTACCAAGTTAAGGGGAGATGATGGTAGAATAGAGGGATCCTGACAGAGGTTGTAATGAGATGCCGCATTAGGGCCGCTCTCTCATCCACTCTCCCCTCTCTCGCCCAGGAGCACGCCCTTCACTTCTAATCTGCCACCCCAACCATTTGGAGATGGTTAACCCCGTGAAAAACTACACTAACCCTCTTTGGTGCGCTGATAAAACATTCTTTCTGGGTTTATTTTGTCGGAGAGACTTTGATGCTTACAAATGCTTTTGTCAAAGGGATTTTAGAGCGCTAGGAGCCCCGGGAGGGTTTGGGGAAAGAATCGCGATATGCATCACCTGCTCAAAATATGAACAGGTGCAGAGGATGGAGCTAACGGAGGGGAACCGGAGTAAAAAATACCAAGTTAGTGAACAGTGAGGATAAAGCAGACTTACTGTGACCTCTGGGAAACATCAAGTCATAGTCTTCATCATGTACACTTTTACCAATTCTTAGCAACATAAAATGAACCAAACCAAATACTTGTTAAAGAAAAGAGATTTAACACATTTTTATATTTGAACAGATTTGTTAAAAATTTACATTGCATTTTCATGTTTCTGCAAAGCAAGTTGTGACATAAACATAAAGAAGCAGTTATTTAAACAGTTGAACTAGACTTGCTACACTTACTGTAGCTCACAGCTAATTCAGTACTTAATGCTTCAAATCAGAATCAATGTTCAGTTTTTAAGAAACTCAAAGCCCATGTGTGGTCTTCTTTCTTTATCTAAAACATTTAACTTGCTAGGAGGATCCAAGTCTGCAGAAATTGTCCAAAATGCTTCTGGCTCAGTGAAAACAAGGATGTCACTTTAGCTTCTGGCCAGGTAAACAGAGGTTAGCATAATCAACAAATAACCTTCTGATGCTATCCAATTGTTAAAGTCCTAAGCCAGTTCAAATTTCAAAAATCAAAGATTTTGTCCTGAAAATTGAAACACTAAAGAACAACTCTGCTTTGTCTCCTACAACTGACTCAACTTTCATTTAAACTGCTTTATGTTTGGCATCATTTTGCAGATTTGTTTCATCAGTTTATATTTGTTGCTTTTAATGAATGGCTTTCCTTAATGTAAGCCTAGAATGGTCCAGTTAAAGTATATTGCAGGTGTGACGAGTACCTTGAACACCAAGACTTGGTAAAATACTACAGTAATAATACAGCCTAATGAACACAACGTAAGAGTATAAAACACAGTGGAAATTCACATTACACTAACTTTACTAATGTTTGATTTTGAAAATCAAGTTTTAACTTTAAAATAAGTTATTATCATGTAATTGTATCTTAGAATGACGGAAAAAAAGTGAAAGCTTGAAAGACTGTTTGTTATACTGGACACCAGCTTGCTGCAAACAGAGATTACAGTTTATAAATACTGAACATATATTTAGATCAAATTCACAAAATATCCCCATTTTCATTTCATTTCCTAGACTTTATTGATATAGCACTTTTCAGCAACAAGACAATTCGAAGTGCTTCAAATGAGGAAAACATAGAAGAGTACAGTGCACAGCATAAAAGTATAAAAATGTTTAGCTTCACACTAAAATAAATGACGTTCCAGTTGATACTTTAAATAAAAGAGTAACTCAACATTGATTAAAAAAAAACTCAGGGTTTCAGCATTTTCTCAGGGTAAATATATGCAGAGGTGGCTGATAAATCTACTAAAAGCCACTTCTGTATCATAACCATTAACAGAGTTTATGCATAAGTGGAATTTCCGCATGAAGTGCTGCATTAGAAAAATTCCTTTGTTCACTAATTCATTCACTTCATTTCACTTCACTCTTTTTATGCAATCAAGAACTTTCTCTGGACAACAAATACATTCAATATAATTTTAGTACCTTTAAAATCAGCTCACCTACATATGTTGAGGAGAATTAGGTTGTGATTGAGTGGGCAGTTAGAACAGAGCGGTGGATTTAACTTTGGCCATAACTGCTCCTGTAATACGTCATCCTCCTTGGTTAAATTTGAATACATAAAACCGTTGCTTAAAAAAACCTTCCCACTTAGTCTGCAGAAAAAGAAACGGTGCACCTGTGTTTCTACCTTGAAATGAATGAATCAGAAAAAATCTTTTTTGTGGTGTGGTCCTGCTCTCCCCACAGATTATAGCAGGTTTGTGTTCTGCCGTCCATGTCTGTGCATCACTGAAACCCCCTCTCTGTTGTAATCGGTGGTATAGTCCTGGTTGTTGCGATGGCTGGTTTTGTCTTTGCTAAGCTATTCAGCATTTCTCAGGTTCAGTTTGTCCCTCGCTCTGTCCCGATCATCATTTTCAGACTCATATTGCCATTTCATAACTTCCTACTTCCATTTTGTCCATCTGGAGAGAAACTTACTCAGGGTGGTAAATCATTCTACACGAGATTTTTTGTCTTTCTTTACATTTGGAGGTTCTCACAAATAACTGGAATAACATACTGAATACATGTTCCCTTTAAGTACAATGTGACTCATTGTCAGGCCAGTCCAGCTGTTTTTTGTACTTCATCTCCTTCTTTTTCTTTTGGGAAGTACCGACTCCAGATCAAATTTTATACACATTCCATTTTTCATTTTGTACTCAAATAACTGAAGTTTAGTATAGTCATAAGAATGCTCACAACTATGTAGTTGGACATTTTTAAGTTTTGATCCCTGTTTAGGGCAGTTGACAAGTTACACAATAGTAGTCTTTTCAAGATACTACAGATATTTTTGTCTTCGAAAATATTAATTATTGTGATAAAGTTAAATATTGGAGACTCTTGGTGTCGCACCCTAATCATCTAATAAACTCTAAACATTTTCTTTGACTGAAGTCTCTCAGTCTGTGTCAGCAGGACACACTGATGTGCATAAAACAGTCATGGATAAGGACATCATGTCCATGACCCCCCCACCTCCACACAGAGGGGAAGACATCATTATTGAAGAAGCTGGTTATTCACAGAGTTTTGTGTCCAAGCATATTGAAAATTGAGTGGAAGGAACAAGTGTGGTAGGCAAAGGTACAAATGTTTTCAGCCTGGGGTTGGGTGAGTGCATTACGAGCCACTATGCCCAGACTAATCCACACTTCTGCTGCAGATGCGTTTCTCATGTCAGGCCACTCCTGAACCAGACTGGACTGTTTCTCAGTGGTCTACTATCCTCTCACATGAAAGTAAAGTTCCCATTTTATGTGGAATTTGAGGTCCCAGAATTCACAGTCAGTGATGCTTCAGGGTGTCATGACTTTCCAGAAGGACTTGGCAGCTGCCTACACTGCCAAAGTCATCAAAAGCTGGTGTGATTATCATTGTGATACTGTGCTTGATTGGCCAGCCAACTCTCCTGACCTTTAACCCCAAAGAGCATCTATGGGACTCTCCTAAGAGAAGCTGATCTCCTCCACAACTCGGTGCAGTGCCCTCTAATCTGTCCTCCCAGACTGAGGGTGTGTGTGTGTGTGTGCGTGTGTGTGTGTGTGTGTGTGTGCGCCATGGACTGGGCAGCATGTGAACAATGAGTTATGTACTTCATTAAGCTGAAGTAATTTCCCTCCCAGATATCATGTCGCCTTCGAGCCTCTCAGTAATCCATCCCAGCCGCCATCAGCTAAAATTAGCTCAGTGAAGCGGAGTGCCACACCTCGTCAGGACGCTGCAGGTAGGGCTGTCTGGCTCTACAAGGCATCATTAAAATACAAGCTTTTAGATTCAAATGATTGTTGGTGCTGGAGATACAATCTGTAGGTTTTCAGTGGCAACCTCTTCATCATCTTAAACTAATATTATCCAAGCATTGCACTGCGGTAATTACTGAAATCATAACTATGAGTTCAGGTCTCAGAAGGTGTATATTCCTGTGACAGCTTGTTTTCTGGTAGACTTTTATTAAATATTGCTTCTCTTGCTAATACATTGAAGCACTTCAAAAGTAGATATATATATATATATATATATATATATATATATATATATATATATATATATATATATATATATATATATATATATATATATATATATATATATAATTTTTTGTGAGGGAAAATACTTTAATGGGTAATAATGGGTAATAACTGTCTTGGCAGTTCCAGTAGAAATGGTTTCCATAACCAACTCAATCATAGCTTGACTGAAAAAAAAAAAAGTTTAAATATTTTAAATTGATTTTTTCTTCCTTCTTTCCTGGTCTACTTGTCACAGTCCTTAAGCAGCCAATATGACATAACCATAAAGGAGTTTCAAACTGGCATTTTTTTTCCAGACACCCTTTAGAAGGGTTAGTGATTGATGATTTAACTGAAAGAACAGAACAGTTCTGGGGTTTTACAATTTGGTTTTAAATCTCTTCACTGAACAGAATCTGCTTTTTTGAAAGTTTTTAATTCATTTATCACAGTGTTGCCCTTGTGTTTTTAGACTTGCATTCAAAAACATGCCTAGAGGAACATTAAATTTAGTCATAACTCATGTCACCCAAGGGGTGATGCTGTGGGCCTCAGCCTGCAGACTGTGAGACGGCCTCATGTCTGTCTTGACATGCTAACAGCTCAGTCATCAGAGATCAGATTCCACAGCAACATGTCCTGGATGACACCATCAGTTGTTGGAAGGCTCTTCTTATCGTCTCATTTGCTTTTGACTCGCCTCTTTAAATTTCTGTCTGGTTAGAAAGTCGACCAGAGACGTGAAATTAGATATGAAAAATGGACTTTGGAAGCTCCACTGAGAGCCCCTCCCCATGTGGTCGAGCCCCTTGACTGAAGGGTCAGAGTGGAAGTTAGAAAATCACACTGCCATTTTCTTTTTTTCTCCCTTTTACATTTGAGACAGCTGCCTAACGTAAAGCCAAACTTTAATCAAGTCTTTTTAACCACTCGCCTGGATCACTGCACCACACTTTAGAAAGGACTCAGTGATTTGTGTGTCTCTTAGCTTTACAGGATACAGACTGCTTCTTTTAACTGGCACACCAAAGTGACCACATTTCTGCTGTTTTAGCCTCCCTGCACTGCCCGTCTACATTTTCAGGTTCATTTTAAAATGATTTTATTTGCTTTTAAAGTTCTTAAAAGCCCTGCCCCGTCAGCCCTAGTTGGTACATCCCTACACACCCCCTTGTTCCTGTCAGTAAGCTGATCAGCTGCCCTTCACATCTGCCCAGTGCTTTTGCTGCAGCAGCTCTGAAGTATGGAGGAATCTCTCCCTGGTCTTCAGTTCCTTTCCTGCCTCTCTCTTTTTAAAAACATTTCTTCTCCCCAACCTCAGCCACCATCTAAGATGTTGACTTTTGAATGGTTTTTATTCCAATCTTTTATGTTTTGTATCTTGACTGCTTGTTTTTGTTTCAATACAAACCTATTTTATTTATCTTAAAGTCCTTTTAATTCTATTATATCTTTATTATTTTATCATGTAATTCTTGATTGTTTTGTGTGTGGCATGTTGGTTTTGTGGGTGTTTACAGTGCTTCATAAATACGGCTGCTGGTTTATTTACCACTGGTGTAAATTCCTGTTTTATATGCATTATTTCTGTGGTTCATCCGTTGGTTTCAGCCTTGCTATAGATGAACAATCATTGGTATTTTGATCATTTGTTAGTGGCATAAAAATATGCAGGTTTTCTGTGCAGTGCTGGAAACCAAAGGAGCAAAAGAATCATTGACACAAAATCAAAAATCTTTTGTACAGAACATAAAGTTCATACTGATATTACTCTAAAGTATTATTTTAACCCTGATTAGGTCAAGGGTGATGATATATTTAACTATTTGTTAATATGATGTCAGAGTTTTTCTCTCAGCCTAATAAGAGAAAGGCAGAAAAAGCTCCAACCTTCTTTGGTTCCCAGGAACCAACACAGTCAAACTCTGAGCCCGTTTTCATTTCCACACCAAAACAGTGAAACACAAATGTTTCGATGCATTTCAGCCTCTCATTTACATGGCAACAGCAACTTAGCTGTTATCATGACAACGGACTCCAGAGTGAAACACTATACAAGTCAAGTCCATGTAAACCCAAACCATATGGAAACTGTCAGTCATTTCGCCCTTACACCACCAGGCTCAGTTTTCACAACAATGACTCCATGTCTGCTGCACATCTTCAGATTATTGAACATGTTAAAGCAAAATCTGCCCATTGACATTGCGGAATATTTATGCCATCAGCAAAAACAGATTACTGTACATGGGCCAGATGTTGTGTAAAGCTTACGAAAACAGGCTTCTGCATCGGAAAGTTCACAAAGTCTCACTGCCTCCTTCAGGCCTGGCTTGTGCACTACATCATTTCAGTACTATTTCCTCCCACTGTTGTGGAAACATTTACTTTTTTCTGATACACAACAGAAAATGATTTTGGAAAGTTTGGCGATGTGCATGAGTGTCAAGGTCACTACAGCTGCCGCAAGGAGTCCGAATAGAGGGAACTAAGGTCCTGCAGAAACCTCCACATAATTCAGGATGAGCAACATGGAAAAGAACTGATAGAAAAACAATCTGGCTTTTGAAGAACATGTACTCAGATTCTTTTTCATGTGTTTGTTATATGCACAATTACATATGTCCAAAAACATGCAGGATATTTAACCCTTATAAGGATTAAGGATATTTTATTTCACTCCAAATTCCATGCATTCAGCCATCGTCTGTACCTGGTATTTCTTACCAGTTGTGGGGTAACTGGTGCCTGTCCAAATTTAACAATGCATAATATTAACGCAGCACAGTGGCGAGAGATAAAAACGAGACAAAAATTGGAATCGACAGATTGTAGAATGCGGAAGTTCAGAAAACTGTAATCAGAGCAAATCTTACAGTTAAGTATATCATCAAGTGTAGGATATAATAACAGGCTAGTTTGATTTGCCAATTTTAAGTCAAGATGAAGCTGTTTTTTTTACTGCCTACAACAAATAGAAACAAACAAACTGAAACTGCCATAAAGAGTAGAACAACTACAGTAAGAACTTGGCTGACGCTGAGTGATTGGATGTAGTTTGATTTATTTTCTAAATGTGACAGTGATTTTTAAAATATTTTTCGGTGTTTTGTACCAATACAAAAGCAGTCTGAAGTAAAGATAAGAGTAACTGTAAACGCTTAGAATGACACTGACATATTAGCAGTATAACCTTATGTCTGTATGTCATAAAGGTCTGCTTTATTATATAAATGTGAGCAGCAAGTTATATACTATATATATATATATATAGTATATAACTTGCTGCTCACTTGGATTGAAAAGGGTATTTGAACTTTAGCTTGTGGGCATAAATTGTTCACTCAAACCAACTGGGCTCAGTTTGAGAAGAGAGAGAGCATCAGGACCACTAGTGGAGTGTAAAATGTAGATTATACCCCTGTGAAGTGGCTGTCCATCAGAACCTGAGTTCTTCCAGGCAATATGCCAATTAGGACATTACCATACAGACTACCACTGAAATTATACCTACGTCAAGGCTGAAAAGAAATCTTTTCAAAAAGCTGGCAGATGTGGTAACTGTCAGACTCCCAGATGTCTCAGTCAGAGCAGCTGAATAAAAATAATTTTAAAATAGCCTGTAACCATGCATGAAGTTGCTCACCTTGTATGATGATGGGTGGCTATTTTTATAAGCATTTTGACACCTTGACTTCCAGTGTAATTCTCACCATTTAACAAAGTGGATGAAAGACGACAAGCAGTGAGTTTCTTAAATATCAGTTTATGAAATGGTGTAAAAGAAACATTTGTAAGTTATTGTTATACACAACTCATTATGACGTATCATAATGAGTTGTGAATGACACAAAGATTGAGGTTTAAACACCATATTGCCAGCGCTTAAAACTTTTTTTAATGTTGAAATTTGATGGTTAAGGCTGACACTTGATCTATTGTGCTGGCATCTTTCGTCTTTAGAAGAACAATAAAACTATTTTTTTTTACAACCCCTTAAATATTATCTGCATGATCTTATTCACCCAAGAAAGAACCCAATCTGAGCAAATGTCAATTAGTTTTATCCCTTAGCTTCTTGCATCTGTCTGCCAGTCTCCGACATGATCCCACTTTCAGCTGGGAAATGTTTGAGGATTCCTGATTTATGCATCCCATTTCAAGTGACTCCATATTATCCAGATCTAGACTTTGACTCAACCCATAAGTCCTCAGCTAGTTCTTGGTAGATTTACCAGCATGTTTTGGTTTGGTGCAGTTTTTTAACAAATGGTCTCACATTTTTCTTCAGGTAGCCTCTTAAACACAGCAGAATTCATAATAAATGCTGTTGGGCTAATGTGCCACAGGTGTCAGATTACAAGTTAGGATATGACTGGGTCGGTGTGTGCATATCTGCTAAAGTGTGCATTCAAACACCCTGTGGTTTCAAATAGACAAAGTCAGGGCTGCCTTTCTTTAATTATTAAGACTTCATCTCACCTCTTTGATAAATAAAATTCCACTATAATGATGAGATTTCGACAATAACATGCTGTTATTGTAGGTCAACATGCTAGTCCTAGCTGCTATCATTAGGATTTTTTAAAGCTAGTTTTAGCTCTCAGCTAGCTTTACCTTTGACAGAGGCTTTTCATTGTGCACAGAATTTGTAACTGTAGGTTAACATGCTAGTGTAGCTAAGATTATAACATTAGAATTTAGCATTTTAGCTAATTTGAGCTATTTGGGTTTTTTTTTCCCTCTACATGGAGTATGTTACTGAAGATCATCATGGTAGTCCTAGATTAGATGTTATTGTTTAGGGTTAGTTAGGATATTTTAGCTAGCTTTGACTTTTTAGCTCATCTAACCTTATAAGCTGCTACGACTGAACAGTACAGGTTTGAAAGCAATATTTTGCAGCGATTTCTAATAGTCCTTTTTTTTGCATTAACTGAAAAATTTCCCTCCTCTTCAGCAGTTTTTTTTAAAGCATTTTTGTCAGTTTCTTACATTTCTGCAAGTTTTCTGCAATTGACATCAAATTATTCTGCAATTTTCATCAAAAACATTCAGTCTTACAACATTCACACTGCATTTTCACAAGAAATGCATTTTTATTCTAGTTATATTTCATATTTACTTGCATGCCTACTTGCTTCCAGTCGGGATTTAGGTACAGTCTGACTTAAGTCGCAACAACCTACCATAACATAAAATTAAAAAGACAAGCAATAGCCTAATGTTTTTTGTGGGTTTGTAAGGATGAACTGCTGCTGCCAACTTTAAATTCCTCTACATCACGGATGCCTGACTAGCTACAATTTCTATTCTCAGTCCAGTGGAACCTACTGAGCTGGAGATTATGAAGTGACGGTTTAGATTTTTAAGCACCGACTTCATCTGGTTTTAAATCTCAAATAAATATTTGAACATAAATAAAAACAGATGCATCTTATAAAACAACCAGGCAGTCGAGCTAAATCACCCTGTGCTTCAGTGAACTCACATTTTTTAGTGTCACCGTTGAGTGAACATTTCCTCTAGTCAGTGTCAGTCTACATATCGATGGAATTCTGTCTGACTAATGGCTGTAACAGAAGTTGGAGTGAAAATCTTGGGTAGAACATTAATTTTCTAATTTCCCTGTCAGTCTCAATTTTCTCCTTCAGTCTGTCAATAAAGTTGCATTGATACTGCAAAAAGGCCATTTAACACATGGCAGTTGTTAACTGATTATTGACAAAAACTACTTCTATCTAAAGGGAACAAAGCCTTTACAGCTATTAGAGTTAGCTATTTCTACTGCTGAGTTGAATTACTTTTATTCTTTGGACCCAAGTAGTAACAGGGATATTCTGTTGAGTATTATTAATACGTTTTTTGAAAGTCACTTTTTAATGACTTATGGGTCTGCAGTATTGACAGGCAGGGGGGGCAGTCAGTGACATCAGAGAGGAAGCTGTGGAGAACAGCAAGAGGGAAATGTTCATGAAAATGTTCTGGGCCGTTATTTGAGTCCCAATTGGGACTCAAATTATGGAACGTTCCACAGCAGATATGCATATCAATATCTGTATTGGTCTAGTTTAAAAATCAAAACATTTTGAGTCAATTGAGCTGTTGTTCTGGATTGGATCAGAATCAGCTGATACTAAACCACAGGTATCGGAAGTGAAAAAAGTGGCTCGGTGATTCCTTAGACCTCAATTCAAACCACAACCCAGCATCGCTGCTTGATGGTAAAACATCAAACACAAGAAGGTAAAGGTCAATATTCTTACCAGGACGATGATGATGCAGGGCTCAAGGAATCAGGCTGAAGAAGCAGAATCCATTATGGCCAAAGCAATGAGCGAGTAATCCAGGGTCACACACACACGCGAGTTGTGACATTTCTACTGGCAAAATGCAGTCGATAACCTGGCAGAGCAACAGAGCCTGAGACAGGTTTCAGTAGACCAGGGTACAGGTGAAAGCAGGGCAGGGTAATCAGGCACAGCTCCGGTGAATGGAATAAGGCTGATTAGAGATGTGGTATGAAAACATGAGGGAAGAAAAAAGCAGACGGTTGTTACGGCCGGTGGCCTTGTATGTTTCTTTTGTCTCTTTCTTTTCTGCATATCTGCTGTTTTCTAATGAAATTAACTCTACTGGGAACTGGCTGCAGCCCTAATCCTCCTGTGCCACTCCCTGAGGTCTACAGCAGAGCTGATTGGCTCACCAATTATCAGCTCCACCAATCCTTAATGAGGCCTCCCTTTTTAAACCCAAGACTTCCTGGGAGAAGGCACGGCTGATTCTTTACTGAGACAGCTTGCCACTTTGCTGGGTGTTTGACTGTGGTATAGTGCATTGTCTTTGTGTGAACTTTTGTAAATCTTTGTTACCTGTGATAGTCCCTGTGGGGAACTTTGTATGTAAGCTTATAGTAGCCTACTAGAGTTTTGTTGTTTGTTAACCTTAGGTTTTGGTCCTGTTTTGTTTGGTTAAGATCTTTGGTTCTGGTTGTTTTGTGGACCTTGTTTTATTCAGTGTTTTGTTTTTGGTTATCACATGTTAACTTTTGATTGTAGGGGTTTTTTTTTTCTACCTTTTTATTTTGTTAAACCCAAACAATAAATCCCAAACTGATAAACCTTAACATCTAGGTTTCTTTAATGTTACTTCCCCTTCCCCCTGGCTGAGCTGGGTCGTAACAACGGTGCATGACAAGAACAAGAATCATAACATCTTTAATGAAATGATAAATGAATCACCAAAAATGTGGATGCATTTTTTACAGAACCTTTCATACATTTACCAACTTCAATGGAGTTAGCATTTTAGGTTAAACAACATGCTTACTTTGTGTGATTAACTAACTATATTTGGGTGTATGTCATTTTTCCCTCAGTGATTGATGTTACACTGTTTGCACTTTGAGTTCCATTGTTTTCTTTTTTGTTGTTTGTCCAGTGCTTTTTAAGGAAAGGTAACAGTTGACCAAATTTTAGTTATAACATTAAAGTGCTGAGAAACCTTAAAGCTGCATATACTTCCTACAAGATACATTTTTAATAATTAATTTTTATGTATTGGAGAGAATATTTGATCTGAAGTGACTTCAAGATGAGGATTCCATGCAGTCAAACTTAATATTTCTAATATTGCTAAAATAAAACCCTGTGAATTACATTTCACTCTGTACACTTCAAACTTCCAGTTCAAGTCTGACTTTTGTCATCTGCAGAAATGCTCAGATGATTTTGCAGTGAAACGTCAGACTGGGTCAGCCTGATGGTTTGCATACTAAACCATCAGGGGTGGTATATTGGGCTCCTCCCAATCTGGAAAGGAAAAGAGCGGAAGAAGGGGAGCAGGTTCAATTAGCTAGCTTGCCAAAAAGAAAGAGGAAAGAGGAACTTAAAAAAAGAGTGGCAATGCTACAGTGAAGCATCTATAAGAAGAGACAGAGCAGACTGGACTTGTTGAAGGAGCTAAGATCCTTCTAGGTTTTCAGCAAGATGTTGGAGATCTTTCAATCTTTTGTTGAGAGCATTATCTCTTCTGCCGTCATCTGTTGGGGCATTAAACTATCCGGTGGAAACAGCGTTCCCATCGAACTGTTTTTTATGTGACACCGGGCTGATAAGTTTGAGAATAAGGGTTTTTATGAGTTCATGTTTCAAAGTTGACAGTCAACATAAAGTTGTCACGGGGACGTGATAGATACCTAAGCAAAAATGCTTAACATTTATATATTCACACAAATATTGACATGATAAATTATGCAGAATTATAAGAACAAAAAAACAAGACATCATCCCAGACTTCTCTATCAGCAGCAGAGCAGAGGTCCATAACTTTAGTCAGACTTTTTTTTTTTTTTTTTTTGCTTGAACAAAGGCAAGGAAAGGATGATCGGGTATGTGCTCATTTTTGATTGCTGCACAAATTATTACACCGATCACAATTGTGCTTTTGGAACATAATAAGCAAAGCTTATTGAATGGATCCCTGATTACAGCTAAAGCATCGCAGCCTCCTGCTGCTCCGGGCAGAGGTTCACTGTCTTTGCCGGATGTATTGACGTATGAATGCTATTCTCTGTCCCGCACTGAGAAATGAGTTAAGGCTTCCCAGATGGAGAAGAAGCAGAGCTAATTACCCAAATAGTTTGTCAAAATTGCTAGTTCTCATTAGGATTGTGTAAAATAAAAGAATTTGTCACGAGAGAATTATAGGTGATCAGTACGCTCAAGTATGAAGACCCAACCATCTCCGGACAGTTCGCAAAGTTCATGGAATGCGCACAGTACACCCGAGTTTGAGGGGGCCTTTAGAAAAACAAAGTGTCTTCAGTCAGAGGCTTCTTCACATTCCCTGTAATATGGCCACTACAGGAGATCTTTATTGCCAACAGCCATCACCATCTACAATAACTCTTTCAAGAATTTGAATTAATAAGAGTTACAACAACACTTAATTTTTCCTAGAGATCAATAAAGTATTTTTGAATTTGCATTTAATGCAATGATACAGTTGATAATATCAAAGCTACCAATAAACTATTTAGAAAGAAGTCCTCTTGTCAGGCTCTGTCTCAGATGACTGCACAGAAATGGAGTGCGGACCAGAAAGAAGGCATTTGACATTTAAATGCCATTTTGTCAAAATAACTTTATATTTTTTGTTTGTTTTTTATTTCCAAGCCACTTTTCGGCACTTCTGATATAGTTGATTGTGTTGCTATCAACGAGCTGCAAGAACAAGTCAATGTATAAAGACGAAAATACACACTCAGAAAGTCCTTAAAAATCTCTGAAGTGCTAAATTAAGAGGAGGAGCCCACCAGGCCCCTGTGGAGGCTGTGATGCAGCAGGGGTACCACTAGAAGAATGAATGCTATCTGCCGGCTGTTGGTGCTAGTCGTCGCTGCATGAGTTTTCTCTGGCAAGTCTGCATGTTGGATTTATATCTTAACATGACTCTAGGCTTATTTGAAACGTGCATGTGTGCTTCTCTTATTTCTCTGTGCTAAACCCTCAAATAGGTTGAGGAGTGTGTAGAATGTGCTATGCTTCTCTTTCTGTGCCTTCTAAAATCTTTTTTAAAGTGCAGACAAAATGTATAGTTTTTACAAACTACATATTCCTTTTGGGATCATTTCTGTTTGATTTCATTGTGTGTTGTTCATCATGATTAGTGATGGAAACTAATTGAAGTCAAAGGTTCTTCAGGTTTGTGCAGCACTAACAACACTGCATTCTGGCAGTTCAGGTGAAAACAAATATTTATAAAATTCTGTCTGCTTTTCATTAACAACATTAACCTTCATGTTTTTAATATAACAAAACAATAGCACTTTTTGACTATCTGTGACACTTTGCAGAACTCCTCTAAATATTTTTATTCTCAAACATAGGAAATAGAAACATTATGTGCTTTTCTCACAAAATCTTCATTTTTTTCAGGTCTGCAGGCAACAAGAAGGACCTACTGAGGTCATTTGAAGTTTGGCTTTACTTTAGGTACGACCTGAAGTTTTGTCTGTATACCGTGTTGCAAAAATTGGTTCATTCAATTATTGCCACTTCTTTTTGAATAGATTACCATAAAGTTATCAGCTTTATCATAGAATTCACAATAAATAAAGCTTAGTATGTACAATATGCACACAGCACGTCAGATTTTCTACAGAATTTTCAAAAAAATGTAAATTTTCTTCCACAGTCATACAGAACTGTGTATTGGCTGGTTCTCAGTGAACTACACTGAGGCTATGTATATATATATATATATATATATATATATATATATATATATATATATATATATATATATATATATATATATATATATATATATATATATATATATATATATATATATATATATATATATATATATATATATATATATATATATATATATATATAATTTATTTACAGTATTTATTTATTTATTTACATATCTGTTGAAACTGTCACTATATTGTATGGTAGGAGACTGACAAATGGTTAAAAAAATCCAGCTCCTCTACCTTCACCCACGGCTAATTAGAAACAACCAATCACCAATCAGAGTCAGGAGGCAGGTCTTAGGGGTGTCAGTCATGCAAGGTTGATTTTCCTCCTGGTCCTGATTGGTTGTTTTTGGTTGGAGTTTGGTTGTTTTCTTCAGACAGCAGTACAGTAGTCACTCAGGAGGGAGGTGGAGGAGATGGATTTTTTCACAGATCATCTGTCTCATAAACTGTTACAATATGACAGTTTTAACAAATTTGTAAAAAACAGATTTTTTATGAGTCACATACTGCAGCTTTAAAGTTTATGGTTTTAACGTGGCAACAGACCACGTTAAAATTTCGACTGATGACAGTCTAAAGACAGGCTGGGACGTTCTGCAGGCTTTCTAAAATGATTGTTGTTTTTACAGTAGCAGCTGTAAAAACAGGAGTTTATTGGTTACATTTTCCTGTACATACTGTGATTTTTCAATATATTTTGTGACATTTTAATATTTGACATCAATTAATGTATTTTGATAGACTAAAACAGCCTGATTCAATTAAGGTGAAGGTAATTATCAAATGATTTGCTTTGTGTCTTTAGAACCTGGAAGATGTATGCTGTGACAAATTCTTCTGGTCGGCAGGAAATCCTGAAGGACAATGTGAGACCATGAGATTAAGGCATGAGGACTTCGCTATGCACTAGGAGATGATCAGCTTTGACTCAACAGGAGAAAAATGAAGGAGTGGGAGGAGCCTAACTGAGACGTTGTGAGACATAAACGTGCTGTTCATGTGTGAAACCTACCAGTGTTGCTGAATTTAAACAATTTTGTGAAGAACAGAATGAAGGATTGAGTTTAACCAATAAAACAGATACCTAAAGAATGTCTAATACAAATAAATGTATTTCTAAAATTGAGAAAAAAACAATTAGATGCAAATAATCAAACATAAACTTGTAAGATATTAGCTCAGGGACTCTCGACAGCAAAACTTGAACTTTAAGTGACGATGTAAAGCTGAGTGTCCCTTCAATGAGCATTTCAATTTTAATTATGTGTCAAGCAGACACTGAACATGTTCCCATTCCTCACGGTGTCTGTCAGCACCCAGGGGCCGATCCCCTGCTGGAGGGCCTCATTAGATTAGGCTCCCTAGGAGAGCTTCTTCCTCAGCAGAATACAACTTTTCCATCTTCCATATCAAAGTACTTCTTTTCTGCTTTCCATCCTCTGACCTCATCCAACTTATTTGTTTCCAAGACATTACATCATAATGTTGTTAGCATTTTTGGTAATTACATAATCTGACAGTATGATGTATATTATGCATACTGATATGCCGTCAGTCACATTTTCCAACCAGAATTGTGTAGACTGTATCAGTGCAAACCTTCATTAGCGTACCTGGTACAAATTGTTTATTGTTTCCAAAGTATTACTAAAGGCCGTCACAGATCTAACAAGGACCTTATCTAAACAGGCCAAGATTAAATAGTAGCGTTCTTTCAAAGTGCCACAGTATCCTACTCAATCAGTGGCACCCAAACATTTCTCATTAATTGGATCTCTAAATATTCAAATGAGTCTTCATATGTTGATCTGTAATCCATCTAACAATGATCCCAAATCGATGTCTTAAAGACAGCAAGGAGGCCATGCTTTATGCCCCTCTGAATTTAAATCAATTAAGCAAAGAATGGAGAAGCTAAATGACCTGTGTATAGTACATTCGATAAGCCTATAATTACTGCCCACCGATCTCCTGCGCAGTATATTGGCCCATGAATAGGATAAAGGTCAGGATGTAACATTGTGCATCGACTTGGTTTTTACACTAATGGACGTCAATACAGAGTGTGTACTGCCCCTAAATGGCAAAGCAATTTAATTATTTCTCATAAAAAAATATACTCATAATGGAGAACCATTATTATGTTAAGTCATACTGATCAATCTTTAAGTAGATTATTATCACCCAGTTGTATACTTCTTTTCACTGACAACTCTGCAATGATTAATACAGTTATTGAATGAAGTATAAATTTGCACAGCAGCATTTACAGTAACACTACATTTAAAATACATAAATAAATAATTAAAACAACCTAACAGTTAAACTAGTTAATTTGCATGTAATATACAAACATTAAGGTTGGCCTGAAAGCCTTTGTTTTCAGAAAACATCCTTTCATAGATGAATATTTTTGATTATCTGAAATACCTGTTGCAAAGAAAATATTAATTCTATATTTATGTATTTAAAAATTTTAATCCAGCTTAAAATTTCGACTGATGATAGTCTAAAGACAGGCTGGGACGTTCTGCAGGCTTTCTAAAATGATTGTTGGATTGTTGTGTTTTTATCCAGCTGCCACGCAGTGTTTAGGAAATGATCACAGACGATGCAAAAAAACAGCGTTCTCCCATCTGAAGCACACTGCATGTTAGCCTCATCACATCACATCCTGTAAAGGGGTCACACTGCCGGATGAGGTAAGTTTAAAATTTAACCTCTAAAAGAAACTGTGGATGATTTAACAAATGCATACACAGTTCTAACATCCTGTCACTGGCGTTGGGTCATCAGGCTTCACCTACTTGTCACTAAAAGATGTATCATTGTTTTCTGGAACTTCTATATTCTTTTGTTCATTCTGTAAAGGTTTAGAGAAATGTAAAGTAATGTCTAAGTTAATTTTCACTAATTCACAACAAAAGTCATCTCACTTTGGAAAACAGATGAAATTTGTTTTCCAAACATTTAATTTGGTTTTAACTAAAATTAATTAAAATGACATTCATTTTAAGCAATGAATTCCATGCAATTCATTGCAAAATGCACTTTATCACATCATGCCTGTATTTCTGTAACTTTCATTTGATTGAAATTAACCTTTAGTTTAGCTGCCAAGACGTTAAAGTGGTATTAGCAAACGAGAGCAATAGTTTATCATCCACCCTGTTCTGTTTTAAGCCCATTTTAAACGTCTCATAATCGTCTTACGCATTCTTATTTGTCTGAACTGTTTCTCCTTTACTTGCCGCATGTGCCTCTGAATAAGCTGACCTTTGACCCAAAAACACTTTATAAATCCAGAGGAGACTTTTGAACTTTTCACTCCCAGAGCTGCAGCTGCAGGCTCCATCTCTTGATGCTCCATTTCTTGATCTTTTCTCTGTGGTTGTAACCCAGTGTGAGTTCATCATCAGTGTGCTAATCTTTTTCCCTTTGTTTGTACTTGTGTTACTTTCAATTTTCTGTAGCTCCTGTGTGGTAACTCATAGCTATGAGTTACCACAGAATAGGTTTTATAGACCTATTCTTGATTTCTCTATTCTGTTGTTTGGTCAGCTGTTTTGCTTTTCCTGAAGTGCTTCAAAAGTAAAGCAGGATGAAATAGTTTTATGAATAAGATGTATCTTGCAGGTTAACTTAAACTTCTAAAATCCCCTTAACTTATATTCAAACATTTATTTTCATCACGATCCAATTGGGTGTCTCTTCCTGTATTGCAGAATGATATATTTACTCCTTTAAGACTGCTGTGAAAAAAAATTGGCTGCAGAATTCTGAAAAAAGGAAAGAAAAATGTCCCCAAAGTATATTTGACAGTCAAAGTGAAATACTCTGTTCTCCTTATTTTCTCAGTTTGTGTTGTTTCCATCTTTCTAACTATTAGCTGTTCTTCATCTGCCCTGCACAGACCTAAAATGTATCATCAGTCTGTTTCAATTCAGTAACTCCATTTGAAAGATTTAGAGGTTGTTTGTTTGCCGCAGGAAGCAGTTGCTCCTCATTTCCATTCCACTTCTCACTCTGCAGCTTACTTCAGAGCAACTTATCGGCTTTTCTGCTGTGATTGACAGCTCAGAGACACCTTGCGATGACTTCTCTGCCTCTGTCATGTTTCGTCTCTCTCTATCTTCTCTCCTCTTCCTTTTGATGCGCTTTGTCTCTCCAGCCTACATGTAGGCCTTTCTTTAACCTCCCTAGGGACCTCTCTGTCCCCTAGCCTTTGGAGGCTCAAGGAGAACAGTCAATAAAATAAACTGGCTGGATAAGAAAAAATATATTTATATATTTTCTATTTCTCTTTATACTTTCCACCTCCTTCAGGTCTGCCGCAAAGATGCACAGCTGGAGCCCAGACTGATTGACAGCTCCGGGGCTTATTTTGTCAACTCTTTATAAGCAATCATCTCCTGTGACTACTTCTCTTGAGACAGACACACTTTGAAAGCATCAGACCACCACCTTTTTTAAAAGCATCCATTGTTTTAAGTGGCCAAGTGCCTTGAAGCGTTGCTTGTATGTTGGAAGAGATCTAAAGCAAGAAAAATACAAGTGCTTCTGTAAGACTGAAGCCTGGTTCTGGATTGTTAGGAACAATGCTGATGATGCTTTAGAGCTTGCTGCAATGTTTTATTCCTCACAAACTATGATTGGGCTTTTGATGTGGATTGAACCAGTTGTTCTCCTTGATACATTTTATGAGGGCTCCTAAAATATGTGTTCTAAAAATGTTTGGTGTGTGTAAAGAACTTTATTTAAACTGAACTTGGGCAAAGTGCTTTGCGTTAAAAGAATGGTGGGTCACCAGGCTGAGTGTTGTTTATTTGAAATAGGGTTTTTTGTACTCCAGTGACTGTAAAGATGGATTAAGCTTGGTTTATAGCTTAGACTTCACTTATGCACTGTGCATTTTGTTTTAGCTTAGTGCATCTTTGTCTCATTCAGATCTAGACAATAAACCTTATGTCCCCCCAGCTTCCTCTTGAGCAGGGGTCTCAAACTCCAGTCCTCAAGGGCCGCTGTCCTGCAGTTTTTAGATGTGCCACAAGTACAAAACACTGGAATGAAATGGCTTAATTACCTCCTCCTTATGTAGATCAGTTCTCCAGAGTCCTAATAACCTAATTATTCTATTCAGGTGGTGCAACAGAGGCACATCTAAAAGTTGCAGGACTGCAGCCCTCGAGGGCTGGAGTCTGAGACCCCTGCTCTAGAGAATGGCGCCGATGCAAAGTTAAGCAGATATAAGAAACTAACTGATTGATGTCTTGGATGTTTTCTGTCACAAACTCTCAAAATAATACATTGAAGTTTAAAGTAATGTGAGAAAAGGTGAAAAATGTTTTGCAAAATTCCAGATCCTTTCAGAAAATTTCATTTAGCTAATCCATGTCAATCTCTCAACATGAACCAGTCAGTTCCACATAATAAAGCCTTCTGAACCCTATATTACAATATGAATGGAAGAGATGCATCATGTTCCAGCTGATTGCAGGCTCTGACTAACAGCTCTTATTAGAGCAGAAATACTATTTCATGTCTTTCAAATGGTAAAAGATATTCATTGTGTTTTGCCGATGTATCTTATTGTCTTTCATTTTACAAAGGGCATTCCTGACATTTCTATGTTAAGCCAGAAAAAAGCAGTATTCATTTCTTCAGCATTGTAACATTTGAATTCAGCTAGATTTTAATATTGTTGCAAGTTCAAAAGCGTCATTTCTTTCCTTTCAGCTAGAAAGGAGACTTAAAAAGGAATAACTGCCTGGAACATCAGGGTCAACCTGTAACTTTGACAGTCGAAGGAATCTGAACCTTCATATATTTAGAAGCTCAAAAGCTTGCTGTTGTAGATCTCTTCAAGGAATAAATAGTTTCTTTCACCAAATGTGATGAAAAAAATCCCTTTGAACAACAGAAGTATGTGCAAATATAGACAAAGAAGTCTCAAGAGGGAATTTCACGGTAATGACTCACAACTTAAGAGCTCGATTACAAAGCACTGACGGCCATTGCTTCACAATTTCCAACCCTGATGCTTATTTTATTTGTTTGACTTACTTGATTCTGTAGTGGGAGACACTTTATAGGGACATAAGAGGCTGGATCACCTGCAAAAGAATTAAGTGTGTGCTTTTGTTTTGTTGCACCAATATCCACTGCATCATGCAGGTCTGCCTCAGGATTAATGTTTTCATTTTAGCCCTAGACAAAGCTGCATCGACTTTGCTTAAGCACACTCTAAATATGAGATGTCCACTGTGGAACATTAAATGTTCCAGTGAGCAATTGATCTTTGCTTGGGGTCAAAAGCAGTGAAGATTTGAAGATAAAGTAAAATATCTGTCTCACTAAGTCAAATGATGTAGCGAGGCTAAACAGGTTGTCCACAGCCTGTGGGCTTGGTCGTTACAATTCAGTAATTGATGAATTGATATTGCTAAGGACAGACAATAATGATTTTGGCCAGGGGAATACTTTTTTTTTTTTTTCCTAAACCTGTAAATAAACCCAAGCTGATTATGCATTCAGTAAGTAGAGGAAAAAGCACTAAAACACATGAAATACACATACACAACTTCTCTCCAAGATGCAAATGTAACAAAAATAATTTTTCGTTAAGCTACTTTAATGAACAAAACTATGATGCAAATAACACTCAACTACTAATACACTAATACACTCCCACAAGGCGAAACAGTAAAAAACATGCAATAAATAATAAAATGAATAAAGTGATGCAATGTTCAGTATGAACTGCGTATATTAAAAAAGCAGGTTTCTTTTAGAGGAATTTGGAAATGAGGCCAAATGATTTTTCAACGAATAAATGAATACACAAAGAAACACCAACATATGAACTCAAAGAATAATATATAGTAATATCACAGTCTAAAATGAATTAGGACAACACGCCTATGTTCAAACAACCAGTTCATAATGCAAAGCAGATTTAAGGATTTATTTATTTATTTATTTATTTGTTATTGTTTGGACACGTCAAGTTACAATTAAGATGACGGCAATGAAATAAATATGAAACTTTATTTTGAGAAAGTAATGTTTCATTGAATAATTTGCAGAATGAACAATAAACACCGTTTGGATATTTTTTATCAGTCACCACACTGATGGATCTAATTTTATATTTTTGCATACCAAAACAGCATTTTCCCCCTCAGAACATGGTGGCTTAAACGGATATAGCTCTAGAAGCAATAGCTTTAGTAAAATACTGTAGTATTTTACAGTTTTAAAATATCTTTTTTAGTCTGATACATACTGTATGTACCGTAAATAATATTATTTGTTTAGGGCAACAATTTCCTAGTGCTGACCACAACACAGACAGAGGGAAACCGAATACTGACACTGGGAACAATAGCAATAGCCTGAAGTTACACCAGGTAACAGACTGCAAATTTTAAGAAGCAACATGTTTCTGCGCCACGCAGTGAAGTAGGACGTTCCCTTCAAGGTAGCAGGGAGGTGATGTCACATATTCACACTGTGAAACTCTTCCTGCTAAAACTGAAAGTGGGTTAATGCAGTGCATTGTGGGACTATGAGGTCTGGTACCAGTTTCTTTGTTCCAGTAGGTACGTCCTTCATACAAGTTGCACATTCTCACACTGAAAAAGCTTCATTTTGAGTGCATTTATAACATGGGGGAATACTAAACATTAAGAAAGAATTATTTGTACCACACTGCTGATTTCTTTTCTCATGAAAGAGGCCTAAAACAAAGGCAGGCCGCAAGTTTTAAATGAAAAGAACTTTCAGAAACAAACTGAGTCCAAAATAGCTTGAGTGAATGTATGTCTATGGCAGTAAAGAACCAAAGTCTTACAAATAGAGCATGAGAACCCTGTGAAACCAGCAGCATGATGAGAAACAACAGAAGAATTTGTCAATGAACTACTTCTTTTTTTTCCAAGTGAAGCTGGCACAAACTTAATGGTCCATTACTGCCACTGTCTTTGAGGACCAAGATACACCTAAAACAAGCCGAGGTACACACTCAAATACACAAAAAAATAAAAAAGCCATTTGCAGATTTCCTATATCCTGCAGAAAAGATATTTCATTTCCTTTAAGAAGCAAAAGAGTTCTCTAATAAGCAAACCTCTGTAAAGAGTGAGATTTCCTCTACACAAAGCTCCTCATCTCTCTTCTCATCCTGTCTCTGGTTCTTTTCTGTTTCTTACAACTGTTAAGGATTTGTTCCATTGATCCCTTCTGCTGCCATTTCTTCCATAAGCCTGTCTGGTGCGTCCCCGTTATTTTTGAAAGTTTTGTTCAACCAGTGCATGCTCCAACCTCGACATAAAAACAGCTATTTTGCTTTTCTATACTTCCCCTATTCATGCTAACTTTAATATTGGGTTGAAAACAAGAAAATCCCTTCCATTTTATCTTGATTCCATGTGTTGTCAAAGTATATGACATTGTAACATGCATATCCTCTTCATATTAGTTTATAATTTGTTCATTTACTGTTACATGTGGAGTAAATGCACATGTAACATTGAACTGTAAGATTGAACTTAGCTAACCAACCCACACTTAAAATCCTCCTCACTTTAAAAAGCATATTGTGACTCATAAAGTCAGGATGGATCCATACATCCTATATGTACATAAGAAGAGATTTATTTCCTTCTCATGTATGTACAGATATGGACAATGTATACAACTTCTCTCTTCAACTCCCTCACACAATCGGAGTATATAAAATAAACCTCCATACTAACCGCCATATAAAATAATCCTCCTCTTAATAATAAACAAATGAAAACAAAGTTTGTCCTTAGCCCTTAGCCTTTGTAACACACTACTTTTTACCAGACATAATCACACACACACACACCCTATAAGGTTTTGCCCTCATATATTTTTTTTTGTTTCACATCATTCTTGTCTGCACTTTTTTATATGAGCAGTATAATTATGCAGTAAATATAAAATCTCCAACACAGTCACTGTCCAAAGTTTACATATACTCTGACAGAGTTTATGAGTGGTTTGCATGAAAGTGCCATCCCTGGTGATAAAGAGCAGTGCTCTGTGACAGTGTCATATTTATAATGTTTTTTAATAGCAGAGCATGTTGAACTTTACTGCTGTAGATGGTAAACACTGAGAACATTTTCCCATGTAAAAATAATGCTGGACACTTTGATCTCTTGCCATATGTTTTCTGTCACATCACTGTCCAGTATTAAAAAAGTATGAGTTTAAATAAAAGGATGGCTGCTGCATTAATGCAGCAAGGTAGAGAAGCGGTGAGCACTACTGTCTCACAGCATGAAGGATTCCTTAGGGTGGATTTTTTTCCCATAAATAGTCTACCTGAGTAGACTGGTCTTTAAATCTTACAAAAATAATGTATCAGAAATTTCTACTGAAAAAATAATGAGCTAGACTAAAAATGATAAATAGATAAAGATAAAAGGAGGAAGGTGCTATATGGACATTCTAAGAGATGAGGTTATCCTGAGCCAGTGCTGTACTTATGCTGTTCCAGATTCAGGCTGATGGAGGACAAACTGAACACTTTTCCTCACTTTGCTACTTTCTTCTTCTACTGTCCAATTTGAACTATGTGCTGTTATTTCAACTGTTGACTTTGTGTTTTATCTTTTATTTTTCTCCCTATAGAAGCTGGAGCTGATTCCTTCCTGGAGGACGACATCGGCTGAGATATCAAAACGTTCTCTCTCTCCTGCTGTTTACTTTTTACTTGTTTTTAACTTAGAAAGCACTTCTACGTCAGTTCTTCAGCTTCCTATTGTGTCTCTGCTCTGTTCCTTTTGCTCTGTCTCCTCAAACCCCCAGTTGGTGGTGGCAGATGAAGAATCCCTTTCTCAGGTTTCTTCCTGTTAAAGGAGAGTATTTTCACTCCACTGTTGCTACATCCATATTATGTATGAGGGATTGCTCATACATAATACGTAATGTCAACAACACAATGGAAGTGATTGTCTTTTTAAAGTTTCGGTGTCTTATTCACTTTGAATAACAAAAGTGAGCTTTCTGTGCTGCTTAATAACTAGGACCAATTAAAATGTATGTAAGATTGAACTGAAGTGACTTTTTGTAACGCGCGTCAAGATGACATTTGTTGTGCAGTATAAATAAGCTAAACTGAATTAAAAGTATTTGATGTATTATTTGCCACAATTGCAAATTAATTTGCTACAAAACAGAGCAGATGTGTAATAAAAGGATTAGTAGTTTGGCTGCCTCATGAAGCGACCAGCATGTACCTGCAGGGAGTCAGGGCCTTACTGGGTTTTCAGTTGTTAATATTTGAAATTAAAAGAAAACATCAGGTCATTGCAACTGGCATGTTGAAGAGCTTGTTCTCCTAGAATTTTAAATAACGTTTAGCTTTCATGATTACTTCACCCAGTCTCTAGAGCTGAGCAGCTTTAGTCCCTACCAGTAGACCTACCTACAGGATTCCAGTGGGTGTCCATAGGCAAATACAATAGGCTATAGGCTGTCCATAGGCTTTGACTGTTTAAAAAGAGTAACAAAAATACTACTCTATTTACTTTACTACTCTATAACACTTTATTTAAAAATAAATAAATAAATATATATATATATATATATATATATAAATATATATATATATATATATATATATATATATATATATATATATATATATATGTTGAGTGCCCATTATCATAATAATTAAACTCTTTGGGAAAGCAAGCATATCTGCAAGTACTTCAAATCAGAGATAGTACAATTCCATTAATGCAGACACCCTGGCTGTCGGTTCGGTTAAATTAGTTTTACTGTTGACACTTCCAAGTTTCTTCACTTTTAAGAGAGTAAGAATGAACAGGCCAACTGCCAGACCTCATTAAGCTTAGAGGTATTCTGTCAGACAGGCTGGAAGAGGCATCAGATCCTTTCAGATAGAATTTATTTGGTTCAATCATGGCAGGCAGATTGCCCGCAGACATACGATGAAACATGAGAAGTAGGCTTGATTTGATCGTAATGACTGCAAGTTGCTTCTACCTCAAACAGTGTGGTTCTCTAGAAATTATTTGGATAGAAAAAAGACCACTAATGGCTCCCAATCAGCCTGCTTTAGAAAATCTGAACAGATGTATAATTTTCCTTGCTATCAAACAAGCCTCCTCCCCTTACAATTCATCTTCAGTTTTTTAAAACTGATGTGACAAAATCTATGTAAAAAAAAATAAACAAAAATTCTCAACAGATGTTATTTGTAAATCAAAAATATTTAATCATAAATCTGTAATCAATATATGCTTTAATGTGTGTCTTTTTGCAGTTCCAGCATGTCTTTTAGAAGAAGAAAAAGACAGTTTGGAAATTTTAATTGCCTTACCTGAGGGTAACATGTTTCAGATGATGTAGAAACTCAGCAAATCCCAATTAAATCCAACATGGACATCGAACAAAGTTTTGTTGCATGTGTTGACAGGAAAAGAACAAAAGCCTGATTAAAAGAGCTTGTTAAGGGGAGAAGTGTGACTCAGCAACTTCAAAGCGGAGCAAATTTTGGATATCTAATAAGTGTCCTGGGAATTTCAGTTAGTAATTTCACAGTTTTAATCTTGCCATTTGAAACATGGCAGCATAATGTGTTTGCTTTAATGTGAGTCAGCAAATTAAGTGCCTTTGGAGAGACCCCACCTCCGGAATATGTGATCAGACAAAAGCTGGAGTCAACGCTTCATGGGAGCATTAATTGGTTGTGCAAAAAGATTTGAATATCAGGTACTGTGGTGGCCACGGGCCGGATGTTACAGGTCCGGCCTGATGACCTTTGCTGCACGTAAGGTAATTTTATGCATATAGCACATTTTCAACAACAAAACAGTTCAAA